>NW_020175532.1:1024350-1174350 GCF_003031525.2 Neophocaena asiaeorientalis asiaeorientalis | reverse complement strand
CCCTCCTTTGCCAAGTATTGCACCAACTAAGTTTTCTGGCACTGCTATTTCAACTACATCCTTTGATCCATCTGTGGATTTTTCTGTTCCTAGAATGGCACTGGCAGCTAGGGGAGAAGCAGCTCCAAAGTATCCATTGGTTGCAGCAGTAGCAGCAGCCAGGCTACCTAATGCGAATGTCCCCGCCGTACCACCAGCTGTGCTGCCACTGGCTGAGGCTTCACTGGCATAGGTGGCCAACAAATTGGCTGCTGCTGCCGCTGGATTGGCACTGGCAGCTGCTGCAGCCAAAGCCCCTGTTGCTGCTGCTTGACTGAGACCTAAACCTAATGTGTTGAGATTGTATCCATAGCTGGCTAATGTATTAAGTGCAGAGGTGATGGCCACCAGGTCGTTGCCTGTGAAGCCAGATAAAACTGCTGGAAAGGCTGCAACGCCAGCAAGGTTAGCATGTCCTAATAGCCCTGCGGCTGCTGCAGCGGTTGGTAGAACTTCAGCAGTGTTTGCATAAGGAGATCCCGTTGGATTGGAATTTGCCACCGGACCTGTAACATTGGCATAACTGATATTGAGACAGCTGCCACTCTGTGGATCCTCTTGTATCTTCTGGATGATAAGTTCAACAGCTTTTCGGTTTTGTTCAGGTTCTCCACTCACAGTGACAACCCTCTCTTGCAGGTTGATCCCATCAGGTTTCTGGGAAAGCTGCACCCAAGCCCCTGACTGCTCCATTATAGCCTTCACAGTAGCACCTCCCTTCCCTATTATCAGACCTGCTGTGCTGTTGGGAACTATAATCTTTACCTGTAATTAAAAAAAATACGTATAAATAATACTTCTGTTTTGCGCACATACATTATATTACTTTGCTATCCTAGAAAAAGTAAAGTAGTAAGTTGAATATTAGTTTAAACATAATTTATGAAAGATATAAATATCACAATTTCTAAAGGGACATTTATCACATTTTAATACAATTATCTTGTAAAATTAGAATTTTCAAAGGAAAAGGCAATTTTCAGTTTTAAATTATTGAACAAAAATTTTCCTTGACTCTGTGAATTTTGCGGAAGTTATAAAAAAGAGGAAATCATAACATTGCATCAATGATAACATTTTTATATGGCTCCCAAATCAAAATGCTTGATGATCCTTCACCTACTTAGCTGTAAGACTATCTCTGCTCTAAAACATATGAAAACAAAGAGTGGAGGATTATAAAGCAAAGTTAGCAAAGACAAAAAGTAGGAAAGTTCCTGAGTCCCTTTAAAACATTAATTTCATGTTCCTTATCACCTAGTAATTTTTGTGTTGTTCAATACCTTACTTAATTTATGACTAATATTTTCAGAAATGGAGGTCAATATATTTATTAGTAGTAGTATTTTAGTTTTTCAACTAAACTGACACCAACCTATAACTTTATAAAAATAACAAGTATCTCTAAATAATATAAAAATTTTCAATTGCTTTCAGGTAGGTTAGGGGCTATATGAGAATGATATTACATGGATGTTCTATCTAAATTTGTAAAATGACTATTTTGATTTGGTAGATCATTCTCTTTTTGGCAGTAATAGCTACATTTTTAAAAACAGAGCTTACAACCATATTGTCAAAGGTTACTGAAAACTTACTGTAGTCACATGAATACTTACAACGATTCAATGTGACTGTATGAAGTACAGCCATTTTAGCTAAATTGTTCTGAAACATCCAGCTACAAAACCCAGCATATTTTTATTTATTTAATCATAATCAAATACTATTATAAAGAGGTATAAAATCAGTATGTTACTTTTATAATCCTTAAAATTAAAATACAGATATTAACATTTAAAGTTATGTTTTGGTAGCACAAAGATACATATGACACTGTTTTATGACTCATCAGGTAGAAGATAAAAAATTGTGAATGTTCTGTCCCTGACAAAGCACTGGAGGAACTGCTTTCCTTGTCCCAAACATTTAAACGGGCAGGCTGAAATATCTGTTGAAATTTGAGCAGAAATTTAGTTGAGATCATCTATGAGATATCTCATTAGTTAATTTTTAGCAAGTATTGTCATGTTATCTTTAAAACACAGATTTGGATAAGGATATTTTTAAAAAAATAGAGCCATGCATTTTTAGGAAGGTAGCAAGCAGTGAAAGTATAAATTCAAATGCTAGACTGGGCTACCTCATAAATATATTTACATGTATTAAACACATACACACACATACCACACAACTTTTCTTACCACACATATAATTTATAGTCACAGTAGAAATTTGTTTCATTACAATTTGTCTATATAATCATTTCATTTTTTTTGAAAAAAATCTAAATTTTCTAGAGACATTTCTTCAGAATGTCAAATATATCCCTCATATTCCCCTGATTAAGTGCATTCAGTTTCAAGAAGTAGACTGAGAAATAATTTTTTTAAATGTTAATTTGTTAATTTTGTTCACAGACTTTTTGGTAGAAAATTATTTGTCTGAAATGCTGAAATATGTTAAAGTGATATAATTAGAAAGTTAAACCATGATTACATCTTACACCAATTATAAGATTAGAATCATCCTTACATTTTATCCTGTGCATATAAAATATTAAGAAAATTTACTTTTAAGGATTTAAAAATCCAAATGTTAAATATAATTATATTTTGTGAATATTTTTCAAAATGAGAAACATTTTTGCGAAACAGTATTGTTGAAAACGTTTATATACTGACAAATTGAGGTGTTTCAATGTAATTTTTTTATTAAGAAAAATATATTAATCAACCAAGACTTTCGAAAGAGCTGTTCTTAAATTATTTTAAATTTTAATATCACTGCTGTTTTGCTCGATGTAATGATTGCCTGTATGATTATAACCCACGAAGAGAATAGCACATGAGAGGTTAATTATGGGAACTATCCTATAGACTGTCAACAAAAAGCAATGAAATATGTAATTTTATAACATCCGCTCTAAAATCACCTTAAGCTTGTATAAGGTATGTGAAGATGATGTTAATTTCTACTACACTGCATACCAGTCTCATACTATATTTATTGCACCTATAACCTTTTCTTTTAACTCTAGGACTCGTTTATCCTTCCAAAAGAACTTGCAAATATGTGCACAGTACTTTTATTACTTACACAAGCACATTACCTTGTCCTTCCTTTTTAAATTTCTCCCTTTAATCATTTTTCTTTCTTTTAAATATTCAAAAATTCTGAAATAACATATATTTCAGAAATAGTATGTGAACTTTTCATAAAAGTAAACATCTTCCAAAAAAATATGTATCTTTGCAAATTACAGAATTACACACATCATCTGTCTTTATATTAAAGATGCCCTTATGTAGTAAGCACATTTTCTGGATTTTAGTTTTAACTATTTGAAATAATCTTATAGGAAGTACTGTCAGACATAGTTGTATTTGTTGTTTTACCAAATACTGATGTAGCCTCCAAATTTTGTTGGTATAACTGACATTTGTCCACATATAAATAAAGGTGTGTTATGATTTAACAGAAGACATTCGTGATTACATATTAATATTTGTAATATGTAGCATTTATCAACTTTAGACAGGAATAATTCTGCTTACAATGAATAATCTTAGAAATTAGAAAATTAAAGAAAATGTAAATGTAAGTTATTAAATTCCAAGTTTAATAAATATACTTAGTAGCCTAGCCACTGAAGGTTACCCAACTTTTATTTCTGACACAAGGACATGAAAACCTCTTAGAATTACACTTTTTTCTCTGAAAAGTTAAAAAAAATCCATATTTATTTGCACATTTAATATTAATCTAATACGGACACAGAGAGGAAAGAGACCCTCTGAAAAGAAGTTGAGACAAAAAGAAAAATTAATTCATTTGTATAATATCTCAGAGAGAGTAATGTTCTATTTCCACTCTATGCATCAGATCAGAGCCAAAAAGCAGGTGTGGAAGCTTGGAGATGGTGGGCAACTGAACACTGATTGGGTGGGCGGTTGGAGGAAAGGAGTGTGGAGAATTATGTGAGATAACCTATTTGCTTACTTCTTAGATATAGGAATACAGCATTTACCTAAAGGAAAATCTCCGGGACTTCCCTGGTGGTGCAGTGGTTAAAAATCCGCCTGCCAATGCAGCGGACACGGATTCAAGCCCTAGTCCGGGAAGATCCCACATGCCGCCGAGCAACTAAGCCTGTGTGCCACAACTACCGAGCCTGCACTCTAGAGGCCGCGAGCCACAACTACTGAAGCCCGTGTGCCTAGAGCCTGTGCTCCGCAACAAGAGAAGCCACCACAATGAGAAGCCCACGCGCTGCAACGAAGAGTAGCTCCCGCTCGCCGCAACCAGAGAAAGTCTGCGTGCAGCAACGAAGACCCAACGCAGACATAAATAAATAATAAATTTATTTTTTAAAAAAGGAAAATCTGTGTTTGCATCCCCACTGAAATGACAAATAGCAAATTTTAATTGTACCTGTGACTTCATTTTCATTGGTGAAGTCTGTTAACACACTGACTTAACATAATATTCTTATTTCTGAAGAAAAATGGACCTTAAATAGCATACAATTATTTGGTGTAACATGTATCAGCTAAATCAGATATATTCCTGGCAGTTAAAATCAGTTTTCCCTTCAGAACTATGATCTACAGTTGCTACAGTTGCTACAATCCACCCAATCTTCTATGAAATGCTTAGGCCCTGTGTTGGGAGCTAGAAATAAAGGATACATATGGCACTGTTTCTGTCTTTAAGGAACTTCCAGATCAGTTATAGAAAACAGATGTGTCAATGTGTCAGTGCATTCAAGTCTTAAAAGTGTGGGTACAGAAATATATAAAGGGTACAAAGGAGACAGAAAGCTTAACTGGAAGAAAAAGGGATAAGAAAATCTTTGAGAGATGATCACGTTTCATTTTTGTACTATCAGTAGCCTATCCTTTACTGTCAGACATTCCCAATGAGGTTGCTCTGTGTTGGAGAGTTCCTGTTCAAACCTAAGTCCATTTTAGTAGGGATGATCTGCTTAAATAATGATATTATTTTTAAAGAATTTTACTTATTCCTAGACTTATAATTGTTATATCAAAGAAACATGAAGTAAGATTAACAGTATAATTATACTAATTTTACCAGCATCAACTTTTCCGAAAAAAAAGTAATGAAGTGGCTGTTTCTATTTGCAACCACAAAAGAACCTCTATGGGAATCCCATGGAAAGAGTTAAAAATACCAAATAGGTAGGCTTTCATATTGATACGTTTCTGATTAAAAATAAGCATTAAGAAAAAAAAATAAGCATTAAGAAAAACACATTTACTCCTTTGCCAAATAAGAACCCCAATTCATTATGGTCTTAAAAAAGAATGACAGTGTCTGTAGGCATCGTATTTCTTCATTATCATGGCAGGAAAGTTATTGAACTATTTCATAAAGCGATACTTTAAAATAAATGCAAAACAATTTCCAGTATAATTTAAGATAGCTCAATTAATAGTATGAACTATTTTATTTAGGGCTGCCATGTTATACACTATATATGTACTGCTTTACATTTTCAAAGCAATTCCTATCAATTGTGGATACCTGCTATTTCATTCATTCAGTCAGCTGACGTCGATCTTCCTTACAGCAAGAGACTTCAGTTTTCCTTCAGGAAATAACCCTCTCTCATTCTGAATGCCATGTACTTTAGGTAAGGCTGACCACCTTCCAATACCTCTAGAACTGGACACATGACCTAAGAAGCCTGCATATCACACTTTCCACACTCGTAGTAGGTACTGATTTGGGACTGAGCACATGACACTGGATGGTCCAATAAGAGTTAGCCTTAAGAATCTGTGAAATTGTTGGGATGGAAGTAACTGTGTGTTTAATCTAGCAGAACACAAGCTTGATATTACTAGTGCTATCTTGTCACTATATGGAAAGAGGAAGAAGCTGACTGAAAATAATTTTAAGTTGACTTAGATAAAAGGAGACTTCAGAAATGGAGAGAGAGAAGTTTCTGATACCATTTTGGCATCTGAACCTAACCATGTATAAAGCCAGGACAGAATCAATATAATCCCCCCCCCCTTTTTTTTTGTTTTGGTTAAGCCACTTAGAATTGGATTTCAATAAACTGCAATCGACAAAACAGTATCCTTGAAAATAAGTTCTTGTTATATTGTGTAGTATTTGCCTATCCAAAAGAAATACTGACAGTTTATTGTATCTCTTGATGCTCTAAAAGTCAAGATGTCATAACTCTGGTAAAGAGACATGAGTGCATTATTTAACGTATCTTTTACTGAGATATACATGATCTAATAGGATAAATTTCTTTCATTTGCCTAATGTATTACACCTTAGGCTACTGAGGCACCATTTATTAGTGGCCATTGGAGATGTATGTGTCATGTGGGGGGATCCACACTGAACTACTGACCAAAGTAAACTGAAAAAAGTGTATCTTTCTTTTGATTATAGATTTTAAAATATATAAATAACTGTCTTTCTAAAAAGTACTGCTCTGACCAAGTATGTATGACAGAGCTACATGAAATATCCAAAATGAATGAAAAAGCAGCTCTTCCAACTCTCTCTGTGTGTTTAATCTACTTACTTTTGATAACCAAATTCAAGGCCGTACAGTTTTCATAAGCATGTCTTTATATCTATCGTAAAATACTATGCTATGTTCTCTCATATATCCTTAACCCCCACCTACTGCCAACACCAGGTTTTAAACCTGGAAGCCATCTGTGCCTTCCCTTGCTCCCTAGATCTCTACATCCTGTTATGCACTGTTGATTTTTTTTCCCCTGAAATGCTTCTTGCCAGTCCTACTGCTTTAGCCTATCTAAAGGAATGTGTGGTGTAATAAAAAGAATCTAGAATTGACAGTTAGGACATATGGACCTTCACCCTGGCTCTGCTGTGTGACCTTTGTCAATCACTTCAGTTTCATCATCTATAAAACCAGACAACTTGATAAGACTGTGGATGAGTTTTTATTTTAGCATTATTAAAAAGCCCTAATCAACAGCCTTCAATGATCTCTTTCCAGCTACCCACTAAATTATAAAGACTCCTTATGTAGATATTCCAAATTCTCCATACCCTGTCCCCAACTTGTCTTCCCAGTTTCATTTTCTATGACTAGTATTCTATGCTGAATCCAAACTTTACCTGCTAGTTCTTAAATATACTCTATATTAGTTGTTTTTCTAGGTCTTTGCCTTTGTTTATTCATTTGTTCCAAATGACTAAAATGTTGCCTATATTTCCAACACTGTTCTTCCCCTTTAACTCACACATTTTTGCTTGCTGAAATCTTATGTCTTCCAGAGCAGCTTGAATGTAATGCAAAATATATGGATTTATGTAAGAACTAAATAATAAAGTATTTGAAAGACTCCAGCATGGCCATGCAGGAGTGTGTGTGTGTGTGTGTGTGTGTAAAATACGACACTGGGTTCTTAAAACAAAAACAACTTTATCATCTCTAAAATCTAAAATTCAAATTATATTGCGCCCATGCTGAAATTTACAAAAAGACAAATATACAGATGTTTTAATCTTGTCATAAAATTCCTGAAATCAGTAACACAGATTTGTCATTTAAAAATCCAATAAGAGTACAGTAATTAAATATGCACTATATGCCTTTTTCTTAAGTTTTCATCAATGTATTATGTTTTTCCTATGTAATTTTATAGCTTCTTACTAATCAAGCTTGTGGCTAGGCTTCTTTAGCCATAAAAAATGTGGTCAGATTGGTTCTAAAAGTCTAGAATATAAACATATTAGTGTTTACTTGATTAAGCAATGAACTGGATCAATTAATAAGATGACGAAATGACAGTATCTACTGAATCATAATCACAATTCATAACCGGTGCAGTTACCTCCCACACCTTGCCTTGCTTCAAGCAATTGCATTTTTACCTTAAAATAATTGAATTTAAAAAGTTTTGTGGAGACCATACATCATCCATTTTATATCTTCTTCCAAAGGGCCATACTTTACTTTCCCCTCTGGCTGTAAGACACGGCAGAAAATGACAGTATACCTCTTTTTTGTATCTCTTTGGAACAAGACAGAAAAATGAATGATAATCACCAAAAAATTTCCAAAGGCAAATAAAGTTTAACTGAACTATTTTTTTTTACTTCATATATTTTTTACTTTTCCCCTTGAAGCATTATTCCAAGTTTTTTTTCTTTTGATGACTGTTGCATATTTTAAAAATATACCATATTACATTTCAGAGAGGGATATACTTAGGAATAAGAAAAATAGGAGAAATCTATTCTTTATAAGAAGGAAGTGAAAAAAAAGCTAGACATAATGATATCAAAAAAGAATACTACTAGAAGTCAAGTAATTATGAAGAAACTATGAGGGTTGTAAATGGTAAACTATTATAGAGCAGCTCATTATTTACAAATGAAAATAATTTGGGGTATTGCCTTCTTAATGCTTACTAAACCAGCTTTTACTAAACTGAGGTTAAATTTCTGGAAGTCCCATTTGCCATTATCATCCATGTGTCAAATTATCAAAAAGCTCTTTGAAACTATTATTATTTTTAAACCCTCTCTTTTGGTTCATCTCTTTCAGGGCATGTATACTAAGATATATGTTCAGATTTCTTAATTCTTATTAGTGGAAAAACATATTTGAAATATTTGGGCTTTTTATATGAAAACTAATATTTTCAACTTAATATTTTAAAGGTTGCAACAATCAATTTAAGTGTAATTGATTGAAATCAATTGAAAAAGTGAAAAACAGCCATGCACATGAAAGTAGGGGCTGTTTACTGAAGGAGATAATGGAAAGGTGTGAAAGAAAAGGATAGAGGGAATCAGGAATTCTATTTTGGATATATCAAGTTTGAAATGCCTACCAGTCATCCAAGTGAAGATATCAATGATACGTAGGTGATTGGCTATGAGTTTGAGAGTTAACATAGAGATAGTATTTAAAGCCAGAGAAATGGATAAGGTAATCCAGTGGAAGGTAAAAATGAACAAACAGTTCATTAAATAGTGGACAGCAAAGAATTGTGCAGGATAAGAAAATATTTAACTTCTAAAATAATCAGATATTCAAAGCAGAGCAGCAAAATTAATCACCAAAAAAAAAAAAACAAAGGCAAACCAAATGAAAATGAGGGAATGGCTTAACTACTAATCTCTTTCTTTTAATCTCTTCTGTGGCAGTATATATCAGCTTTTGGAAATCACCTTATAGAACACATTAAGTTATAAAATGAGCATAATCTTTAACTTAGTTTCTTTCCTTCTGTGATCCATCTGGGAAATAATCCAAAACATGGAAAATGTCATATACACAGAACAGTGTAAAGACACTATATAAAGCTATAAAATAATGTGGAAAATATCTATGCAAAATTTTTAAAATACATAAATGTATATGTAGAATTTGAATTAAACAGTGTAAAATTATATGCAGATAAAACTGAAATAAAGAAAATAATAGAGGTTGGGTCTCAGATGAGCTTTTTTTCTTACCATATAAACCTTGTATTAAATTTTTAAAAATTAGTATAACAAAAGGAAATAGAAAAATTATCCCCAAATTAGGATGCTGAATAAACAAATGCCACAAAAGCAGAATAAACAATTCATTAAAAATAAATTTTGTATATTTCTGGTATTCAATGAACAATTATTTACTGAGTTCCAGGTACTGTTCCAGATGTTGGAAATACAGAGTTAAATAAAAAGGTTAAGATCTCGCTTTCATGAAGCTTCCAGACACGTGGTACAATAAATACTAATAAACATTTAAATGTGTATATAAAATGATTTGATAAACGACAGAAAAGCAGATTTATAAAATACTTTAAAATTTTAAAACAAGAAAATTTTAAATCATAGTTTTAAATAAGAATCATGTAATTATGCTAAATGCCTGTTCAGGAAAACCACAAAGTTAATCTAATCTAGGAATATAAAGCTATTTGAAAGTCTGAGTTTGGTACATGGGTTGATTTAATATTCTATGATGTAAGCAAACTAATTTGATATTATTGGAAGTAAATTTCTCAACTATGTTTAAAAACTGATCTGTATTTAAACTTGTATAACTAGGTAACTAATTATTAAAAAAATTTTCACAATTTGGATTATTTTTCTTTTACAAATTTTTGATTAAGCCATTTTTACCATTAAAATTAGGTATTATTATTAATTAGTTAATGATAATTGATGTACCATATTTTAACATGATTTAAAATATTATTGATATCAAATTACAGTTGCTTGTATTTTATATTTACTAATCAAGAGAATTCAACATTTCTTATATTTTAATTTCACCAAGAATTTTTCTGAAGGCAATATTTATTTTTTAAAAACTAATAGTTGCCTACATTTCAGTGTCTTATTAGTAAAGGGAAGTTGACAGTTTACTATCACAAATGACTATCATTAAGAAATGAAAATGTCCTGAATTTTTCTTATTACATTAATACTTGTAATGTGCAAATACATATTGACTAATATATAAAAAGCTACAGAAAAATGTCTGCAATTTAACAAAATGTATTATTAGTCATAAAACTAAATTTTTTTCCTACATATGGATTGAAGTAATTCACTTCTAATACTTAGTGAATCACAAATAAAAATACATTACTTTTATAGCCATTATTTGGCTAAAGTTAATGAAACAGATCACTTCCTTTCTCAAATATATTTTTAAAGAGTAACTGAAGGACTGTATCACCTAATGGAAGGAAGAAAACAATAGCTAAACCAAAGACCAATAAAATTAATTATAAGGTACGAGGTTCAGAAGAAAAGGTGAAAAAGATCAACTGGAATATTCCCAAATCAAAGATTAAAATATTAGAAAAAACGAGAAACTATTTTTATTCCACAGTGATCAGGTATCAAACTCCTCAATCTGGCAAAACTATGAGAATATGAAAAGATATTATCAGAGAGAACATGCAAAGCTATTTCTAAGCTTTTTTAAAATAAAATTAAAATATTGAAAATAAACTTGATAACTACCTGGTTTTCCTGTTTTATGTATTTTCCATTTTATATGGCTCTATTTGAAAGATAGAAAAATTCTGTTGAAGGGTATATATACACACACACAGAGCAAGACTAGTGCACATTCTGGAGTAATGAGGCACTAAGTGCTTTAGTTATCTAAAGGCACATATAACGTTCTGTCTTGAGAACACACTGTGTGCAAGAACTACCAGAGCTATGACTGCAGGGAGAATGCTGATGAAACAACCAACCACCTTTACCTACTAGGTAGTCCAGAAAGACGAAGAATATTGCATATCTGCCTACTTACCAGCCAACACTAGACAAGGCACTCTGGATTTTTATCATTGACTGAGCCATATATGGGATGTAAAATAAGGAACATTTCATATTTCATTAACTCTTTTCCCCTGAAGTTTACCATTTTTTCAATATGAAAACTTGAAAAGCCCTAGGCTTTCCATAAATATAAATATGCCTTCATATAAAATCAAACCTTTAGAAGGGACTTTGGAAGGTCACATAACATGGTATTTACTAAGTGATGTGTTATAATTCTAACTGGAAAATATTAATGGTGTGCTGCTTTCAGCAGTAATTCTTAACCTGCCCTCAGGAAGATCCTCTAATGCCCATCACTGGGTATGAAGGACAAACCATCTATAGCATAACACACTAACAAAATTAGAAGTTTGCAGTGGAATGGGTATGGTTAGGAAGTGCTCATTTAGCTCTCCGCCATAAATTTTGGCAAGAATATTGCTAAATAATCTTTAAAAACAGTAATGTAATCTGCACATATAAATATTTCCATGGTTAGAGAACCTCTAACTGTATTTGGTAACAGTCAAAAGACTACTACTGCTATCTGAAAAGACAATCATCCTTTGTATAATATTTCTTCATAGATTTAAATTGTATTAATTAGTAACCTTTACTGTTTTCAGTGATAATACTAACACTTTCCCTTCAACTTGTGCACAAGTCAAATCAAATGTTTGTTCTTTAATTTAATGTTAATCAAATAATATTCAAAGTGTGTTATTTCAGTAAAAAGTTGAAGTTGTGAAGAGATAGTGTTATGTAATACACAATTATATAATTATCATATTTTTAATAAACTACTGTGCATTTTTCATATGGTAAATGGTGATTCCCAAATAACAAGAGGCTTCAGGAAACATTTTTCCAACTCTCCAAATATAGATGGCTAATCTCATCCTAAATCTATTAAATAAGAATCTACATAGATAATTTTGATGAGGCTAGAATTGAGAACCTTTGATATATTAATTAACAAAGAATAAAGAAAAATATTACAGTCCCTTTGCCACTTAATAAATGTCTCCTCTGATCCTTAAAGCCTCTCTTGTGATCCTTCTTGAAACTCCTCAAAAAGCATCCCACAACTAGGAAATGAAGGAGTCAAGTAGTCCAAACAGATATCTATCAAAGACAGTCCAATCTTTCTCAATCTTTTGGAAAGTTACCACTTTATATGCCTTAGAACATTACATAATATCGCAACTGGGGCCATTATTTTTTTCCATCTTGTTTTACATTCCCTTAGTTAACACTTTAACAACAAAGTAAAAACATAAAAAGTTAATAATGTTCATATTCCTTGTCATCACCCTGATGATACATGAACACAGGATATTTCTGACTTAAAAATGAGGCCATATGTTTCTTAGCAACTTAATTTTCTTTAGTTAATATATTACAAACACTATTCTAGGCCAATTTATATGGCTCTAACTCATTAATTTTAATAGTTTCACCACATAATATTCTACAATACCATATATATTCAGCCACTCTCCTGTTAAAGCAGATGGTTTTCCAACTGTTGCCACTGTAAATACTACTGCAACATACATCTTTGTCTATATTTCTATGTATTGGTACATTAAATTTTACTGGGTAGATTCTCAAAAGCTGTACTATTATAGCATCTCTTATATCAACAGTGTATGAAAATGATTATTTCCTATATTCTTTTTTTTTTTTTTTTTTTTTTTTTTTTTTTGTGGTACGTGGGCCTCTCTCACTGTTGTGGCCTCTCCCGTTGCGGAGCACAGGCTCCGGACGCGCAGGCTCAGAGGCCATGGCTCACGGGCGCAGCCGCTCCGCGGCATGTGGGATCTTCCCTGACCGGGGCACGAACCCGTGTCCCCTGCATCGGCAGCCGGACTCTCAACCACTGCGCCACCAGGGAAGCCCTATTTCCTATATTCTTGACAGCACTTTTAATTTATAAACACATGCACACACACACAGGCACACACACAGAGATAAAATTTTTGTGTTCTTGATATATGTGTATTATATACACACACATAAAATTCTGTCTATCTGGTAAAAAAATATATAATCTTGTGATGTTGATTCAAATTTTCCTGATGCCTGGTAAGGTTAAACATGCTTTCATATGTTTATTGGGCATTTCCATTTCCTCTTCTGTAAACTGCCTTTTCATAATCTTGACCTATTTTTTTCTCCTGGGTTTTTATTTTTTAATATCAATCTAGGGTTTCTCTGTATAGTAATTAATTCACTGTCATATGTGTTCAACATATTTTTCCAAGGGTACTGTCACCTTTTGCTTATTAATGGTGTATTATTCTACTATACCAAAATATAAAATATTTATATATTTGAATGTTCTAACCTATTCCTTTATGTTTTAGATTTCCTTCTTGCTTAAGAAAGTCATCCTCAACTTGATTTCACACACCATAATTTCATCAAATAGTCTTACAGTTTCAATCTTGTATGCATTGAGATTTATTTTTATATATTGTACAAGGTAGAGGTCAAATTTATTTTCTTTCAGGTGGACAGTCAAGTATGCCAGCACCATTTATTAAATAAAACATCCTTTTCTAAAATAAATAAAATGACCCAACTATTACTCTGGACCAGGCAGTGTTCTAAATGCTTCTCATGTACTGATTTATTTAAGAATCATGACAACCCTATGAAGGAGGCACTGTTATTATTCATTTTACAAACAGAAAACACATGGTGAAGTTAAGGATGTTTCCTTAAATCAGAAAATTAGGAAGTGGCAAAGAAGCTAGGAACTATGGCCTAAGAGTACAATTCTCTTAATCCCTAAATTACACTACCTTTCTTAATGAATGATAGAATACAGTTAAGTTCCCATATGTACTTGGATCTATTGATATTTCTGAAATCTCTTTTATGTTTCATTGACCAATTATATTTGTTTGTGTTAATACCACATGGCTTTTATTATTATTGCAAAATTTCACTTGAAGAAGGGATTTTCAAAAATAAAAAATGAGTTTTACAACGTATAGACCATAAGTGTATTCTTCCAACTAATACTAGTCACTCAACAAATATTGAGAACCTATAATGCTCCCGGTTAGTGCTTCTTAATACATAAGAGAATAAAACAAAGACCACGGTTCTCATGTAACTTATTTTCTAGGAAAGTGAGACTGACAATACACAATAAATATGATAATAAGCAAAGTATGTAGTATTCCATGAGGCAATGGAAAAAAATACAGCAAGATAAAGGGAATCAGAAGTACCTGGGAGAATGGGGAGGCCAGGTTGCAGTGTCAAATAGGGTGGCCAGGTATATCCTTCTCAATAGGGTATTGAGAGGTGAATTTTGAACAAAGACTTGATGACTATGAAGGTGTTAGCCAAGTAGATCTCTGAGATAAGAGAATTTCCTGTACAGCAAGGCAAGCACATGCCTAATGTCTGCAAGGAAATGCAAGCAGGTGAATTTGCCTGGGGCAGGGTGAGGAAGGAGGCAAGTGGTAGGAAATGAAGTGAAAAAGGTAATGTGGCAACGTCCAGATCTTGTAACTTAATGGATGTCATTTTGGGGATATTGGCTTTTGCTTAGTTCAATGGAAAACTATCACAGGTGTAATTTTTAAAAACTGACATATTTTAGAAGCCATAGTCTGCTCAGTGGAGAACAGACTTTGGGGAGCAAAGGTAGAAAGTCAGAGAAACCTATACAGAGGCCTTTGTAATAATTCAGGCTTGGACTAGGGTAGCAGTAGATGTAATGAGAAGTGGTCAACATTCTATATATTTTTTTAATGGTAGAGTCAACATTATTTCTTATAGGAACTGGATTTGGGGTATTAAAGAAAAGAGATGAGGATGAATCCAAGATTTCTGATCTGAGAAAGTAGATGCATGGAATTGCTTCAACTGAGACGGTAAAGGCCATAGGTGGAGCAGGTTTGGAGTAGTTTTAGGACTCCTAAATTAAAGGTGTCCATTAGATATGGATGTGGCAATGCTGAGTGGGAAACTGGATACAGTCTGTAGTTTCACTCTGAGATCCAGATGAGAGAGAAATGTGAACCCAAGTTATGTGGGATCTTACACAATTTTAGAGGACATCTTTGTCCTCTACATTCAAAATTATAAAGATAAAACTAGGTAGAGGGCCTTGTAATAAGCCTGTGCAGGTTAGGAATCTTAAGGCTTAAGCCTTCATTAGTTCATAGTAAACCTGCCTCTCATTGGAAACATAAATTTTGCATATGTCAGAATATAAAAGCCAAGGTATTATATGAGGAGAAAGAAAACTATCTACCCAGAAAGAGTTTCAAGTATTAAGACCCAGATCACTCCAACATTAAGAGGGATGATGGGAAGAACTAGCAGAGGATTTTGAGATGAAGCACAAGGTATGACACAGGAGGAAAATCAAGGTTGTGCAATAATATCCTAGAAGCCAAGTAATGAAAGTCTACCAAGAAAGTGGAAGTGACAAATTATAACAAATACTGCTGATAGGCCAAAAAATGCGTAGATTGAGAACAGACAACTGGAATTAGCTATATGATCATCACTGATGTCCTATGCAAACACAGTTTTGGTGGAATGGAGGCAAAAACCTGATAGGAGTGAATTTAAGAAAAGATGGGAAGACAGAAACTGGAAAACAGAGAGTAAATAGCTTTTGTGAGTTTTGCTACAAAGGAGTATAATAAATAGGGCATTAGCGGGTGAGGGAAGTGAGATGAAAAGTTTTGTTTTGTCTTTTAAGATGGGAGAAAAAAAACAGATGTATGTATGCTGATGGGAATGACCCTATAGAGGTCAGAAACTTGAAAGATAAAGGAGAGAGAAGGTAGAATTGTTGAAGAGATGACCTTGAGTAAAGGAAAAATAATAAGGTTTAATGTGCAAATGAAATTACTGGTTTTAGACAGGAGCAGGGAAAGTTTATGGTAATAGATGAGAGGTAGAATATGTGGGTATAAATGAAGTTGTGATTTTGTACAATTTTTCTTTTTATTGCTTCCATTTTTCTCAGTGAAGTAGGAAGTAAGATCATCAGCCGGGAGTGAGGATGGAGCAAGAGATATTGGGGTGCTCAGGGACAATCCTTAGATGGCCCCATGATCTCTGCTCCCTTGGTGTTATGCCTCGTATAGTTTCCTCCATTTAACTGTGAGTAGAAATTGTAACCTGATTTCTAATCAACAGAATATGGCAAAGGGATGGAATGTCACTACTCTTGATTAAGTTACACTGTACGGCAAAGGATGTGAGAAGTCACTCCTGTGTTTAAGTTCAATAAGACTTCATCTTGCTAACACACAACGGAGAGAGAGAGATTTTCCTGTTGGCTTTGCAAGACGCAAAGAGCCAAACTGTGAAATGCCTGTAGAGAGGGTCACACAGCAGGGAACTTGGGCAGCCTCTATATTCTGAGAGCTTCCTCTTGCCAACAGCCAATGAGAAGTTGGGGTCCTCAGTCATACAGCTGCAAAAAACTGGATGCTGCCATCAACCTACATGAACTTAAAATCGGATTAGACTCCAGTGAAGCCTCTAGATGAGAATACACCCCAGCCAGTACTTTGATTGCTGACTTTTAACTCTGAGCCGAGGACTCAGCTAACAGTCTTTGACTCTTGACTCAAAGAAACTATGAGATAATAAAGGTGTGCTGTTTAAGCCCATAAGTTTGTGGTAATCTTTTATACAGCAACAGAAAACTAATTAAAGGAAAGGAGAAAGGAGACAAGAATTTATGAAACAGTCCTCTAAAGAGTAAAAAAGTAACTGGGCTTATGATTACCTGACAGAATTAAGGGTCCATTTGAGATCTGTGTTCATGAAATCAAAGTGGGACCAGTGAGTTCTATTTGTGTTTTTCTGTAACTATACCAAAAGTGCTATATATGAGTATGAGTTATCTATTTTCATTTGTTTTGTATATTTTGATATATAATTTCAAATTAGTACATAAATAAATATCTATAAAGCACATATTTCTGAAACTCTTTTTATTCTTTTTACTTTTCCTGAAATTTGAGAAGAATCCCAGGAGAGCTAACAATCAGGAATCTAAAATTAAGAATTTAATTATTGGCACCATTGACTGATTAACAAAACCATTTTGTTGAATCTTGAAGTGATTGAAAAATGTAGCATCAATAACTTAGAACTGATCAAATACAACTGGTTCTGTTTTTTATCTTAAGTTTATAAACACATTGATTAAGACTCTAATTCTATTTGTATCTTTATATTTGCTTCTTAAAGTTCCACATGTAAAAAGTATCAAACCTGCACTTTGCAATATGCAATGCATGCAAAAAAAAAAGTGTAAGTTGTAAAAGTATTAGCCCTAACTTTTCTTTCTTAATAGGAAAATAATAGCAATTTGATTTATAAGTTAGACAACAAGTAGCTCAGTACTCTCACTAGGGAAGAAAATAACTATAGAGCATCTTAGGCTATCCTAAAAAGCATACAGAAACTTTGTATAGAAATATTTTAGAGTTGAAAAAGCAGCAATATTAGTATCACAGAATCTTTTTTTAAAAATAAAACTCAAACAGTTTAAGCTGTTTTATGCTATATTATTTACCATCTTAAAGAATAATCTTTCTTTTTCATTATCACTTGAAAGAAATTTCAGAAAATATTAAATAAACATAACCTAACATTTATACGGTGAGTAGTACACTCTAGAATAGCACTGTTCTAAGAATAGTTAATGAATTTATTATCTGAATTTCACAGAAGGGGAAACTGAGGCCCAATTTACTCAGCAAGTGGCAGAACAAGGATTTGATTATAGGAAATTAGGCTCCAGTCTTGACTTTTAACCACCATTCTATAAAGCTTCTCATATGACAGTCCTTCAGTTTTCCAGGGGAAATTATTATAGACCCATAACACTGTAGTTACAGTCTGTCAGTCTGATCAGTGAAAACAGTCTGACCTGTGGAAACATGAGGGTAGGAAAGTAAAATCCAGTATGTACTGAAACATCATAGTCATTTTTAAAAAGAACAGAAAAGATTTTTAAACGTTGAAACTGCAGATAAAACTTACTCTTTAATGTATTTTCTGTGCTTTTTATTGTTGGGTTTTCTAAATGTTAATAGTCCCTTAGTTCCTTTTATTACATTAGTTTGTAACACAAACTATTTATTCTAAAGAAAACTCAATCATAACTCATTTAGCTATTATAGATGAAATAACACAAGAAGTCGTCTAGATTGCTTTATATTGGTTTATGAAAATTCACACGGAAAAAGTCTGCAGTTACTTTTAACAGCATAGGATATCAGATTAGCTATAACACATAAACAATAATTTTAACACAAAACTGGAGACATATCTGCTAAATTGCTGGGTAAGAATAAAGTAAACTTATACCAGAAATGAACGTTATATTATTATAGGTTTGAGAGTCTATTTTAAGTATGGAGAGTTTAAGATGATCACATTAAAACCCATTTTTCTATCTTGGTTACTCTTACAGATCTAAGTCAATTTAGTGAAGCTGAATTAATTAGGACTATCCACAAGAAATAACTGTGAGCTATCTAAAGACTGAATAAACAGCAAAAACCAAATTATCTTCTGTCCTACAACATTAATAGAATCTATTGGGAAATACCGATAGGGAATGAATAATTACACACTACTAATAACATAAAGATGAAAGATAACTACAATTCCTTCAATAAATTTAAGGATTTTGTTTTGTTCTTTTATACCTTGCCTCATGTTATCCAGGAGATATTATACTTCTTTGTAGAAGAACAGAAGAAATCAAAGTATAAATAAAACACATTTAACAAACATAGCTAGAACAGTGAACAGAGTATAAAACCACAAATGACTTATTATTTCAAATGAGAAAAATATAATTAGAAAAATATCCAAAGGTGGATGTAGTAACATATCTAGAGGGTAAAAATGTTATATTGTTAGTAAACTTCAACAAGTAACCTTTTTAAGAAATCATTTTATAAAAATTCATGTTCACATAAAATAAAGAAAATACAAATCTAACTTCAAAGACAAAATTATTGAGATGGTTTTTCTCTCTAGATCCAGAATTTTTTACTTTTTACTTTGAGAAAAATCATTTGTTTTTATTACTGTTGTACTCATTTGTCTTGTTTTTATTTGGAAGAGAATGAAGTACAAGAAACATTAAAAACATAAAGTCAGTTGTTTTCACAATAGTTTTCTATATCATATAATTAAAGCTCATATAGGAGATAAGGTATGAGTGAAAATGTATATACACTTTTCAACTTTATGCATCAATAATACAAGCTTGGTTCTCACTTTATGTAGTACCATTACCTTCAAAGAGAAGTGCTGGGTTTCATCACTAGAGATGTGTACTTTTTTAACCAATTTATTGGGGCTAAAATGTGAACATTATAAAGTATTTTTCTTTGAAGGGAATATTACTGCATATAATAAAAATCAAGCTCCTACTATAGAATAACATTCTAAATGTTAGTTTTGCTTTCAGTTATTTAAAATTTTTTCCTGAGGTTGCAAAGGTATTAGAATCCATAAATGAGCAAAATAATTCTGATAGCCTTATATTAGATCATATTCAAAAGCCACATTTAATATATTTAGCAAATATAGTTCAAAGTTAATAATTTATTAATCAACTGTATGAAAAATATATTAAAAACATAAGCTCTTGTTTAATATTTAAATAATCCCATAAGGCCTTGTATTAGTAAAAAAGTGGAAATATTAAGGAAAATAACATTTCTCACCTAAATGAAGCTCAACTCAGACAAAATGAAAATGTGTTTAATCATTTTAATAAATATATTTTTCAACATTTGTCATGTTAAAGTACAGTAAGGCACTGAATTACATAGAATATTTTAGTGATTTCCTTAAACGTGCCAAAAATAACTACATTTTTGAAGAATGTCCTACAAATGTTCAGTACCAAAACAATCAAGTCAAACTAAGATATATTTCTAATTGCAAAGTTTGCCACTCCAGCAAAGAAAATGCTATTATTAAATTCTAAGAAAGTACCATTTCCTGAGTTGTTAAACAGCATTAAAATTATCACAAATACCAATTTCCAGTTACTTTTAGATTGCTAGGAATGCTTTTCATCAAAAGTTTAAAATTGTTACACAGTAAGGCATATCTGAAATAAAAAACAAAGAAAAATGCATTCACATTTAAAGATATACCTTTGCTCAGTAAGTCATATTTATACATTTAGTTTTTACATATATGATATTCTTAACTTATATACCAAGAATCCTAGGGAGAAATAATAAGGGAGATTATAAACACCAACTCAATAAATAACCCTCAAAGCTCATAAAGTCATAATTTTAGGGGGAAAATCCAAAATTCTAGTAGTCTACCATCTGAATATATTTTTGTTATCTAAAGCTAAAAATGCATATAAATTTTCAGGAATAATTGATATTTCTTTCTCAAGTTATTTGGAATCTGTTCATGGTGCACATATGTGAATGAACGAATACATCCTTAACCCACCAGTATCTTTTTCTCCAGTGTTCAGGCAATCACCCGTGAAAAGTATGGTGTAGATGACAGGATGATACTGTACCTGATTAGCTCTGGAGGTGGTCATGGGATCAGATGGAGAGGACTTGGTGGTAGTTGGGGAAGATGGCAATGTCTGGGAATAAAGCAGTTCAGGAGCAAATCAACCTTTATAAGCCTTAAACTGATTATTTAAATAAAACAAAATAAAATAAAATGTAATATAACGAGAACAAAATCCTATGAACAAATTTTTCTCCTATTCATTCAAATTTAATGGAATTTAAGATCAATTAAGTAACTAATGCATGTAAATATGCATGCATAAGCATGTAAAAATAAATTCATGACTTGAAATCATGATGGTGACCGATAAAAATTCACATGAGTATTAAAGGTATCCTGACCATATTCATGAATAGTAGTCTCTTTTCTTTCCCTCTTGTTTTCTTGGGGGAAAAGGGATCTCAAACAAAAATTCAAGAAATTTAATGAGTAAAACTGAAAGTCATTTTCCTATCAATGAATACAGTCGGGGGTTGAAAGAAGTGGTGAAATGAAGTTTACTTTCGCATAAAAGTATCCACCTACTTAATATGTTGAACATCACCAACAAGTTGATTCCACATGAATTTAGGGTTCCATACTTAAAAGCAATTAAATTTGCTGTTCTGAGTTCTTAATATCACATTATCTTCTAAAACATTAATTTTTAATAAATTTAGAGCCCGTCTGAAAATGTAAACATTAACCTCATATTAATAAACAAGTAACTAATAGCATTTTAACAAATTGCCATAATATTTTTTATCATTTGTGTTAAACACTAAAAATTTATATAGATAAGGTGTATAATATATTATAGCGTCATCAGCCTGTGTTGAAAATAGGTACAAAAATATTAGGAATCAAATTATTGTTCATTTCATTTCTAAACACATATACAAACTATATATAAAATATGCCATATGAGACCATAATATACTTAAGATATTTTAAAAACTTCTCATGTCTAATAGAGTAACCTTAATGTGTGTGTAACATGTTAAGATGTTATCTTTTTAAAAAGGTATATTTTCACTCAGCAAATAGCATGGCTTAAGTAGCACCCTCAATAGATAATATTTCTTAATACATGAAATGGGGTAGTTTTATAGGACAGACAAAATTCTATATGGACATTATGTTTTATATTAATATATATCCATCAAAATTACTCACATATGAGCAAAAGCATAACTTTAAAGGTTCAGCAGTGTCAGGAAAAGCAGATGAAATTACTTAATACAGTCATATTTATGCATTTAATATTTCAAAAGTCCTAATTAGGATAGAATAAAGCATTTAAGAGTAAAAGAAAGGATAAAAAATTCACAGGCTCCTACTTAACTCACTGTTCTCAAGTAACAAAGACTGATTCTAATATCAGATCACATTTTAAACAGTCCACTCCTCTAGGGATTCTTGATTCTTAAGTTAAAACCTAAGATACTTTGAGGAAAACCAGACTTAATGTTGAGTCATACCAAGATTTTTGTTAAATCATACTTTAAAAGGGGAGAGGAGCTACATTCAGAAGTAAAACCTCACAAAAGAAAAAAACCCTTCGAATCCTTTGTTTTCTGTTTTTGCTATTTGTAATAAATTCATTTTACAAAGTCATTTCTCCAGAGAGACTTTCATTTCCAGTCATTAATAATTGCCCTAATATTTTATTTTCCATGCAATACTATGCAGAGACATACACTATTGACTTTGGGCTACTCTTGTACTATGAACTGAAGAGTAAAGGTTTTATTTTCCCATCTCTGGCTACAGTTGTTACTGTACAGATTTCCTGGGGGTAGTTAACATATATTTAAGAATATGTTCTTTACTAATCTCAGAGTGATTATGAGACTGCTGACTAAATAGATGTGAGATAAATCTAGAGGCCATCTATCCCAATATAGGTTAGAAGCCAAGTTCATTAACCTACAGAAGCATGAGGTATGTGTGTTGGGCTCTTCTATTTGCATCAGGATAAAATCAACTTGAAGTATCACAGGTGTTCATTATGACATCTATCTTGCCCTAGATATGAATTCTCTTGAAATATTGCAAAGAAATATGTGGAAAAAGTAGTAATATCAAGTGACTCAGAATTTGTGGTCACTAAGATTAATATTATCTTCTGTCAATTTATTCAGTATTTTTCTTTTTACTTGGCGTATATGTGAGGTATTGGGCATGTATTAATAATCGATAGAATTCATATTCATCAACATTGTCCTTAATAATTCTGATGCTGTTTCTTTCTCACAGAAATAAAAACAATAATTTTAAACTTCTGGAACAATATTAATATGTTTAAAAATCATTAAGGGTTTGGTTATTAAATATCATATTCTGATAAGTTAAGAGTTTAAGGTTTTAAATAAAACGTGAAAATTAAATAAGTTTGGGCTTTAAGGGATAAGATTGTCAGAGTCTTTTGACACAGTCAATTGCATCTAAATATATTTTCTTGTTTATATTCCTAAAATAATAAACATGTAATGAAGTAAACAGGTGATGAGTTTTCTATTGATATTTATCCATTAGTCATATAGATACCCTTAAACAGAAAAAGTCTCCTTCCTTTACAAATTTAACCTATAGCAATAAAGAGAATCCAGCAAGTTTGCATTTCAGTTGATTTTTTAAATGCTGGTGGTAAAAATTGTTCTCATAAATAGATATGTGTAAATAAATATATTAACGTACTGCCTTTAGTTTAAAAGGTTCTATTAATTAGATTAAAAAACAGCTTTGATAGTTGTTCTCAACCACACAAATAGAACAGAAAAATTAGTAAGAAATACTTCAATGTACAATATGTTTGTTTCCCTAATATTTTATAAACATTTTTATTCCTATTTACTATGCAGACTAAAAGTTAAAGTGGTTTCAAGTTTAAAAAAATCATTTAGTAAAACTTCTGATATATATCTGGAAGATATAACTAACTGAATATCCATATAGCAACAATATATTAAAATATGTTATAAATAACATTTATAAAGGATATATACTGCGAAAAACTTTTTTTATATTTATCTATTAGTGATTATGAAGGGCACAGGCATTTTTTAGCACAATTTTATCTTTCAAATGGAAAAGTATGATATTTTTATTTATATGACACAAATGTCTATTTAAGAATTCTGCTCTAAACGTTGAAGGCTGAATTACTTATTGCAGAAAAATTTGAAGTGGTTTATAATTTTAAAATAGTGGATCCTTTGGAATATAAAACAGTTTTTTAAAATTCAAGATTTAATAATAGTCATTTAATTAAATGTAGATTTCACTAGGCTCTTGGGAATAAGAACTAAAAAGTGATTACAAATTATGAAGTGCATTCTTGTTAACAAGTGACAGTTTTACTGGACCAGAGAATATTACTATAAATAAACTCCATAATAAATAAGCTTACCTCAAGCAAATCTACAATAATAGACTGTCAAGGTCTATTATATGTATAGTGAAAACAGCAACAAACAGCAAACTTCAATTTTAATTTGGAAGGTACTACTAGCTAACTGAGTAACATTACTTGAGTAATCGCCTTCTCAATCCTTTGTTTTCAGTTCTGTTAAATAAATCTGCATACTACTGTATAAAAAATAATAGATCAGCTATTTAAATATGTAATTGTTATCTGTGGTTTTTCATCCTGACAAGTATCCAGCATTCTCCCAATGTCTGAACTATCTGGAACCACTTAGCCCTAATATAAACTCATGTTGTCTAATTTCAAAGGTCTTTTACAATTGATTCCTATTCCATAGCTTATATTCCTCCTAATTACTATTCTACACCTTTATCCTTCTCTTCAACCATTCAATCCCATGTATTTTCTCTTCCTTTCAATTGATAGTTTTTATTACTTGAAAGAAATCATGATTTTCCAGAATGAGCTTCCTTATCTACTACAATTGGCCTCATTTCAACCTGTTCAGTTTTCCAAACCACTTTTTTCCCTATCTTCTCATTCTTTTCAATGTAGACAAAATTGTGATCTCCCATTCAAACTTCCTACTCTTCAGGGGCTAGGACCTTAACACCCTAAACTATTATCTTTCCACCACTCCTGAGTCATTTTGTTCCCTTAATGATCTCATCTTTATTTGGCATCTCCAATTTCTCTACCTTTTCAAGCTCCTTTTTATTCTTTAACATTAGCCATTCGCTCTTTAGTAGCAGGGGTTATGTGAGTCTCTCTAACTTGTATTTTACTCCTTTTATATCCACAATTTCAAGTCAGCAGTTCCCACACTTCACATTTTTTTTTTTTTTTTTTTTTTTACCTAACCAGCCTCTTTACCTTTAGGAAATATTATTAACAAATAACAACTTTTCTCTCAACATAGACTTGAAACTAACTTTTAGAATCTCCAATGATTTCCTATTAAAATAATAGTTATTCTCTAATTTTTCTTTGGGTATTTGATCCTTTTTAGCATCTTTCCTTATATTGTACTTTCCTCATTTTCTTCCTTTTATCTTTAAGGTTAATAAGGAGCACTTACTACGAACCAGGTATAGATCCACTCAGTTAATACTCACAATATCCTTACAGAACAGATTACTATTACTTTTCCCATGTTATAGGTAAAGAAGTTGAGGTATACAGAAGTAAAACAGCTTGTCCAAATGTACACAACTGGTAAATTAAAGACGCAGGATTTGAAACCTGGCAATCCTATTTCAGATCCTATACCTAACCGCTATACTATAATGCTTCTGACTTTGTTTAAAAAAAAGTAACTGCTTCTTTATCTCTTTTTTTCTCTCCTACAATGAAGGTGTAAGTGAAATTATCACCTATACTGCAATTAAGGATCTATATTTTCAGTTTTAAACTGTCACCTATGCTTCTATCAAAGACTACTTCAAGGAAAAAACATACTATGTACAACTTATTCAACTTGCCTGAAACAAACATACAAAAGTATTATCTCACATAGATGCCTGACTAAAATTCACTAGTTGCTTCCTAGAATTCAACATTTTGCTAGGCTCAAAACCACATATAGTCATTTAAAAATTTTCCTTATTATTTTAGAACTGGATTCAAACCAGTCTCAAAGCCTCACAGATTTCACTTTGAAATATCTTTTAACTTCAAGCTTTGTCTCAACTTTCACCACCAGAGGAGATTGTGTTCATCATCTTATTCTTAAAATATTCCCTGGTCTCCTAACTTCACCCTGATACAAGACTTTCTATTACAACTGAGGTCCTCCTCTTGCAGATGCTTATTCAAGACTCTGAGAAATTCCAGAAGAGAGAAATCTATTGGATTTTGTTTAATCAGCATTACTCAAACTTAGAAGCCATACAGCTCAGTGTTAAGATCAATTACCAGTTACATTTACTTGGGTAAGTTACTCAAATTCCTTTAAGCATCAGTTTCTATTTGTATAACATGGACTCTTTACCTGCCTCAGAAGAATTTTGGAAGGATGAATGAAAGGTGATAATAAATGTAAAGTGCATAGTACAACGGCTAGCACAGAAACAGAATAAGCACCATATACATCACTGTTACCAGTATTACTGATCCTTCATTCTTGACCATAAAAGTGCTTTTCCTGGCAAAGATTAACATCCCCTGGATTTGCAGGTATTACATAAAAGAAGTTTTAAAAAATATTATTTTATAAACCTTCAAATCTAAAGATCTGCATAGTAGATTACTCAGCAAGTGTCATAATTCTCTTCCTCTCCTAACAATAGGTGTTCCTACAAGCACTCTAAGAATCTGTGTGGAGTTTTAGCACAGAAGAGAACAAAGGGTAGAGGTGCCTCTTTTTTTTTTTCCATAACCTTCCAGAGAAATTAAAAGGGCTCTTTTGGAAAATATTAGGAAGAATCAGTAGTCTACAGGATACCCTTTGGCCAGACATCCAAGACTCTCCATTATCTGGTCCCACATGGCTTATCTAACATTAATTTCCTCTAAACTACAACACAGATATTCCACTTCTGTCAAGATAATCTCTTTACTATTTAACAATTATGATGTCTTTCTCCTCAAATGCATATTGCTTCATCTGCCTAAAATAAGCTTTTCTCTTTTTTCTCCTCTAATCAGGCAATTCCTGTACAATCTTCAAGGTCCAGTTCAAGTCTTCACCTATTTTACAAGACCAAATGTCACTCTAGCCTACATTTCTTTCACACTCCTCCAAACTTTTATACTACATTGTTTATATTGTAGTTTTGGTATATAAATACAGTTTTATATTTTTATTAGTTATTGAAAGTATTTAGGATCTCTCATAAACTAGCTTGACAGAGCAAGGGCTACATTTTAATATATTTTACAATTCACTAAGAAGGCATTTAATAAACTTATGATTGAATGAATAATGAACAAATTATGTGCTAATTTTGCCAATTTTTCATGATGAAAGTAGAATTCTTTGAGCTAAGTGAGATTTTTGGTATCTTAATTTAATTTTTACATACAAAATAATTATTTAAATGCCTATAACCACTTCTTTTTAATGTAGATTTTCTTAAAAATGCATTTGAGCCAAAGAGAAAAAAATGCTGAAAAACTGTAATAGACAAAGGAAGTTAACAAATGCCAACTATCTTACTGATTTGTTGTTTCTACCATGTTTTGGGGTTCATTTATTGACTCATTAGGTATAAACAACCATACTTAGAGCGGGATTTGAGGGACTTACAGCAACAGGAAATGTTTCAATAATCCCGTGAAGAAAAAAAAGTAAAAAGTACAAAATTCAAAACATAAAAGGTGGAAATGAAAATATGTACACCAAAAAATCTGGGCTAAGACGTGCCCCAGGAATGAGTTCAGAGCTTCTAGGTAAACAAAGTCTAAATTATTTGAAGATCACTGAAGGTCTCTGCTATTTTCATTTCCTGAAAATAAGAAATATAATGTTCTATGTTGCAATTATATGTTTAATTTTGGCTTACTGGCTCTTGCTGCATATCTGTTTCTTAGTATACTGCCTTGTGAAATGAGCACAATGGTGTTATGTACGTTATAATCTTCTGATATTAAGGCTATAGAACAGAGGCTACATACTTTGATTATTCAATAAATATTATTATTATTGTCATTTTGAATATATAAAATATTGGAGTCCCTCTCTATTAGCAAATATATATTTGATTTAAATAAAACAAACAAACAAAAAAACACATTTGAGAATAAAGAAGTGAATAGTTCACATCTAATATCTAAATTGGATGTAAGGCTGTCATGCTAGATATCATCATGCTTCCATATGAAAGACTTGTGAGACCAGTATGTACTGCTTTCCTAAGAACTTATATTTGGTTGAGATTTCATTAAGTCAATAAGGCTTCATTTGGGGAGAATATTCTGGTTCATGTAATTTATTCAGAAACCAACTGTATCTAGATCACATAATTCAGAAAAGAATATTTTATAAAAGTCATAATAATATATGGTGTAAAATTCTAACTTTTAAAGCAAGTTTTATTCATTTAGAACTAACTCTGACTTCCTATTTTAAGTCCAAGTTACATATTAATTATACTTTTTGTAGTAAGCAAAATCTTAAATTATCAACCATAAAAAACAAGATACGTAGTAACAAAAATTAAGAAAATATAATTTCAGATCCAACATTAATTCATTTCTATGCAGAAATTACATTTTCCAGTTCCAGAAATTTTTAAAACTCAAATTTTATTCTTTGCACAATCTTAACTAGAAGAAAATGTTTAAAAATATTTTAAAGAAGTTATTTTAAAAATTAACTTCAGAATTGAAGTCCAAAGGGAATGTAAATGTTATGCCATTAGTTAAGGGAAAGACTACCATTTTAAAAGAAATCTTATTATTATTCTATGTACTAAAATATAAAAAAAAATAAACATTATATGAAATACGTTTTTATCTATTCTAGTGTAAAATAATTTATTTTAGAAATAATTATTTTATACTGGATTACCAGCATAATTTCTTCAGAAATAAAAGCATGGTAATTTAAATTTATATACTTCACTTACTATTTAGACAATGATCCAACAAAAAGTATTACATTGTAAAACAGGATACCTAGAAAGTTAGAGAATCCGAAATTTAGAGTATAAATAACTCTGTTGATCTACAGTATGATAAATCTCTCTTCCAGATTTTTTGAGTAAATTTTTCAAATTTTACATTTATAAGAAACTGTTTAAGTATTAAATATATTACCCTACTAGATGTAGTGTACTTCTTAATAAATCTTTTAAAATGATACTCTATTTCACATTATTTATTACATGAAAATATTAATCAATAATAATTTCAATGCCATGAATGTCTACAAAGCTTACAAATGAATGCAAATACACAAAAGTAAATCAATCACCATTATTTTTTACCACTTATCTTGAATTTAAATAATATTATCTGAACAAGGCAAATAAAAATAGAAATGAACCCAACATTTTAAAATTCTGGCTTTCATAAATCTTTACTGAGACTGGATATACGATAATCTATAAATCTCATATCGCCATAGAGAAAATTAAAGTTTCAACAATGACTCATAGACTATTATTTGATGGTACTAGCTATTTAGTATTATAAAAATAATAAAAATTCATTCATATCATTGTCCTGAATATATTGCCAGTGATACAGTACTCAAAGTATATTTTATGTTTTACTTTTTTAAAAAAATCAAGATATTCACTGCCTTCCCTAAATGTTTGAACTTACAGAAATTACAAAATAAAGCAGAGAAGTAATAGGCTGGATTAGAGCAGAAAGTCAATAAACCTTCAATGGCACTTCAGTGCCAATTCTATAAATTCTTAGACCCAGGAAATTGTAACCTAGAGGTCTTTAAACTCATACTTTTAGAATTTGGATAAAATCATGGTACCACTTTCAAGGCATCAGTTTTTAAATTATCCTTTGTATGCACCTAGCACAGATAAAATAAACATTTCAAAACTATAAATGGCTGTGAAGAATAAAAATATCTACCTGTGTTTAGAAGTTTAAAATATTTACATTCTGCCATGTATAAACTAAAAGATACTTCCTTCAAAAGTTATAAAGGGTTACAAATTAAACTATTTTGACACTGACAAAGAGCATAAAATGAACGATTTTATATGGAATAACAACTACCCACTCATGATTTAAACATGGAAGGACTTTTTAAAATGGTAATTAAAAGAAAATTGAGTCTTGGCCCATAATTTGAAAATATATTACCTAATTATTAATTGCTATGTTTGTATTTAATTAGACAGCCTTATATTTATCAATATATTGGTAAAATTATAATAGATTCATAACACTGCCTAGTATAAAATATTTTTTTTCAATTCAGAAACATGAAATTAATAAGATTTTGAGCTACATTTCAAATTTATTACAATGAACATAAATATTCTGTGAACTAATGAATAATACATTTCTTTTGAAGTCTATCAATATGATCACAAATTAAGCAGCTAATTATAAAAGGGCAAATGCAGAAACATTATAAACATAAAGTATCAAACAATTTTGAGGATTTAAACGAGGTTGAGGGGAAGAATTCACCTTATTTAACATTAAAGAATGTCATTTTTTTCCTACATCATGTCAGCCATTATTCAATCTTAAGAACTCACATTGTCTTCTATCAAGTAAAATTTTTGTTACAGAAAATCCCACACATTAAAAATAAACATTGGCCCTTTATGACATATATATAAATACTACACAAGTTATACAGAACATAATAGCTGATTTGTAACAAAGAACTCTTTGCTAGGTACAAAAGTTTACTTATACATATTTGTTGATAAAAAATGTTGAACATGACAAGTTGACAAAATAGGAGTTTATATGCATAATAACTATACTAAAGGCTAAAAATATTATTAAGAATATGGTATTAGGAATTTTGAGAATATAGTTTCAATGTTTATACTTTATTTAAAAATTGATATTATTTTAAATAGATTAAATTTCTATAAATTAATCAAATTTGTGTCTATAATTTTTTAAAGGGCACCATAAAAGAAATGAGTCACATAATCGCTCCTCAGTGTAACACTAATGAATGAGTAATTCAATTATCTGATCAATCTAAAGAAGAGACTCTGACAGTCTTTAAATAAATAAAAGACAACTCTGTTATGTTTTAAGTATTACTTAGAAAAAAACTTTATGTGCTAAAACTTTAAGGCTTCTTTCAGAAGGAATTCATACTACACTGTGGATGTTAGTCTTTGATTTCCCAACTAAACACTCACTTGTTTGATGCGATCTGGGTTAACGGTGGTCTGGGGTTGTAGAATGCTGACTGGTTCTGTCTTGGCCACATTTTGGGGCATTTCTCGAATTTTTTCTGCAATGAATCCATGAACTGCATTCAGTGCTTCAACTGTTCCCTGGATCAAGCACACTCGTTCAGTAGTACCTGCGGATAAAAGATTAATTTTCAGAAAACTTCCCTTCTTACTTTGTATGTTCTTCAAAAATGCTGTACGGAGGTTCCTTAAAAAACTACAAATAGAACTACCATATGACCCAGCAACCCCATTACTGTGCATATACCCTGAGAAAACCATAATTCAAAAAAAGTCATGTACCAAAATGTTCGGTGCGGCACTATTTACAATAGCCAGGACATGGAGACAACCTAAACGTCCATCAACAGATGAATGGATAAAGAAGATGTGGCATATATATACACAATGGAATATTACTCAGCCATTAAAAGGAACAAAATTGAGTTATCTGTAGTGAGGTGGATGGACCTAGAGTCTGTCATACAGAGTGAAGTAAGTCTGAAAGAGGAAAACAAATACCGTATGCTAACGCATATATATGGAATCTAAAAAACTGGTACTGATTAACCTAATGGCAGGGCAGGACTAAAGACGGAGACATAGAGAATGGACTTGAGGACACAAGTGGTGGGGGAAGGGGAAGCTGGGACAAAGTGAGAGAGTGGCATGGACATATATACACTACCAAATGCAAAACAGATAGCTAGTGGGAAGCAGCTGCATAGCATAGAGAGATCAGCTCGGCGCTTGCGAAGACCTAGTTGGGTGGGATAGGGAGGGTGGGAGGGAGGCTTAAGAGGGAGGGGATATATGTATGTATATGGCTGATTCACTTTGTGAATGGCTGATTCTGTTCTGTACAACAGCAACTAACACAGCACTGTGAAGCAAGTATACTCCAATAAAGATGTGCACCTAATTAAAAAAAAAAAGGATGATATACTAATGCCAATAAAATAATGTAAAATGTAGAACTCTAAATCCCCAAAAGGGTCAGCAGAGCCAGAAATCCTGAGAAGTTCTGAGTATATCATTCATTCACTGATATAACCAATACTTACTGAGCACGTATAAAAGAACTTTGGGTTAGAAACTGGTAACACAGATGTGAAGATCTATGCACCCAACTTTCAAAGCACATACTCTTACGGGCAAAAAACAGACATCAAGCCAGAGAATTACGAGATACTATGATATGAAAAATAATGGAGGTGTCTACATGGGCAGCACATACGGTTGGTCTACAGTAAAAACATCATTTAAATCAGTGGGGAGAAGGAGTCTTGGAAAGTTTACATAGTAGGTGAATTTCTGAATTTTTACCACCCTTTATTCACTTACCCTGTTCTTCTTTTAATCACAGCAACAATGCTATCTGACATTTTGTATTTGTTTATTTTTTTACTTTTCTACTAGAATGCAAGCTCTAGGAGAACAGTTAATTAGTCTGTTTTGTTTTGTGCTATAGTCTCCCCAAAGCCTAGAGCAGTCCCTGGCACATGACAGGTCCATGACAAATATTTATTGGAAAATGAATCAACCCTGCTTTTACTGATTATGTAATTTTAAAAAGATATAATATCATAATTAAAAACATTTTAAACTATTTTTAATTTGAAATTGATGAATAATTGATAAAGATACTACTAATATTATTTGCTTCATATCTGGTGAATAAAATGTAGACACATGATGTGAGACAAGACTAAAATGAAATTGGTTGCGTCTGACACACAGGTCCTTTAACCCATTTCATACTTTACAGATATACCTGAAGGCAATAAAAACAAACGATTAGTTTTTCAGACTATTTTGAGCCTCCCTGCAGCATCCTGATATTAAACTGTGATCTTCTGCTGAGCAGCCCAACACAACAAGCATATAAACTTCTCAGACGTAACTATTCTTTTACTAAACAGTTATCAAAAAGTCAAAAGAATGGTATTTTAAAATTTATAAAATATCTGTTTTTGAACTAATATGAAAACTTCCAAGTACTTAGCATGTATCCTCTTCATACCACAGTTTCAAAATTCTAAGCCACTCTATAAAATATTTTTAAAGTACATTTTGAAGGACAAAAGTGTGAATCTACACATTAAAAAAACTGCATGGAGTTAACACTGCTTTAAGGATTAACTGCCACATAAACCGTTTTCCTAGCAGTTTTAAATGTTTAAAAGAATAGTGAAAGATTATCACTCTTACCTTTAGAAAATTAGATCACAAGAATTAGGAGCAAAAATAAAATAATATTATATGAATAATATTATATGAATCCACCTAAATTAAACTTTCCTGTTTTAAACAATGAAGATGCAAATTTATGAAAAGCTACCATTTCCTAATTTGTACAAAATATTTCAATAGAAAGCAATATCTTTCAATTGTAAGGATGGAGACAATCTGAAAAACATACCGTGAGTGTGAAAGCTTAATATTTCCTGTTTCTCCTAATCAGCTTTTCTCATCCTTGAATATCTTTATGTATCTATTCCTGGGTAAAACGATCTAGTTTATTAGGGATACTCTAGGGAGTCTTTACAAGGTTGTATTAATTGTTCAATAACTGACTAGAAAGGATGAGAACTGATCAATGTAGCTCATGCAAAGTGTTCTCATGGAAGTCAGCAGACAATACAAAACACAGATCAGATTACATTCCTGCTTTTGGAGGCAACTACGGAGTGCTCTTTTGGGGACGCCAAGACAGAAAAGGAAATCAGTCAAACCTCAACAGAGATTTGTAAAAAAGAAAACATGGTACTAAGTAACTAAAGGGACTATATAATCCATATTGCTTTTAAAATTCAAATTTAACAGAATACATACTGTGTCAGACAACACAATAACCCCAATACTCTTCAGACTGTATGACTAACAAGTAGTAAATGGAAATCACTGAGCCATAAAGAAATATGACTGTCTAAAACTAAATTTCACATAGCATGTATGAGACAATCTGGAGATAGTTTACAGGTCCAAAGTTGCAATAAATATTCTTTCAAGATTAAATTATACCACTACCATTAGAACTACTACTACAAAAAAAAAAAAAAAAGGAAATTGTAATTCCACCAATGGGAACTGCTGCAATCCTCAGAAGAGAGGCTGTCATATTCTTCTACTGACCTCTAAAGGACTTTTCACTTAGGTAACACAAAACTATAATTTTTAGGAGAAAGTCACAAAGAGGGAAGACTGTCAGGTATATGACCAAACTGTGTAACAAAAATTAGACTATAAATAATAAAAGTTGCTGTTTTTTGTCATTTTACAGGCTTTTAGGGCCCATTAGTGTCTAAACTGAACTGCGAGCTATTTATCATTTTGTTTAACAGCAGCATTTACTTCTCTTTCCAACAGACTAGCACCAAAAGCTGAAAAATTACATAAAAGTATACGCTTATATTTTTTATAATGTAAAGATACAGGTGTATAAGACACCATTAATTTTAAGGGAGAAATTAGAAAAAATTTAAAAATCCCTAACAAGTAGGGTCAAATATAGGCAGTGAAATTCAAAATAGCTTTAAGTTCCTACTTCACATGCAATATCATCAACTGAATATGCATGTTTCTAAAATTAGGTACAATTATAAGATTCCAAAGTAAAATTCTGATATACATTTAATAAAATAAATCCACTCTGTGCTACTATAACCTTGGACAAGTCGCTTAAACTGTTCCTCCTCCTACCTAAGGCATTCTATCACCTGTGCAGTGGACCCCATCCCCTCTTAACTACCAAGTCCAGTGTTTCTCCAGGTATCATAATTTTTCCTTTTCTATTAGATCATGCCCATCAGCAGAAAAACATGTTATAATTTCTTCAATTTTTAAAGATCCCTCCTTTATGACAGAAATAGAAAATTATCTTTGGGTAAAGCAAATGAAATAACTGATTTAGGCAAAGGTCATAAAATCGTAAGATGAAAGGTTAATGGGCAAATTTCAGTGGAAACATCTGGCAGTCACCAACTGACTTCACTGATCAACATTAGCATAACTAAGAGTGTGAAAATCAAACATACGCCTCTTGTCGTGATGCAATATGAAGCAGAGGCCACCAACTATAAAGTATGTATCCCAAAATAGCTGAACCTAAATCTAATCAAACATTTAGCACTATGTAACAGCTTACAAATAATATTGAAAATGGAGAAATAAATTAGATGACCCATGAAGAAGAAAAGATACAAATCAAGAATGTAAGATAGGCTACAGGACAATTAATCTAGTTTCATCAATATAGGAAAGACTGTTCTCTAGACTTAAAGAGTCTTAAAAGATACAACGATCAAATGTGAATCAGAATTTGGATCTAAATTCAAACAACTTCTATTTTAAACATAATTGTGGCAATCTCATAAACACTGGGTGTTAAATAGTATCAAAGAATTACTGTTAATTTTAATAGGTGTGATTATGGCATCAGGTTGTGTAAGAAAGTGCCTTTTCTCTCTTTTTTAGATGCATATTGAAGTATATACAGCTAAAATGGCTGGGATTTGCTTCAAAATATTTTTGCAACAACAAAAATGAGTAAATGAAATACATATGCCAAAATCTTGATATTGCTAACAAACATGAAAGAGGTTCTTTCTTCTATGTATGTTTGAAATTTTTATAATAAAAGAAAAACACTTTAAAGCCCTCCCTGACCTCATACCCGTCTTCTGGTTACAGCTCAATTTCCTTATCCCTCAAAATTCCGTGAACAATTTATATAGATATATCTCTTCTTTCTACTTCTTCACTACCCATTCCTTTTTTTCTTGACTCTACTCCAATATGGCTTTTGTGCCACCACTCAACTAAAACCACTTATCACAGCCATCTATACCTTGGTAAATCCAATCTTCATGTCTTTACATTGTCTGACCCATCAGCAGCATTTGACATAGCTGACCAGTCTGTTCTAAAAATACTTCATTTGGATTTCAGGATACCATATGGCCCTCATTTAATTCAATTCATTCATTCATTTGACAAAAAAAATCTATTGATTCCCCACTAAATGTTAAGTATTGTACTAGATACAGCAATGACCAAACAGACAAACCTGCTTTCATGGAGTTCTTACTCTAGTTCATGCAGACAGATACTATACATAAAACAAATGAAAAATATATAGAGAGAGTATGAAATGAAATTAGTACTACAGAAAAAGTTTGAGGACAATACCAGGATAAGGAAAGACAAAAATAAAGTATAAAAGAGACCTTGTCTGTCATGTTCACTACTGTATTCTCAGTGTCTGGAATAGTGCCTGGCACACTGTATACACTCAAGAAGTATTCTTTGAATAATGCATAACTCCCTGAGTCTAATTTTCTTACCTGTGAATTGAAAACATATGATTGACTTTAAGACCTTTTTACCTATAAAATGTCTATAAAACAAGTAAGCCTCTTTGGGTTTACAAGATGAGTCAATGTATGTACAAATGAGATATATTTTGGGAAACGATTTAAAAAACTATAATAAGTTATAAATTATAATGTCAATAAAAAGGATACTTGATTTTAAAAAAGATTTGAGAAAGGTAATAGGAAAAATAATGAATAGCTCAGTAGTTTTTTTCTTCCTAGAATAGAAAAGTAAACTCTAAAAATGTGATCAACCTAAAAGAATAAAATTAAGGGAAAAAAAAGGAATGCTTTTTGCTGTATAAAATACAGTCTAGGGCTTCTCTGGTGGCGCAGTGGTTGAGAGTCCGCCTGCCGACGCAGGGGACACGGGTTCGTGCCCCGGTCCGGGAAGATTCCACATGCTGCGGAGCGGCTGGGCCAGTGAGCCATGGCCGCTGAGGCTGCACGTCCTGAGCCTGTGCTCCGCAACAGGAGAGGCCACAACAGTGAGAGGCCCGCGTACCGCAAAAAAAAAAAAAAAAAAAAAAAAAAAAAATACAGTCTAAAACTTTTTAGATACCTGAGACCTATTTCAACCAGAATGAGTCTGGTTTAGAATAATGGGTATATACTAACAATCTGATCCACTTATTTCCAATGGTCAACTATAATGAAAATTAGCAAACATTTTGTTTGGATGTAAGAAAATGCATCAGTTTATACTCCTACTGAGAATATAACTCAGTATCTTATGATAAGATATTTCTTTAGGAAATATTAGTGTCAAGTCTAGAGTAAGAAATTTGGTTGAATGAATATCAGTGAAACATTGAAAATGAAAAATACCAAAAATCTAGCCGAATATTAATAATTCTATGACAACCTATAGGCAATGTTGTTGGCCTCAAAAAGAACTAAGAAAATGGAAATGCCAATTAACTCTGCAACAGGCAAAAACTGAAGTTTAAAACAAAACATGACATATAATTTTTAGAGTAAGAAAGCAGCTACTTATAGCACTGAGAAATTACTAGATCTGGATAGCTAACATTCTGAATTGATAGGGTTTATTTTTTTCAACATAACATTTAGCTTCTACCATTTTTAAGAAATATCTCCCAATTTGCTACATATTTTCAAATATATTTAACATTTCCATAATACTTGGGAAAAGCTATACAGTTCCGGACAGTAATAAAGTGGCAAACTCAAGATTTCTTTGGCTATGTATGTCTATTTTTCCTTATAGCTATGGTGCTCTGTGATTGGTATTTGTTCTTTTAGTTTTCATATTCTTTTCCTTACTGCCACTTAACCCTGCTGTTTGTTGGTACATCTGATTCCAGCAGGCTCCTCTCTTTACGTCTACTTTGCTGCTTCTAGTCCTCAATGGCTGGATAACCAGCTAAGCAAGGTTGTTGAAACTATATAAACTAGCAATAGACAGATTCTTGGTGACAACCATAGGGGATGGTTGATCTCTGTGAAATCTATTCTGGCTTTTTTCCCCTTTATTTCTGAATCTGAGGCCAGTATCAATAGGCAAAATGTTCCTTTAATGCCTTCTTAAGGTTTAAAAGTGCATGTAGGTTTTATTTTTAAAACTAAAATAAAGAGTATAATTTTTTAATGAATAAAGCGATTTACAGTAATTCTTTATTCTCAATCTATAATCATGGTAATCTAATTATGTGAATGTCTTTGTGGTTTAAATAAAGCAAAAACATTAGCTCATTAACTGTCCTTTAGTTTAACTATTAAGAGTAAAGTATAGAGTATCAATCATTAGTAACAATATTTATTACAAATTTCAGGTTAGAACAAAATGTAAATTATTTAAAAACAGAACAAAAGTATATATATAATATAATTTATAATATATATATTTCATTAATTATGTATTATACAATGTATTATATGGTATCTCACATTTAATGTTCACAATTACCAAGGCAGATAATATTTTCTTCAACTTACAGGTAAAGAAGAGAAAGCAGCTGAGCCAAGGAAATGTAACTAACAAATGCAGAGAGAAGATTTTGTCAAATACCGTATTTTTTCCATTACAACATATACCTTCTGAAAATGTAATGTTAGGCCAGCTACCAAATTACATCCTTTTAAGAAAGTCACATATGTTTCAGCCTGATGATGGAAAAATAATTTTCACCCAAGCTTGATAATTTTTTTAAATGCATTGAGTCATACTATTAATATCACTTCACAGATTTATTTCAAATCTGGCATAAAATGAAAGAAAAGACTGACCCTTCTTACAGAGAAGAGACCACCATAGGAGGTGGTTAATAATTGTGTGGGCTATTAGCAAAGTTTTTAGAACAAATTTTCAGATCAACAAAAGCACTTAGAAAAACTGCCGTAAAAAGTAAGTTGAATTTGTAATTGCAGCTTTTATAACATTGTACAGTTTTGCACGTTTGATAAAGCTTCCCCCTACTCTACAATTACTAAGGGAAAAATATACTATTTCAAGGAGAGGGTTTTTTAGAAAAGGAAATCACAGGAATTGACATCTCATAATACAAACTAATAATTGCTTTTCTTCTTCTGGTGATTAACTCTCTACACAATCATGTCTCTACTTCTAAACTGTAAAAATCTGTAGGGGGCCATCATAACATGTTTTAGTCCCAAATCAATAGAGTGAAGCTTGAGTATCTGTTTATAGAACATGCTTTAACATTAAAATAGACTCAATTAAGCCAAAGGATGAAAGTATACTTTTCAGAAAACTCTAAAAGTACTCATATTCTTCAAAGAAGTTAAGATGAAACAATGAATGACAGAGTAGATGTCCAGCTTCTCACTCACTCAGTCTCTGTCCTATGCATGCAAATGGCATACTCATTTACTTTTAAGTAGCAATTCCCACAAAGTAACATCAGGAGTTTAGGAGACTCGAAGTTCTCAAGAACTGTGAGGTTTGAAAGCAGACATATCTGAAAATTCTAAATAATTGTAATTCATTTCCAGTCAACTTCTGAGGTCATGCAAAAGATCCTACTAATAGTTATGATGATGACTAGTTGTTCATTCATCTTTAGCACAGGTTTATGCTACGTTCAGAATTATAGTAATCCTGGGATGGAGGACAAGATGGCAGAGTAGAAGGACCTTGAGCTCACCTCCTCTCACAAGCACACCAAAATCACAACTAACTGCTGAACAACCATTGACAAAAAAGATTGGAACCTACTAAAAAAGATATTCTACATCCAAAGACATAAGAAGAAACCCAACAAGATGGTAGGAGGGGTGCACTCATGATATAATTAAATCCAATACCCCCCTGGGTGGGCAACCCACAAACTGGAGACCAATTATATCGCAGAAGTTCTCCCACATAAGCGAGAGTTCTGAGCCCCATGTCAGGCTCCCGAGCCTGGGGGTCTGGCATCAGGAGAAGTCCCCAGAGCATTTGGCTTTAAAGACGAGCGGGGCTTGAGTGCAGGAGCTCCATAGGACTGGGGAAACAGAGACTCCACTCTTGGAGGGCATACACAAGGTCTTGTGCACACTGGGACCCAGGGCAAAAGCAGTGATTTCATAGGATCCTGGGCCACACCTACCTGCTAGTCTTGAAGGGTCTCTTACAGAGGTGGGGGGAGTGGCTATGGCTCACTGTGGGGACAATGACACTTGGTGGTGGAGGTACTGGGGAATATCCATCAGCATGAGCTCTCCTGGAAGCCACCATTTTGGTACTAAGACCTGGCCCCACCCAGCAGCCTGTAGGCTCCAGTGCTGGGATGCCTCAGGCCAAACAACCAACAGGGAGGAGACACAGCCCCACCCAGCAGCAGACAGGCTGTCTAAAGACTTCCTGAACCCAGTCACCTCTAGACACACCCCTTGGCATTGCCCTGCCCACCAGAGGGTCAAGACCCAGCTTCACTCACCAGTGGGCAGGCACTGGCTCCTCCCACCAGGAAGCCTGCACAAGCCTCTAGACCAGCCTCACCTACCATGGCACAGACACCAGAGGCAAGAAAACTATAACCCAGCAGCCTGTGGAACTAAGTCCGAAAACACAGATCAGAACCTATCCTGGGACCAGCTGGTCCCTGGCCCTTGGGTGACAAGAGGGGAGTGTACTGCTGGGACACACAGGACATCCTTTACAGAGGGCCACTTCTCTAAGGTTGAGAAACATAACTAACCTTTCACATACATAAAAATACAAATAGAAATTTAGACAAAATGAGACAGCAAAAGAGTGTGTTCCAGACGGAGGAACAGAACTAGCAATCCTAGGTTGGTCGACATTATTACCTTTTGACTTCCATTATGGATTACAGGAATATAAAAACTGCCATGACTAAATTTTATTTAAAATGTAATCACATTTTTATAAGTATATATAAAATAGACTTCCTGACTTTTCCTCCACTCCCAATCAGTGTCAACATTTTTGACACTAATTTGTACTCTTAAATTTCTGCTATAAGAAAAATGGCGCTTGGCATTTTTCTAGCTATTCCTTACAGACTGGTAGGAATTCACTTGCAGAATTTTGTGAACCACGCTTGGAAGCTGGGGACACAACTTGCAACAAACATGTGATGTCAAATCAAGCTCAGAAACTCAGTGTGACCAGTGGTGGCATGCAGAGCTAATCAAAGTCATTCAAAAGTCAGGAGCAAAACATACCACAAGACATGCAGCATAGTAACCAGATTTGAAGAGTGCTGCTGCTATAAGCTGACAAGAAGATGAGCCGTCTCTGGTGATAGCCCCACTCCTACCATATGACGTAAGTTATTACCTTCAGAGCCAATAGAGATTAATGCATTAGCAAATCCAATATGAAAGCAAGCCCACATTTGCATAGAGTTTGAGAGTGAATTATTCAAGTCAAAGAATGATAACAATTGTTATACAGTTGAGCATATGCACCATATCAAATGAACATAGAGGAAGCATGAAGATTTGTGACCCATTAAGTTGCTGGGAGAAGGAATATGGGAAGGTAAATTTGTAAAGTTTGGGAAAATGATAAAAATTTCAAGAGTACATGTAATCCTTTATTTTTAAAATTATTACATTAAAGATATTTAAAATGTATTAATTGTGGCAGTTTTATATACACTGAGTTAATATAAAATGACAAAATATTTTTAAATTGTAAATTATACATAACAAAAAATTTGCCATTTAAACCATTTTTAATCACACAATTCAGTGGCATTAACTATATTCACAAGGTTGTACAAATATTACCACTATTTCCAAAATTATTTTATAACCCCAAACAGAGAATCTATAACCCTTAAGAAACAAATCACCATGTCTTCCCTATATCCCCTACTAACTTCTAAACTTTCTGTTTCTATGAATTTGCCTGTTCTAGATATTTCATATAAAGGGAATCATACAATATTTGTTCTTTTGTATCTGACATTTTATTTAGCATAATATTTTATTCATTCATGTTGAAGCATATACCAGAACTTCATTCCTTTCTGTGGCTGAATAATTTTCCACTGAGTATATATAAAACATTTTGTTTATCCATTTATCTATTTACAGACACTTGTTTTTACCTTTTGGTTGTTGTGAATAATGCTGCAATGAACATTAGTGTACACGTATCTGCTTAGGTCCCTCTTTTTCAGTTCTTTTGGGCATATATCTAGTAGTAGAATTGTTGGGTCATATGGTAATTTTATATGTAGCTTTTTGAGGAGCAGCTAAATTGTTTTCCACAGCAGCTGCACCATTTTACATTCCCACCATCAATGTACAAGAGTTCTAATGTCTCTACCTCCTCAATAACGCTTGTTATTATTATTTTTTAATAATAACCATTCTAATGAATGTGAGTTGGTATCTCATTGTAGTTTTGATTTGCATTTCTCTAATGACTAATAATGTTGGTTATCTTTTCATTGCTTATTGGCCATTTGTATATTTTCTGTGGAGAAATGTCTATCACACTCTTTGCCCATGGTTTCTTTTGGTTGTTTGTCTTTTTGTTGTTGAGTTTTAGGAGTTCTTTATATATTCTAGATATTAAAGCCTTATCATATAATTTGCAAATACCTTCAGATATATGGGTTTATTTCTGGACTCTCAATCATACTCTATTAATCTATATGTCTATCTTTATGTAAGTACCACACTGTTTTGATTACTGTAGCTTTGTAGTAATTTTTGAAATCAAGAAATGTAAGTCCCCAAACTTGTTCTTTTTCAAGACTGCTTTGGCTATTCAGGGTCCCTTGCATTTCCATATGAATTTGAGGACTGGGTTTTCCATTTCTACAAAAAAGGCTGTTGGAATTTTAATAGGTATTTAATTGCATGTGTAGATTGCTTTGGGCAGTATTGGTATCTTAACAATACTAAGTCTTTTTACCCATGAACATGGGATGCTTTTCCAATTATTTATGTCTTCTTTAATCTTTCATCTCCTTAGTTAAATTTACTCCTAGGTATTCTTTTGTTTTCGATGCTATTGCAAATGAAATTGCTTTCTTAATTACCTTTTGGGATTGTTCCTTGTTGGTATATAGAAACACACTGATTTTTGTGTGTTGATCTTATACCCTACAATATTACTGAACTTGTTTATTAGTTCCAGTAGTTTTCTTATAGATTCTTTGGGGTTTTCTACATATGGGATTATGTCATCTACTAACAGAGATAAATTTTACTTCTTCCTTTCCAATTTGGATACTCTTTAAAAAATTTCCCTGTTCAATTATTCTGGCTAGAACTACTTGCACAGTATTGCAGAGCAGTGGAGAAAGCAGTTGTTCTTGATTTTATTAGGGGGAAAGCTTTCAGTTTTTCACTTCTGAGTGTGATGTTAGATGTGGGTTCCATAAATGCCCTTTATCGCATTGGAAAAAAAAGGGCAATATTTTGTCAGGAAAGAATATACAAATCTACCACGAATACATCTTGTCAGTCTATACTCTCCCTGTGCATTACAGTTTTCCTATGATCATGATGCTGAGAACAAGCAGCACAATATCTTATTTAAATAAATAGTTTCAGCATGCCACAATATATTTAGAGAGAAATGTGACTTTGGGGATCAAGGTGAGGCTCAGAAGTTCTTCAGAGTTCTCCAGCTCACTTGCCAAAAGTTATTTTTGTATCCTCTGATGTGAACAGACAACAGAGTATCTTATCACTTCATTTTTTCAATATGAAGTATTAATTATAAACTAAAGAATATCAGAATATATTAGTTATAGGAGATAAAAGTGATATATGAAAATAGATCATACATCTAACACCAGTTCGACTGTAGCTTAAAACTGGTGGCTACTGTTCAGATGAGTTTCTGTGATATCACAAACCAAATTTAATTGACCTACCTATTATACTCTTAGTTTTAAAAATATGTCTCAGAAAATGGCAAAATTGTGTTTCTATAGTAATTTTTATAATTCTAATTTTTGTTTCATATAACCCTTTCTCTTTGTCTCTATTATTCTGGATTATTAAAATATTATGGATAAGACCTGTCAACTGGAAGAATCCCAGACTAGATGTTATCTGTAACAAAGGGTGACTGTCAGACATACTCATGTACATTCATAGTAATACATAACTTTCCATTGGTTTAAATATTGTGACTCTCAGGCTAGTCCTTTTGACTTATAATCCACTTGAAGACAGATCCTTGGACTCTTGGTCGCCCACTGGCCTCTGATCCATGTGAGGACAGATGACTGGCTCTCTCTCTGTCATCCTCTGGCCTCCTTTCCTTTAGAAGGAATCTCTGAGTCTTTGGTTTCCTGTCCACTCTCTGGCCTCCTGCCCTTACTCATTAACCTACCCATATAAATAAATCCTTGAGTAACCTTCTTAGTTCGTCTGAGTCAACAGTTCCCCCGGCCAGTGGCTACCACAACACCTCGGTATCTCACTATTCCTGCTCCTCCCCCATCAAAGACCAGTACAGCATTTTTAGGAACAGAAAAGAAAGGTCAGTAGTATCATACCTTTAAAATAATAAGCTGGACCATAACTACCTGTCCATCATCCTAAAAGAGACTACCATTCCTCATATTCCTGTATATCTAAGTTACCAGCAGAAGTCTAAATCTCTCCAGTCACCATAATCAAATTCCTATGCACATAGTCTTCTCTATATCTCTGAATATGACCCAATTCCCTATCCTCTGTCTTTCTAAACCTCTTCATTATGCCCTCTGTTACCTCTGTTTCAACATATGCTCCATATGCAAAACCCCTTTTCTGAATGTTCATTTTAGTCTCACCACCTGATAAAATCTGGCTGTTCCCTACCTCTTTATGTCCCACAGAGCTCTCTCAACTGGGGCAGTTTTTTTCTCTCTCAAATCTCAGGTTATTTGGGCCACAAACTGTTTACATATTTTCCTTGCTCCACTTTGCCACTCTCTTGCTCTCTTTGCCATCACTTCTTTTTCTTTCAAAGTTTTTGGAAACAAAGGCTGAACAGGAGTACAGGTATAGAGGTAGACAGTGAGTCAGATGCTAAAGTTTTCAGTCAGCTCGAATGACAGGGATACTGGAAAATTATAGCAATGAAGAAAAATAGCAAGTTGTATACTATTATGGCATTTTACCTTTCTTCTCCAGGTAGTAGCCTCAGTTAATCATTTCCTTCTTATGTAAACACTTTCTTCCTTTGGCTTTCTTGTTGCTACTCTCTTCCTTGGATAAGTAATCCAGTTCCATGGTTGTAAATGCCGTAAAAACATAATGTGAACTAATTTACCCTCTTTCTACTGACACCTCCTAGTCCAAGTCATCATTGTCTCTAAAAAGGACCATTACAATAGCCTGCTTCACTTCTTGCACCTCTATAATCCACTCCTTGTTCAAAGTAGTTTCTTAAACACACGAATCATATGTAATTTACCTGTTTATAAACAATGTACTGTATTCTCATTGTAGCGTTAAATCCTTTACACTGGCTTTCAAAACACATCACAATCTGGCCTCTGCTTAGTTCTCAGTCCTCATCTCATATTACTCTCCCTCTCTTCTTCACTCTAGGGAGCTGGGTCTTTTTTAGTTCTTGGAAAATGCCAAGCTTGTTCTCACTTAGGCCTTTTTTTTTCCTACTGATGTCCATACTAGGAACACTTTTCCTGTGGCTTTTCCCATACCAGCCCCTTTCTCATTATTAAGACCTTGGTTCAGTGATACCACAGCAGAGAAGTATTCCTTAACAACCATGAAATAGCTTGTTCTCAATCACTATTTATCACTTTATGTTCCTTTACTTTCTCCATGATTCTAACACTTTCTGAAATTAAAGTTTGTTGTAATTTGTTTACTTCATTGTTTGTCTCTCCCCACTGACACAAAAAGTCCAAGAGGGCAGAAACCTTGACTATTTTGCTCACAGCTGTATCCCCAGTCCAGTACTTAGCAAATTGTTCATAAGGAATTATTAATTTAATGAATTAAAACCATGGCCTTGGATGAAAAACATTACAGTAAGATTTTATTAATCTAGATCAATTACATTAAATCTATTGTAGATATCAAAAGAAGAGAAAAAAATATATACAGAGAGAAGTACTGAACAGATGAACTAGCAATGATACCAGGTAAACCAAGGACCATTATTAGACTATTTTCTTTTATTAAGGATCATTATTATATAATGTTTCCTAATGAAATCTACAAATGCATGTATGTAGTATACATTTCTCTTTCAAAAGATTATGTTCTTTCTACTAATCCTTTTAGAAACACCCAGGAAAGGAAGCTCAGCTCAATGCCCTCCTATCCAATTACCTACTGATTATTCCTTGGAAGGTACACCCAACTCCACAGAATAATTTTACCAAGGGTTTTACCAGGGGAAAAGTAAACCAATTCTCTACTTCGGAGTAAAGAGTACAGATGAAACTTCATAGTTAAACTTAATCACTGTAATGATAAAATATCAAATCCTGACCACAAATGAAGAATTTCTTACAATACTGCTGCATATCAAAGCATGATGTTTTAGCTTTGGCATCTACTAAATGCCAATAACTACACACTGCTAAGGAAAAAAATGTCTTTATCAATTAAATTATTTGACCAAATTCTGTTAGATTACATTAGAACTAAATCAAAGTTTTATTATATTGGTCATGACCATTTCTATGTAAAAATTCTAAACTGTATGACTTAAAATACAGTTCACCTCTATTTAATTGATGAAAAAGGAACTGCTAATACGCAGTATTTCTAAAGGACCAGAAAACATTCATTTACTCACTCAACAAGTCTTTAATAGGCTCAAAGGAACTATGACTTTATAAACATCTATCATTAACTAAAATATTCTGAAAAGAAAACAAATGAGACTTATTACTGTAATAGTAAAATAATTTCACCTAAAGTAAAACTATCCCTAGGTCTTTTTCTATTGTCAAGTCAAGATTATAGACATTTGCATATAATAGGGCACAATATATATTAACAAGCTAAAATATCACAGAAACATAAATGAACAAAAACAAATTTGATATTAAGAGTAAATTTGTCTGAATACTTTACAAAGAATCTTATTTCTGAATAAGACCTTTAAAAGAGCCCTGAAAGGTTGACCCTGGGAATATTATAAAATAATTTCTGTGAATTGACTTAAAAGGAATGAACATTTTGGGAATTTGACCTCCAGTCTTCTTATTAATCATCTGAACAATTTAAAATTAGGGACCAATAATCTAAAACTACACATAAAGTAATGTGAATGTGTAAGGTACAGCAAATTGATTTTTCTTCTCAAATTTCTAATAAAGCAGGGGAGAAAACCTTTACTGACAGGAAAATTTTAAGCTACAGGCTACTATTTACATGTAACTCTAAAAAGGAAAATAAAGTAATATAGAAACTCCATGGATAACATTAGTATGGAGCCTACTAAAAAATTTACAAGGACTTTGACTACTCTTAGTCTGGAGGAAACATATATGGACTTTAAGCGGTCCTGTGTTCCTAAGATATCATGTTAGCAGAAGAGGTATACATAACTAACCTATTCAAGTTCGTTGAAAATTTACTCTTTTATGGAAATCCAGGTAGGGCTTCCTTTTCTATTGTATACCAAATGCCTATGGTGTAGAGAAACAAACTCAATATATGTTACATACAGTGCTACAAACATAGCAGAACACCATCTTACTAGCCACAGTCAATTCCAACATGGTCTCAAAGTTCAGACCTACAATCCGCAAAGCCATTGTATTTGGTAATACTACAATGCTGGTAATACTATATAATTACTATACCATGTAATTATCAACGTCTGCTTGACTATTTCCCCAGTAATTCCACCTATTTTCATGTAGGTCCATCTCTGTTTTTAACTATTGTCTTAGATGTTTTAACTGAACTCAACCTTTTACCTCAGTAACTCCTATTTATCTTTCAAATCTCTGGCCAGGCATCAGTTTCCCAAAGTTTTACCTGGTTTCCATACCTCCTCCTATGTGTAACCACAGCTGTACTTCCTTAGAATAGCAGTTATCATAGATTATTACAGTTGTCTATTCACTAACCTGTCTAGCCCTCAAGAATATGAGCTCTTTGTTTATATGTTTATATTGTCCATCCTTACACCCACAGCATCCTGACATATGTGTGTGTCAAATACTTAATAAATATTTATGAATTGATAACTGATTCTAAGGATGTGTATACAGATGGCAAGTATTAGCTCATTAAAGCTTTACTGAAGGGGTTACACTTAATCTGAGTTCTAAATCATATGAAGCAAGTATTCATCAGCAGATGTGAAGTAAGAAAGGGGCATTCCAGAAAGAAAGTACATGTATAAAGGTAAGGAAGGTTGAGAAAAAAAGGTCTGTCAGAACCATGGTGCCCCATGTAAATGTATGCTCCATACAGTTGGGAAAAAAGTTCAAGGGAAATATGGAAAGAGATGAAGATGAAAAAAGAGTAAGAATCCAGATCATACAAAGTATTTATAAGAAAACAGATATTATTATTATGAGTTGAATAATATGACCATATTGGTAAAAATTTTGAAGTTGCTACTTCAAGAAAATTTAGGAATTGAGAGAAGTATTTTTAAAAAGAAAAAACATAATCGTGTTATACAATCACCCTGTTTTAAGATAAGCTGAAGAAAAAGATGTAAAATTTTCTTAAAGTATTAAAACCCCCAAATGCTAGTCTAGCACCTCTCTAAGTATATTTTACATAATACTTGCCCTACAATATGCTTCATGAAAAAGAAGAAATCTCTGGTCAAATACTTTTGAGGGGAAATATTACATATAGTATCCTCCTCTCCGAATGATTCACAATGTGTATCAGCATATTAAAAATAAAGTCCTACAATAAAGAATTACCATTTAACATTTTTATGAATAAATTTAATTATTCGTGACACCTTTTTGAATGTAAAACCTATTAGCATCCTGCCCAGTTTTTTACAAAATAATCTCTCCAAAACTAAAATGTCACAAATCAAATTCCTATTTAAATCACTTACCTTACAGTTTTAAAAAGGTAGCAATTCACTATTATTTGCAGAACATAAAGCCAAGATGTTAAAAAAGAAAGACATAATAACACCTTAAGGTTGGAAATAATCTCCATTACCATTGTCTTGAGATTGTTAAAATAGTATCATTCTCATTTTGCTAGTATATTTGTGGCCAGAGAAAATAAAGAGGCCATATAATGACATACAGTTGTACAAGTGCTAGGGATGAGAGGCTAGATGTGCATTTAATTGCATATGAATGGATACACAAATCCCATATGCAAATACATTCTATGTGTACAACACACAACATTAAAGGTTGATATATTTCAACCATTATGACTGTCTTTTTAAAGAAAAATTCATTGGAAGTATGACATCAAAATTGGAAGATTTGATTTGAATTTAGACATAATTTTTTAGTATAGAGAAAGAATGGCCAGATTATTCTTGTTTCTTATTAATACAGGTAGGAAATTAGGAAGTTAATTTTTAATTATTATTTTATTAAGAAAAAGATACAGGTATTATTGGTAAAGAATCAAGGGACTATCCTTTTTGTATTGAGAGTTCTTCATTCTCAGCTTCAGCAAACTTCCAGCAAAACTGAAATTATATTTGATACGACAGATTTTAAAGTTTAATAATTATTTGATCAGAACAAAATATTCATTAAGCTGTTCTAAGACTATTCAGCTATTAAAATAACCAAATCTTTATTGAAGTGCTTATTTATTATGAATTCAAAGTATTCAATCACTCTTTTCTCATATTTCTGATTTATGAAAATGAAAATAAAGGGGAAAACTCACATGGCTTATATGTTTGTATTATTAAGTATTATAAGAGAAATAGTTTCAGCAAGGGCTGAAAAATACATGAAAATATTTCAGATTAAAAAAATGACAAATTCAAAATAATTACATTAGCAGCTCAACTAAATCAATTTCTTCAATACTGCTAACATGATGAAAATGGTTTGTTTTTACTGTTGTTCAACTTTAACAGAAACCAACTAGTTCCTTCTACCTTTTTTCTCTTTCATCATTTTGTAGTTCTTTTACAGAGGCTGATGTTGGACTGAATTTTATTTGCTTTACTAGTCATGGATATTATATGGATTGTGTTCCATCTTAGAACATGAGCCTTTCTATATTTGTAAGTTTCTTGCTAACATGTCATGGAATGTAAAACCTATGGGACTTTGGGACCTTAATTTAAGCCTGTGGTATTAAAGATGCAGCTGTTCATTTGCAAGTAATCATCCCAGCTATTAAAGCCATAGTAAAAAAAAAAAAAAAAAAAAAAAAAAAAAAAAACAAAAACACATTTTCTACTGTTTTTCATTCTTTCTAAGTACACAGCAGTCAGAATTTCATAGTACTAGATTTTTTTTACTTGCTAAGAACATATTTTCCAGAGAATACAGGTTATTTAGAATATGTCTTACATGAAAATATAAATTTTATTACAGGTTACACATATAACTGACTTTAAAGATAATATAATGTTTCCAGAAATTTTAAAAACCCACTATGTAAAGTTAACTACACTGCAGAAACTGAAGGGTTAAGGATCTGTTGGCGCCTTCAAAAATTTATGATGCCACAAAGTTCAAATATAAACAATTACATTTCATAAATTAAATAGTTCTGACAACTGTATTTTTCCTAGTAAACTTTAAAAAACCTCATCATCTCACCTTACTTGAAATATGATATGTACAATGATAACACTGTCTTCAAGTTTTGGGTTATAGTTCTTATGATGACATTTTAGAATCGCAAGATAAATCATCTAGTTCTATATAAAGTGCTATGCTAAACAATGTTCTTTCCAGCTGTTTTTCCCCTAATTGAGGATCAATCAAGGATTTAAGTCATATTTTTCGTCATGTCTGCTTAGTCTCCCTTAGTTTCTCATCAACAATGTATAAAAGTCCCTATTTCCATACAGGTGCTTCAAAACAGAGTTTAACTCATACATTCTTATTAATTCTGTAGATACAGAACAAAGTTAGAAGGCTAAGATCAAACTGGGAGAATCTGCCAGACTGTAAATTGCTAGATTGATAGCTAGTACTTATTCCATAAGATATGAATAAGGGTTCTTAAAAACCCTTATGAAAAAGATAAACATCAACCAGGAAAAAAATGAGCTAGGTATATAAATGGCCATTTCACTCACTCATTTGCACACCCAACCTCACATGCACACTACATATCCTTGTGTCATGATCATACCAAAGAAAGAAAGAAAAGCCAAAGGAAGGGAAGGAGTGAGGAAAGAATGGCTTAATAATCAAATGCAAAATTATTCCAGTCCACTGTACTCAAAAAAGTAAATCAAACAACAATCACCTACCACTATAAAGCTCTGATTGGCAAATAACTATAAAGGTTTGGTATGAATACGTAGAAATCGATACTGTAGTATAATCTCGCTCTAATTACAGGTTGGCACATTCTTTCTGGAGGGCCATTTAGCAAAAAGTATCAGAAGTACGATGACCCAGTAATCTCATTAAAAAAAACATTTAAAATTCACATGAAACAATTTGAAAAGCATACAGATACAAATAATGAGTTGTTCATCAAAGCATTTGTTTCTAATGGTAAAAAACTTAAATCAAACTTAAGGTTCAGCAAGAGGAAGTTGGTTAAATAAACTGTGATTCATCATAAGAAACCATAAATAAGTTTATGATGAAAACCTTTATTTACTGGCATGGTAAGAGGTTCATGATGAATTAAATGAAGAAAAAAATCAGATAAGAGAATAGTAGGCACAAACCAAAACATGGAGTCCCCTGAGTATATCTGGTACCTCTTTAATAACATGTTTTAAATAGTTGTTCAATGTACAGTGAGGGTACATATCTCTTTATATTCAAATTAAAGAATTATATAACATGAGATTTTCTGAACCAGAACTTTCTGGAAGGCATAATAACCATTTAAAATCTGGATAAAAGTGTAAGTTATTCATTACTTAAAAACAGTACTATACCATGCATTACTCACTTGTAGAATTTTAGTTGACTTTTCTAATGTTCAACTAACTTTTCTTATGTCAGGTGAATGTCAATTACCTACTTCACGATCCACAGCACAGCCTATAGCTACAGCATGCACCTTATATATGGACATCACAAAAACATTCAACAGATTTTACTTCCATTAAATAGGTATCAATTTCAATGGTAGTGGAACTGCTTACATTTTTATACACAGTATTTATACACACATGGAAACCTGCGTTAACAAGAAACATATTTTCCATTTTTTCAGTGATGTTTTCATACTTAACAAAGGTAGATGTAGCTCAAGATAGGAGAGACACTTCAACATCTGTCCCTGTCTTAAAATCTTAGAAAGCTATCTTATTGAACCAGAATTTACAAAACATTCCTGAATAAGGAAGATGGCCATTCTTACTAAGGCAGGTTCTCTCCATTATGTGCACCCCTTGTACACTAGCACTACATTATGTTTTTGTAAAATCTTACTTATGCTATTCATTATTTGTTCAATTCTTTCTCTTCCTTAAGGGCAGTGATCTTGTATGACTTTTTACTGCTGTATTCCCAGTGCTTGGAAGTGTGCTTGGAAGTGTGCCCTATGCACAGTATTTATTCAATAAATAACTGTTGAATGAACAAATGGCCATGAATGGAATGGAAAAATTAAAACAGCCCCAAACCCACAGAAAACAGAGACTAGTTCAAACTCTTAAGCAGCAGACAGAAGTAAGGGCGGGTTGCTAGAGCGGAAGATTGAGCAGCTCTTTGACACATGTGCAGGAAGAGAAAAGGGAATTAATCCCTTGCATCCTCCCTTCCTCCAGTTATGCTAAGGGAAGAAAATGGGCTTTATTCCCAGGTGGTAGCACTGACTACAGAAACTTTGTCTTGAAAGTCAGGGAGTGCTTGATTAGACACACTCAGGAAAACAGGTAACTACAGACATACTGAAGAAAGGCCTGTAGAAAATCCTACTTAGGCTAACAGGTAAGCTCATATATAAAGATAAGTACAGAACCAAGATATCATTATACATTTGAGGAAAAATAACAACAGCTGAACAGCGTTTAAACTATACATAATTTATGAATGAGATGAACAGTAAACTGAATTTTTTTTTTTAACATCTTTATTGGAGTATAATTGCTTTATATTGTTGTGTTAGTTGCTGCTGTATAACAAAGTGAATATGCAGCTGAGCAAAAATAAAAAATTAGACTAAATCATACGTTCAGAGATAATTACTTTTAAAATACGGTATACAGCATATTATTTCCTACTTTTTTTCATGCATATGTGTGTATTTTATATGTTTTGTTAATAAAATGACATTGTGCTTAGTAGAAGTGAATTAAGGAAAACTATTCAAACTATAATATGCTATATACCAAATTTTAAAAGTAATTATCTCTGAACAGTATGACTTAGTCTTATTTTTTTAATTTTTGCTCAACTGCATATTTAAATGTTCTTATAATATTCATGTATTCTTGATATTCATAATACATATTCAAATAAAATGACACCATTGTAAATAATTAAAACATAGTGTTTCAAATATTTTGTTCCATTTTATAATTCATTTAGAAAAACACTCAAGTTTAAAGAGTTTTTTTAAAAATCTCATTTCATTTGTATTAAAATATTTTAAAATCAAAAATTAGTCACTCAGAGAAATTAAAGCAAATTTTCAAAATCAGTTGTACATAAAAACACATGCCCATCTAAAACTTACCACCCTGAGTAATCAAAGAATACAAGTAAATATTATAACTAATTGTATCAGAAAAAATACGTTCGAGTAGATAGAATATTCACAATACAGTAATTACAGCCTCCTAATAAGTGCCAAGTTATTTATCATTTCTTAGAAAACAAATCTCATTCTTAGAAATCTCATTCTCAAGCCAAAGTTATGTTACCAGTACCTGCATAAATTACTCCTTCTTTAGGCCTAACATTTTCCCAGGTTATATAGACATTTTGAGTTCGGCTAGATAATCTTTCAGAGCATAACAATTACTTCAGTAGATTTTTAGAAGAATAGTTTTATCTGGGGTTCATAAAAGGAAGCAAATTCAACATAAGATAGACTTGGGGGAAAAATTTGCTTTAAGAAATCCAAGAACTTTTCATGCTTAGTCAAAGTAAGGCCACATTGCTGGATTTAAATCACAGTTCTCTTTATCTTTCATGAGTCCTCTAGTCCTCAATGATAAAGAAAATCTTGACCAGTGCTGACCTTGAACCTGAATGGCCTCTGCAGACAGACACATAAACAACTATCCTTTAAGGGCTGTCAACACATCATATTTGGTATCAGATATTTGACACCAAATAAAATTAAAGTCTGGAAAATTTTATTAATCATTCAACAGTTATCTGAAATTTCCTGAATTTCACTTTTGTACTGATCCAAACAAGCTCAATTATTCATATAAAAAGATTACTTGACATGTTGCAAAGAGCTCATTTGTATATATTAGTGATGTGAGATGCCTTAGAGTTCCAAGTTAATGTTGTGATGAATTTCCAAACCAGCAGTTTACAATTTCGTAACTGAAGAGCATTCTGGTTGCTATGTGCTAGTGAATAGTGTGAGAGATGTGAAATTCCTTAAGTATTGATTTATCATAAGTTACATTTGTTTTATGTTATAATAAATAAATACTCAGCACAATTTCCAAACTTTAAGGTATCTACTTAATTAAAACTCAGATAAAGGGCACATTGACTTAATTAGGATGATAGCAAAAAAAAATTTAAAAAAACCTCAGGGGAACACACTCATATTATTAACTTAGAAAAAACAGATTAATGTCAAAACTAGGCTCTAATGGCATGCCTGATGATATCTGCAAATCCTGTCACAGTAGTTAACAGATTTGAATTGATAACTGAAGCATGTTTCCTACTACACAGCCTTTTATTCATGTTAGGCTGCAAATTTTTACAGTGTTATGGCTACAGAAAGCCAACCCTCCCTTGATTCAAAATCGTAAAGAGTGCTTTTTACAAAGTTGTCCAAAATAAATTTTGAAAGAAAAAAGTAAAAGAACGGATAGTTAAAAAAATGTTTGATTAATATGTTTCAATATTTTTATTTAATGTCGTGAATCCTATCCTTTGGAAACATTTTAAAACAGCCTTAGTTCATTTCATACTAAAATCACTATGTTCTTTGTTTTGTCAGATCAAACTAGTATTCTAAATAATCATGCAGCAGATTCAGCAAGTGTATGCTTTCTGCTGTTGTTCCCACTATACTATAGTGACATGTTCATCATGCTAATAACCTCTACACTAGAAGATCCTGATACAAAACCAAAACATAAATGTGTACTACTCTAAAATTACCAACTTATACCTTAAAAATTCCACACAAAACAGGTGTGATGAAAATCCATTCCTTTGAAGAAGAAATTAGGCTACTGAAAGGAATAAAATTCGGTCCTAAACAAGACCAAGTTTTCAGCATAACCAGGGTTCATCAAATAGAGGAGGAAAAGAAAAATCTTCTAGCAATGCAAGTGATCACTGACACTTTCTGTTACTCATGTGGAACTCTGTATTATATTTGGAAATTCATATGCTTTTGGGTAAATACAGTAATAGCTGTTGTTCACATTAATTTAATAATTATAATTAATAACTAATATGGCACTGACTGCAAGAGACAGGTCATTGTTTGGTTTCTCTCACAAAGATGAATATCACATTCTTTTATTAACTTTTTTCTAAAAGTAATATTTTAATTTTTTTAAATTGAGCATCAAGTGAAATGTTCTTAAGGACTTAGTAGATAATTCTCCTAAGTATTTTTTTTAAAAAATCTTTTCTTTCTTGAAAGTCAGAGAGTGAATATGTTCTTGATTCCAGTGAACTTATTAAGAAACAAAAGAAGCAACTTGGCTTAAATTCATCAATTTCTATAAATACTTACAACAATGTGAAAAGATTTGTAGTTAGGAAGGCTCTAACTGATGATGTGATCTAAGAAAAGAACAATTCCTACTGGGTTTGATGAGCACCAAGATTCAATCAACAAAAATTTTTATAACACACACACACAATTTATAAACACACACATAAAAAGCCCTTATTCCTACCTTACCTGTTTACTATATACACTTAAGCATATTTCACACTATAAATACTATATATTATGCACACTTAAGGACAGTTAAGTACATTCAATGTGATGGAAAGAAATGTCATAGAGATGATAAAATTATAAAGCAGCAAAAGATCAGTAGGGTATTCAGTCACTAAAAATCATTTGTATATTATATACAAAATAGAAAAGAATCGTAAGGAAAGAATTTAACACACAAATAAATGGAATGACTTAGATGATTTTTTTAAATCTTTAAATTTTAAAAATTGAATCTTAAATTTTAAAATGAAAGAGCAAAAGTTATAGGAGTATACATGTTTAAAGATACAAAAGTTGTCTAGATTAGCAAAGTATAAGCCAATCTAGAATAGGACAGACTGGGAATTAGTATTATTTAAAGTGGACAGACTCAGTGTTAAAATTGAATGTGTGGCAAAGAACAATGACGACCTCATTTAAATGTTGTTCTGTAAATTTTATTTAAGGAAAATACATCAAATAGTTATAACAATGCTACGGAGAAATTTTTTCTCTTTCTTTCAGATGTTCAAAAATATGTACTGAATATTTAGTATGTGTAAGGCATCGTGCTTGGTGATATGATGAATAAACACAGTACTGTTTCTTTATCTTGAAAGAAGATGATAAAGTATAAGATATCTCAAGAAAGGATTCATGCAGAATATGGCATTGCATTAATCAGGGTCTTAAAAGATGAGTAAGTTTTGAATACTCATTGATGTATCTTAAGAGAATAATAGGCAGAGAGCCTCAAACACTAAAGATTCTGAATTTCATGGTAGACAATGCAAAAACAAATATGAGCAGGAGAATGGGGCAATAACTGTTAAACTGGCATAAGACACATTAAGAAGAGTGAGACCGCTTATAGGGAGATTAAGAAAGTATTCAACAATTCAGGTTAAGAGTCAATGAAAATTATAGTTCTAGTGGGGTTGAACAGATGCAAAATATATTTTGCATCTATATTTCAAAAGTTAGCAATTGATTGGATATTATAAGCAATGGAAAAGAAACTAAAAATTAACCTCAAAGTTCTAAATCTTCATGATCAGGATGACGGTAATGCAACTGATAGAATAAGGCACAAGAAAGGAGGAAGAACTTAGACAAATTAAGTTTAGTTGGGTCTACTGTGAATTTGATACATTCTCTAGATGTGAAGATTAAAGATATATAGTTTTAGTACTGGTGGTTTTTGTACTGCAAATAGGCCTTTAGTAAGAGCATACAATATAGACAGAAGAGGATAGGATCAAAGCTAAATCTTTAGGAAACATGAACAAATAGAAGGCTCAGAAGACAACAGGGAAAGAGGTAAAGTGGTTAGAACAGGGAGCTCCAAGAATATTCACTGAAAGAGGGAAAATACAGAAAGAAGATTTACTGTTTTAGCTTCACGTTTGATTCATTGAATATTATTTTATTAACTTCCTATTCTGGACCACATGAAAGAAATATAAGCTAAGTACATAATGGCCTCTGCCCTCAGATAGCTCAGAATCCACTTAAGATCTAGTTAAATTCCCTCAGTAGTCTTGGTTGCTGTTTTTAGAATAAGATGAAGAGTTAAACAATAAAAGATAATAAGTTTACCTGCTGTTTCCAGACATTATTTTCTGGATACAAAAAAATCTTCTGAAGGATCTCAGTTAATATTGTGAAATGATATATATAAACAAAAGGGAAGATTAAAGTGAGATAACTGATAGAAGAAAGGTTAAAAATTAGAGACCAAAGACACATTTTCTCTTATAAAGTTTCCATGTACTTGGCAGAAAGCAAATAAAAAACATTGGGGAAGGTGGGTAGTAATTAAAAGTACAGATTAAGAATAAAGTGAAAAAATCTAAATCAAAGAGTCAGCATGAAGAAGTGTTCCACTGCTTTATCTGAACATGGACAACAAACTAATGGCAAAATAAACTTGTGGACCTAAAGGTTTTACATGCACTTCATTAAAAATCTTCTGTTTCTTGCTGCTCACTCAAATATAAAAGACTACTTGTCAGAGTTACTATAGTTTTACAGTTGATCTTGAACAATGTGGGGGTTAGAGGCACTGACCCTCCACATAGTCGAAAATCCGAGTATAACTTGACAGTCAGTCCTCCATATCTGCAGTTTCACATCCATGGATTCAACCAACTGCAGATTGTGTAGTACTGTAGCACTTATTTATTGAAAAAAATCCTCATATAAGTGGGCTGTATTTTACATTTAATTAATAAGATTGTAGACAGTTTTGACACAGTTACATTTTTAAAATGAACATAACTTTCAAATAGCATTTCACATTAATATATAATTATAAATAGGACAAATCAGACTGGTTACCGTTGGTTCAAAGATTCAATAAACAGATTATACATGAAAATACCATTTTCAGAATAAAAAGTCTAAAAGAAAATACCATACTATGTTGCAAATGTACATTAAATTAACTTGATAATGTCATCCATAAGATCAAAGCTCCATGAAACTAACATCTAGTACAGTGCCTGGTATATTTGAGATGCTTGATAAATACTGTTGAATAAATCAATGAGTAAAGAAAATTTCTTATTAGAATTTATTTTTATCTAACAAAATGGTTAATACCTAGAATTTTGTGCAATATGTATAGCTAAGCTGCCCAGATGTACAGAAAAGTATGCTAAATTAATATTCTTATTACTCAAAAAATGAGGTATTTTAAAGATTATTTGATGTAATAGTAGAAATTATAGTTAGGGGAAAAGCCATATTGATTTGTATACTTTCTTGGTCACATGAAATTCAGTCAATAACTAAAGCACACAATGCATCTATTCTGATTACATCCTCAGGTACTCAGATATTAATATAGTCAACCCAAGTTTATAGATGGGATATTCATTTAAAGAAGAGTTTCCCACAGTATACTGATAGGTTTTTAAAGAGAGAGAAGAGGGAAAAGAGGAGAGAAAGGGAGGAGGGAAGGAGGGGGAGAAAGCCTCTTTTGAGGGAAGATTTCATAGTCTAGTAGGCTATTAAGTATGGGAAACATAGGTGAAAACATCATTAAAAAGAATTGTTCACTGGCTCTCTGAACATTTAGTTCAATAATGCACACTGTGAATTTTTGGGGGAAATTAAATAAATAAATACAGTATTTTTCAAACTTGCTTAACTACAGAATACCTTTTCCTGAAGGATCTCATTCTGTTCCAACAACTGTTGCAAAGACTATATGCTGGGAAATACTACGATATACTGTAAAGACACTTTAGAAAAGAATACACCAAAGCTTAAATCTGCATATATGCTTTGCTTCAAATCTGTCTCACTAGGAAGCTACTTATCCCAGAATTAAACAAAACATTTAGTTAAGACTCTTTTTGGAAACTGCTTTCAAGGTCAAGTTTATGAGCTAATAACAAAGTCAGTCCTATTTGAATTATTTAGGAATGCTTTTCATACTTTTTCACAGGAGTACTTCTAACTATAAAGGATCAAGAAGTAAAAGATGGGATACAAGAGGAGAAGGTGAGTCTGAGGAAACAGTCTAAAACAGGGTTCAGCAAGCTACTACCTGTAGGCCAAATCTACCTTACTGCGTTTTTGTGAATAAAGTTTTATTGAGACAGATCACACTCATTTCTAGTTATCTTCAATACTATAACGTGATATTGAAATATCTGTGATTTCTAATGGTAGTGATGTCATAGATCCACTAACGATATTGTGGTTGTGGCCCATATTCATAATTGAGAGAAATCCTAAATTTCAGATAGAGATTAAGGAAACAAAGATGTAATTTTTCACAGACCAGGGATTAAGAACCTTTGCCTTAGAGGATCGTGAAAAGATAAATGGCACTTTTAATTAGGATATCAGAAACAGCATGGAAATGTAAAACTACAAACTAAAATATACCTAATTTTGTTAATAAATGAAAAATTAAAATAAAGACTTAAAATTAAATATTTTCCATACAATTCATGAGATAATCCAATTCATGAGATAACCCATAGCCATTAGCACAAGTTCTAAGACTCCGCAGCCAAAGTATCACTTGTACTGATTTTCTAAATAAAGCTAATTTTTATATTCAATAATTTATTATTCCAATTGCAAATGACTAATCTTTGCTCAGAAGTCATGAAAAAGGTACAGAAAGCAATGCAAATTTTGTTTGCCACCATATCTTTTTCACCATAACTACTATCGAGATACACAAAATAAATATAGGTGATTAGTATACTGTAAAATAAAACATATTAGGATTATGAATGTTTATACAGGGGGCATATTACATAGATAATATAACATTTTTGAAAGTGAAATGAATAGCATGTATTAGGAAATTATTAAATTCCCAGTGTTTTAAATTATGCAATATCAATTGCATAAAAGGCCTTACAGTCAAACTTCACCATATTGCTTAATATCCATACTAAAGGCCTTAAATATTATAAAGAGCTATAGTATGAACACAACAAAGATGGCACAATAACAAATGAATTTACATAATACCAAAGCTCTTAAAATTGTGGTTTTACTCTCTCTAGACATGTTATGATTTACGACACAGAGAAATATGTGTATGTAGTTCTTAAAAGTAGATTTTATTTGAAGAGGAATCAAATACACTACTTTCAATTTACATACTACACAGAAGATGAACAAGTATATTTTAAAATATAATTATCTCATGTTATATACAAAAAGATTTATATTTTCTCCTTTTAAGTTACTTTTATCTGCACTTAATTTTCAAGTATATAAAAGATACTTTTTAAATGACTGATATTTAATGCAATGGCTACTGGCCAATAATGTCTACTGGCTTCAACATCTAGGAAAGTATACATGAATGCTAAACAATACAGGTAAGTCTAAACTTTCCATCTTAAAAGCAATAAAGGATTTTGGGAACTTTATATAATGCTTTGTGTACTTTGTCTTCTATATTTTAACAATTAACAGAAAATGCTCCTATAATGCTCCTTAGGATAGTGATTTAAAATTTAGTGAGAAGGATATTTTATTTGGGTTTTGAAACATAATAGGTTCAAATTTCTCCTGGTAAACTCTAATGAAGGATATTCAATTTTAAGATCTTATTTAAGGAATTTCTTAGAAAAATTACACAAAGTAATTTTCTAAAAATAAGGTAGTATTTTAAAGAGTCTTAAATGCTACAATAGGCATTAAATTTAATTCTTTGAAATGAAGCAGGGACGCATGATTAACCAACTGGCAGTACTTTTTAAAAATTATTAACATATTAAAGTAGGAATCTGATTTTTAAAAATCATCTGGAAGCATGCATGAGGAAACCTGTCGTCATGGAAACAGTGTAAATGGCAATAAATACAGAAGAAAATGTCAGTGCTTCTGAACAATGAATGAACACAAAAAGCTATTTGTGAAATAAAACAACATAATGTTGTTTAAAATGTTTAAAATTTTCAATTCCTTTCTATAAATTTTATTTGGAAAAAACACTGATAATACAATATTAATGCATTGCTTTTAACCAAAATATTCTAACAATTTATTAATGTAATATTCAATACAGAATTAAAATGTTTAAAAGACTACTCTAATGTTACTGTCAATCATTTATTTTTAAAAATCTAAGCAAAATAGCTTTATATTTTAAAATTCATGGAATCGGGAACAGTTAAACAATAAACACCTAGCCAAATTATATTATACCAAAATCTTAGAGCTAAAAATATATGTCATAAGTACAGGCAACAATGTGCATATCTGACCCTCACATTACCTGCATCTTGACAATATCAAAAATAAATAAATAAAACCTTCATACACACTCTATTAAACACTTTTTCATGCATAATATCCATGAGGAAAAACTGATTGACATGTTCACAGTTATGGCAAATGTGTATTCTAATAGATTAATATTTTATATAATTGCAACAAAATGTTTAGGTTAAATAAAGGAACGTGATTCTCCAACAGATAATCATTAGCTTGTTAACATACTAAGGAGGAGTTAAAATGTTTTAAAAGGTGACATTATTTATAAATAGGTAATATTTAAGATTCATTCTTTCATTACGAGTAAAGGAATGTGTGTAGTTCTTATGACAGTTGACCTTGACTTTTTCTCAAAGAACATCAAACCAAAATCAAAGGTTACCAGAAATATATAAACAGGTTTTATACTAGTATGCCCTTGCTAAGTAAAAACTGCCTTGATATATTTTATTTTTACCAGTTTAAATCAAGTATTTCAAAGAGCTTTGGCTGAAAAAAAATCTATTCTATTACTCAAAAATAAATATGAATTGGGACAAGAACACGATAAACTATCCTAATTTGCCTTAATTATCAAACCCCTATTACATTTGCCTGTATCTTCAAAAGCAAACCCACACCCCAAAAGTATATTTCTTTCATTTTCTTCTTATATCATTCTACCCTAATTATCTTAATATGCTATTTCATTACTATTTTCATGTTTCTAATCTTTCTACTTACATCTAATAACTTTTCTTCTTTTTCTTACCAACTATCTACTTATTCATCTTTCTAATGTCTCTACAAACTTCCAAATAGTACTTCAAAAATGGCCAATAAAAAACAAAAATGGACAATATTGGTTACCTTAAAGCTATGAAAACCATCTCTAGAGAAGTTCTTATTTTATTCCTTATGTTGTTGATAGCTTTATCACTTTTGAAAATGGCTGGTTCACAGCGCCTCTGCTTAGAGTTCTAGTTTACATAGATTATGATGTGTTACCTGGAATTGCGCAATATGATTGCTCCAGCCTATATTTATATAAGGGGAAAATCGTCTAATTCTAAAAGTTGCTAAAGTCAGGTGATGTTACTCAACAAATTTCCTGAAACACTGATTACAGTATTTCCTTATTATATGTGCTTATTTTAAGCTATATATAAATGGAATCATACAGCATTGACTCTTTTATGCCTGGTTTCTTTGTCTCAGTATTATATTTGTAAGATTCAGTCGTTGTATTCGTGGTTAACTCATTCTTATTCCCATTGTGTAAATACAGCACAGAGTTATTTTTACATTCTTCTGTTGATAAGTATTTGAGTGCTTTTCAGTTGGATCTATTGCTAATAGTGCTGCTGTGAACATTCTTGTATATGTGTTTTGGTGAATACCGGTACACAATTCTGCTGTTATGTTGTAGGAATAGCATTGCTAGGCCATATGGGAAGGGTATATTCAGCTTTATGAGATGCTCCCAGATGATCTTCCAACATTTTGTATCAATTTACACTTCACAGGAATGATAAATTCCTGTGAGAATCATAATTGTTTATAGAGAAAGGAATAAGAAGATAAAGTTTCTTATGAAGAAGAAGACAGTTAAAACTTTATACCAGTATTTGTGTTAGGATTACAGGAGATTTTTATTTTCCTTTCTATAGTTTTCTATGTTGTCCAAACTTTCTATAAATAAGTACACTTATAAATAACTACAGTAATTATGATAAAAGCCTTTTAAAAGAAAAGAATTGCCATTATTTTTATATATTAGATAGCAGACATTAACTTATTTTACAAAGCACTCTTTTATTAATAGCCACCTCTTTCACAGTTTTTATGATATAACAAATTATTTGAAATTTCACTGTATTTCTTGGTTTAGAATAAACATATTGGTATAAAAAGATTCAATCTCATCTTTTCATTTGAAAATAAAGAACTATTGCTAAGAGTTCTCATCTTTAAGTATTAGATTACATTCCTTTTTCAAGTTTGAAATCAAACATTCTATAAGTTCTATGGGGTTGTCTATGAAAATTAAAATGTACGTTCCATACTGGAATAATTTTTATCAAAATTTTGTAATGGGTAAACTAACATACTAGAAAACATTTTCCCCCTGTAGGATATTGCTTTATTTTAGCCCTGAATGATTTACTCAAGTCTTTTCATGTAAAATTAGCATTTAAAAAATATATTTAGAATATACTATATTTCATCCAACATAACTGTAAACTGAAGAATTTTAAAGTTAAATATATTGTCAATACACAAGCAATCAGATAAAAACTTGTCAGCTATGTTCACAAACGAAGCAATCATATTACAATTTGTGAACTAAACTCCGAGTTAGATGCTGGAGGATATTAGAAGACAGCATGAGCAAAAGCAGATGTGAGTGCCTACAGAGCAAGTGAGGAGAAACAGTGAGAAGATCATGGTAGTAGCAAATAATGTGCATCAGAGAATAGGACAGATTAAGGATAGGTATCAATAGAACAGGGCCAGTTTATAAAGGGCTTTGAAATTAAGACAAAAGATTTTGGATTTGATGTATCAGTTCTTAGATAAGTGATGCCATTCGAGTTTGTTTTAGAAAAAATTAGACTGTTAACACATATGCAAAAGGATTAGGAAAAACAAGGTCAAATTGAAGGAGAATGAGGAAGCATTAAGTAACTCCTGAAATGATGAATTACAATAAAATATGTCTTCCTGTTATGTATTCTGAGTTGTTTTCCTAACAATGCTAACGGGTTTGCATGATTCAATTCCTCTCTCCCTGGATTCCTTGTGAATAATGCAGTTATGGTCTACACAGTAACTATAAACAATGAATTAGTGAACACTGAACTAGAACTCCTAGGGCAAATACAGGTTTAGGTTCCTCTGAGCCTCTGGTCACAACATTTTCATCAATCTCTAATATATAACTTGGCTTCATTGTGTTTCTATTTAGGGACACCTTATTTAGTACATATTGTTGATTCATCAGCATTGAACTCATGGCCAGTGGCCCTGTATGTCATTCCCGAATAAAGATTACCTATCACACGTGTTTTCTCCGTAAAGCACATCACAGCCTTCCGGAACTTAGGACCACTAGACAATGTAAACAGCATTTCAGCACTATGCTTGGGGACCATTTCAAACAACAAAATCGTCAACAAAATGCACAAAAATGTGAGCAGTATGGCACTAAACTGTGAAAGTACACTGGCTTAGAGTATGAGAGCTGAAACAAGAGGCAAAGCATAGCCTTGTTTGACCTAGGCTGTGGATGTGAGCGCCAAGTGACCCAAATTTTTCACCACTCCACCCAAGTCTTCGAATGATACTGAAAGCCCTGTGAGTACTGATACTGGGCTTACAAATACATTTTAGTGGCTGAGCAGATTTGTAAATATAAAATCCATGAATAATAGAATTGACTGTATTTAATGGAAAGACTTGTATGATCTTAATTTAATTCTTACTCTTTAAATAATTAGATACATAACCAGGAGCAAGACACAAATTTTCTTATCTGAGAAACTGAAAGGCTCTCCAAGTTTGTTGACTCTTCTAGCTCAAACACTGTATAATTCCATTAAGTACAGCTTACAATTTCCGGTAATGACATTTTCAAACAGGCTCTGACAAAAGTTAATGTTAGAGCTCTCTGGTTAGTTAATGTTAGAACTCTAAAGTCTAACATTAGATTTGGTATATTTTATGCATAGCAAAAAATAAACAAACTAAACAAAGTTTGGTCCCAAAGTAGTTCTGAGGAAAGTAGTCAGAGCTACTAACTTCCCAAACAGGATTTGAAAATCAATGCCCATTTGAGATAGTTCAGTATGAATATTTTAGGTCACAAGCTGAAAAATGTGTAAAGAAAAAGAGACATGCCTTCTAAATTTCCTAGCAGTAGAATTAGGTTCAAAACTGCCAAGTTTGTAAACAAGCATACCTCAGAGGTACTGCAGATTTGGTTCCAGACCACTGCAATAAAGCAAATATCTCAAAAAAGTGAGTCACTAATTTTTTGGTTTCCCAGTGCCTGTAAAAGTTATGTTTACACTATACTGTAGTCTATTAAGTGTGCAACAGCATTATGTCTAATAGAACAATGTACATACCTTAATTAAACAATATTTTATTGCTAAAAATGGTAACCATCATCTGAGCCTTCAGCTAGTTGTAATGTTTTTGCAATAGGAACATCAAGGACCACTGATCACAGATTACCATAACAAATAAAATAATAATGAAAAAGTTTGAAATGTTGTGAGAGTTACCAAAATGTGACACAGAGACACAAAGTGAGCAAATGGTGTTGGCAAAATAGCACCAACAGACTTTCTCAATACAGGAATACAGGTTGCTACAAACCTTCGATTTGTTTAAAAAAAAAAAAAAAAGTCAGTATCTGCAAAGCACAATAAAATGGAGTATGCCTGTACATTCACAGTTGCCGGGGCATTATGCTGGAGCTGTTCCCCTACAACTTGAACCCTTAATCTTTCATGTATTCAGATAACAAATCTCAAGAACACAACCATTTCATCAGATATTTTACTTAATTGTCCTTATAGTGGCTTAGATAAAATATGACTCCCGGAAAGGTAATCAGGTGCACTTGGAGGACAGACCTCACCCAAGCTCTTCAACCAAAGCCAAAGCAGTTAAATCTGTCATTAACCCAAGTGCAGCAAGAGGTGTTGGCAATCACACATACCCCACTTTGGCCAGCAGGGAGTCCAGGGCAATGTGATTTTTCATTACCACTCGGCTTAGAGAGTCTAGAATAATCAGCTATGATCTGAAAAACACGCAAAAGAATCTGCCTTCCCTTAAGTAGCAGAGGGAGACCACAGGGTACCAACAATAATACGATTAGGCTAAAGAGAATCGTAACAGTATCCAGAAAGTAAATCTTACTCTGCTGCCTGCTCACTCCTAAAGTCAGAAGCTTCTGGGAAGTTTCTGAAAACTGACGGACTAAGATTCTTCAGTGGTTAATGGTCAAGTTGAAAGTGATGGCTGTAGTCTGGGTTACACTGGCCAGATGCTCTGTGCATAAGAGCTGAGAGAGATTAATATTTTCTCTCTACACTTCTGGCCTGCTGGTGTCTAAGTATTCTCTTTTCCACAGCCTGGGTTGTTGGTTTCTTTCCATAGCCACGTGATTCAGTCTCTGCAGCACGATCAGTCTTTTCAGCAGTCACTTCACCCTTTTCCTGATTGTCTTACCCGTACCACATGGTTTAGACGCAGCCCTAGGTGGCTCACCAGAAAGGTATCTAATGCATAAATGCTCAGCAGTATCCTCAAGAGGAGGGAAGGCCGCCTATATATATATATATAGTCTGGACATATATGCCAGGTTTCCTTGGCTTCATGTGCTGGAATCACTAGGCTTTGTTTTTTGGTTCTAAATTGTAAATGAATACCATGCCCTGGACAATGGTATCTAGGTGGCTGTGGTGACTTACCCGGGCAGCGCAAGTCTGATCAGCTTGTTGACTCTATTGACGTTCCTCCTCAAAGGGTCCTTCCCCGTGGGCATCCACATACATCATGAACAGAGTGTGGGTCTTGTACAATCTGCAGTCGCAGTGTTAATTTCCACAGAGACTGGGACTTAATCATTTAATTGTTGTACTGCCAGGCCCCAGAGTCACTGAAAATGTAACAAACTTGGCGGGTACTTTTCCAGAGTAAGCACCACAGCTCATGACTTTACCCAATGGGCAGAGGTCCCTTTTCCATGCATGTTTTAAGTAATTTTCTTTAGGACTACACAGGTGCAGTGGCCTAGTACACCCCATGGGATCTTAAAATACTCGATTCATCTGTGAACTAGACCTAGGCATCCTCAGGAACCTCAAAGGACTGAAGCGCCCCCAGGGTGTCCAAACTTCTAGTACAGACTCTGCATCTGGTATAGCCACATTTTGAGGGTGACTGGCAACTTTTTCATGCAGCTGCTATATCTCTGATTTTCTTTAATAATATAAAATATACGGTCTATCATGCATTTGCAAAAGCATACTGTCTTAAAAGTAGATTTGCCCATAAATCATTTTAGGCCTCTTAAGGCAGCAGGTATTGCTGAAAAATAATGACAAGATGCTTTTAGTTCTGTTCCCCTGTATTCTAAATTCAGGGTAAACCTTAAACATACAATTTCATCATCTAATATTAGTGTTAGTTTCAGATACAATGTAGCTAATTACAAAGGAAAATAAGAGTAACCCCTAATATGGTTCATCTGTTAATAAAGTAAGCATATACATATGTATTTTCTAATATTACATATGTAACAAATTAAAATAATTTTCCATTTCTTTAAGAATTTTCCAAATAGTTCTAGAGCTTTTAAATAAATATAGGTATTTTTGGTCTAGTTTTACAGTTATCTCACTTAAAATTATGTGAAGAATTTTTTTATTTCCTCCTTCGAGAAGACATTAAGTGTTTATACAGGTTTCTAAGCAACACTGGCTTTGAAACTGTAAGAATGTTTGAATACAAAAGCAACTGATCCAAAGTTGTTATACTTTTGGAATTTAGTAACTAATGAAAAACAGAACCATGTTAGTCATCAATAAACCCCACCCAGTTTTCAGAGTTAAAACTACATTCTCATATTTAATGTCTGTCAAATTTGAGTTGTTACAGAGCACATTTGGATTGATTTCTCAATTAATACTGTCAAAAGAGGTTAATTTCTCATATGTTAGCATGTTATGAGGATTTACACTGAGTACATAATAAATTAGCCAGCAAGCTGTTCTTCAAAATTGAACTTTAACTTAAAAAAGAAACAATAGGGAGGGAGACGCAAGAAGGAAGAGATATGGGAACATATGTATATTCATAAATGATTCACTTTGTTATGAAGCAAAAACTAACACACCATTGTAAAGCAATTATACTCCAATAAAGATGTAAAAAAAAAAAAACAGAAAAAGAATTGTCTAATATTTCCAATATATAATATAATGTAAACTAAAACTTCCAGATGAAGAAAACGTTGTCTTATAATTTAAACTTCTTTAATGACACTTTGCATTTTAGAATCTCAGGTTTAAAAATGTGTATTATTGTGTATACTACTACCATATTCAAACTAATCCTAAGTACCACCTTCCCCAAACAAATATATTAACATTTTTCTTCACAAGCTAGAAAGCAGAATAAGAGTAGAGACAAAAATGCTGGAGAGGGGCTTCCCTGGTGGCGCAGTGGTTAAGAATCTGCCTGCCAATGCAGGGGACACGGGTTCGAGCCCTGGTCCAGAAAGATCCCACATGCTGCAGAGCAACTAAGCCCGTGCACCACAACTACTAAGCCTGCGCTCTAGAGCCCGTGAGCCACAACTGCTGAGTCCATGTGCCACAACTACTGAAGCCCGTGCCTAGAGCCTGTGCTCCACAACAAGAGAAGCCACCACAATGAGAAGCCTGCACACGGCAACGAAGAGTAGCTCACTGCAACTAGAGACAGCCCGTGTGCAGCAATGAAGACCCAACACAGCCAAAAATAAAATATTAAAAGAAAAATGCTGGAGAAACAATGAGGGAGGCAGATTTAGAAGATGAGAAGGCTGAGAGACTTGTAAGAGGATCATACTACAACAACCTCAAGAGAGCGAGCTTTAGACCACTTCAATATCAGAAGTTGCTTAGTACATGTTAATCCAGTAATAAAAATATGAAATTACTCAAATGGAAGCCATGGAACTGTGTTTTTTAAACAACAAATCTCCTTGTTTTAGCTATACATTCCCATTATTGATTTGTGTTGGTGTCTATGAGACATACACTTTCATGAATCAGCTATCATACTTTGAACCCAGGTGACTGTTAATCAGCTCTATATTTACTGATAGATGCAAATCGTTAAGGTAGTATGAGAAGGAAGGAGGAAATGTGGACTTACTATAAGCAGGGATGATACTAAAATGGGAGAATATGATTTCATTTTCTAATAACTTCACAAATAACTTTCAGACATGTTACTGTTATATGAAGTATGTCACAGTCACTTAGTGAAAGTGTGATAAGACAGAATACAAAGACTGTTCACACATCCTTTCCTGAATCTTGTTTGTTTTCTTTTCCTTCATTGTCAATATAGTAGCGGGTCATGTGAATCTTAAAATAAGATATCAAATGCCTAAAGTAATTTTCTTTTTATATTGGAAATGGAAGAAAAGTTAGCAGAGTTATTTGTTGACTACAAAAAAAGCTCTCCTAGGAATTAGTCACATCTGTTTTATTGTTTGCAGCTGAGACATCCGACAAAAAATAAGTTGGCTGGTAATAAAAGTACAATAATTGTTAATGTAAAACAGACAGATGTTTTCCTCATTACACAGCACCGGACAGATGCATTTTGGTAAAAGAGTTGAAATTTTTAACAAAATTAACCTGGTCTTGGTCCCCAGAATTTGAATGTGTTACTCTGAAATCAAGTATGTGTTAACTCATGCAAATATTTTTTCTTTCCCAAAATGTACATGTGAAATGATTTTTTGTTGTTGTTATTTTTGCATTATACTTTCAAGTATACATGGGACTAACTTCAGTTAATTACATTTTAGGTAACAAAATAATTACTAACATACTACTCAGTTTGTAATACCCCTTCTATGCCATTGATGATGTTTCTCAGTTTTATGGGTTTTTAAAATACTTCCTCTACTTTCAAATTTTCACCTCTTATGGAATGATTACTTAAGTTATGCCCTTGGGTGTCTTCTTGGCTCTACCATATATGTAAAACCAAAGAAAACATTTTCACTTCATTGATTCCTTCACATTTTACATGCGAAGAAAAGTGTTCCAAACACACCTTGAAGAACTTACTGGATATTCTGGAACATTTTTTATTATTATTTCAGAAGATGACCTATGACTGCTAGGTCATGTTCGCTGCTTTGGTAACTTAATTGAAAAAAGTCCTCTATATCTTCCTGTGATTTGACAGGAAGCATTGTGTTTTAAGCAATAACACTACGGCTGTGCTAAAAGAAAAAATGTCAACGTTACCAGATTATACACTCATCACAACATTCCCATCACACAAGAAGGCAATGGTCAGAAAAACTTGAAATGAAATGTCTTATTCCAAAAAACAAAAAATGGGGCTTCCCTGGTGGTGCAGTGGTTGAGAGTCCGCCTGCTGATACAGGGGACACGGGTTCGTGCCCCGGTCCGGGAGGATCCCACGTGCCGCGGAGCGGCTGGGCCCGTGAGCCATGGCTGCTGAGCCTGCGCGTCCGGAGCCTGTGCTCCACAACGGGAGAGGCCACAACAGTGAGAGGCCCGCGTACCGCAAAAAAAAAGAAAAAGAAATGATGCTGCCACCAAAGTAAGTTTCTGAGTAGCTAGTTCGTTAGCCAAACAAGAAAAGCATTTCACAATGATGAGTAAATTAAAACCTGTCCAGAGAAAATAAACTTTTACCTACGGCGTTAATGCCAGTTGTTTATTCAAGGAATTAATGTGATTTGATAAATAAACCTCATATTAATAGTTGTGTGGAGGGGCTTCCCTGGTGGCGCAGTGGTTGAGAGTCCACCTGCCGATGCAGTCCAAAAAAAAAAAAAAAAAAAAAAAAATAGTTGTGTGGAAAACTACAAGCAAGGATATTTCAAAAAAGTTGGGAAAACATGAATTCATAACTTGCAGTAGAATCTGCTAAGATGAGTTACAACTCATGGTGGTAAAAGTATGTGTGGGACCAAAAGAGATTTAGTTGCACAAATTTACAAACTTGGCAAAGATATTAAGGCATTGAAAACCTATGGTTATTCATTGTATTATTAAATCAGCAAATACGTTGTAGAATATATTTGAATCTATCATGTGTTATTGAACCAGGAGCTTCAACAGTAAACTTTATTCGCTCTGATAGACTTAATCATTGTCAATTCTATGAATTTTTGTCAGAAATAAAAGATGAACGCCTGATTTGCCCTACCACTTAACAGTTCAATAATTTAGCAGTGATAAACTTTACTGTGATTTACTGAGCTCAGGCTAAGATGGAAATTTTTCTGAATGAGAACAATGACTGTGACTCTCAACCACTGTTACTGACACTAAATAGCTTTGAAAATTAGTTTTTGCTGTAGACTTGACAATGTCTGTAATGAATTCAAGATACAGGGCAAAAAAACACTTATATGCAAAACTTAAATTGCAATAAAGTCATTTATACAACAACTAAGTTTTTGAATCACAAGTATATATTTCCCATGCTATCGACAATTAAAATAAGAAGTGAGAACTCAATCCTACACACATTTGCAGCAGGTGTATTTTCTGAGTCTAAACTATAGCTCCTGCAGCATTTTTCATACTTCAATGTAGTGCTAAAAAGATTTCTATATTCCAAAATCTACTTAACTGTGCATTTGAGGAGCTTCTATCTAATCTTCAATTGGCAATGATTAATGTAATGTAATAATATGCTAAAAGCAAATTTTAAGAGAAAAATGTGTTAGAATTCTATAAATGCCTCCTAAAAAATAGATGTGCCCCCAAATTATCACATGCTCATAAATTAATATCAGTATTCAGCAGTACCTATCTGTGTGAAGACGTTTCATTTTCAAGAATGAAATATGTAAAATCTCATTCTAGATTGACATTAACAAATGGAAATTCACAACTGATTTGATAGGAATGCTGACTTTGAACCCTAATTAAGAAAAATGTTATTTCTTTCTTTCCCCCCAAAGAACTTCATTATTTTCTTTACATCTCTATGCTGTTCTCCCCTGCTGCTGGTGTTGTTACTAGTAGTAGTATTGTTATAGTTTGAATTTTGTCAACACAAAATTGTAGAAATCTGTTTTTTCCCGTTATGTAATACCTATATGATATCCCTGATTTTACCTCTTCGTGTGCAAAGCCTAAAATAATTGCTTTCTAACCCATTACAGAAAAAGGTTGCCAACTCCTGCTCTAATATGCCTACTTTCACTTATCAGGTTTTTCAATAAATATTTCCATACTACATCTTTTTTATATTTTAAGAAAAAAGATACAGATTAAATTGAAAAGAAAACTCATTATTTATAAAGAATGAAATATTTATGCAAACACTGACTACTTAAAACCAAACCAAAACAAAAACAAGTATGATATACAGGGAAAAGCACCAATCTACTATTCTCTCACACCATGTAATGCAAACAAACAAAACCAAATGCTCAGCCCCAACTAAAACAAAACAAAACAGAAAAACACATTTTTTGAGATGTAGTTCATGAGTCTGTTTTGTTTCTTTCTGTTTCATAAGAGCAACTGCTTAAATAGTCATAAAAATTCCTTAGAACTATAATATATATCACTTTTAATATACTTTTACATTGATACTAGTCTTGCTAAAATACTTTGAGTTTATGGATAATTTACAGTTTTCATATGTTACAATAACATGTCCAGTAAACTGATTATAAGGCAAGCATTTCAAAAAAGTTTTTCAAAAGAATGTATTCATGAATTACCCATGCAGTTAAAGGAGATCATTAAAATAATTTTTAAAAGAATGCTTCCTAACATTTATTTATGGGTACCCACTAACAATTAAGCTCTCTATTGGGGGCAGAAAAAAAAAACATAAAAATATGACCACTGTGTGTAATAAATAATAGAATACAAACCTTTTCCAACTAAATATCATCCTCTCTAAACTTCCAGAAGGCAAGAGTTCTGAATATAGTAATAACAACATTAGCAATAACCATAACAACCACATTTACTGAATATTTTATGTCTGACAAGTACAATGGTAAGGTATTTGTATGTACAAATTCATTTGAGACAGAATGTTACCAAATTTTATTAAATACCACCACTAACAGGAAATTCATTAATTTACAAAGCATGCTTTCATTTTTTGCATGGGTATAGAAGCTAGAATAGCATTTCTTACATAAACCAATACCAAATCTATCTTTAACTCCAGAAGAAAATCTATCTCTTTTAGACTTCTCTTAATTAAATTATGCTTATTGATCAAATTTGTTTTCACACTGTAGTCAACAATTAACTCAAGATATATTATAAAGGTAACAACTTCTAGGAGAAAACTAGACATTTGCAAAAGTTACTTAAGATACAAAAAGCAAGAAACAAAAGAAAACATTTATAAACTGGACTTCATAAAAATTAAAATTGTCTGCTCCTTGAAGGACACAAGTAAATAAAAAGGCAAGCCATAACATGCATGGAAGAACACATTCACATATATCTGACAAAGGACTTGTATCCAGAATATGTAAAGAACTCTTGTAACTTAAAAAGAAGAAAACAAACAATCTAACACAAATGGGCAAAAGATTTGAAGATGGCTCACAATAGCAAATATAGCAATGGTCAATAAGCACAAGAAAACCCATTAGGGAAGTGTAAGTTAAAACTACAATGAGATAAACTATACACAAATTATAATGGCTAAAATTTTAAAAGACTGATACCACCAAGTACTGATAAAGATGTGGACCAACTAAAATGCTCATGCATTGGCGGAAGGAATGTAAAATGGCACAACCCCTTTGGAAAAGTCTGGCAGTTTCTTGTAAACTTTAATATTCCATACGACCTAGATATTCTATTCCTAAGTGTTTAGTTACAGGAAATGAAAACATATGCCTGCAGATAGACTTGAAAATTTTTCATAGCAATTTTCTTTCTGACAGTCAAAAACTGAAAACAATTTAAAAATCCATCAATAGATGAATGAATTTTTTTTAAAAACTACATATTCAGACAATGATCAGTCCTCAACATAAAGGAACAAATTACTTATACATGCAACAACACGAATGAATTTCAAAAACATTACGCAGAGCAAAAGAAGCCAGACACAAGGCTACATATTTTATGATTTCATTTAAATAAAACCCTAGAAAAGTGTAATTGACTCTATAGTAACAGGAAACAGATCAGTGATTGTTAGTGGCAGGAGAGGGTGAAGAAGAAGGGAACCCTGGGGTGAGAGGCGGAAGTGAGGGATGGTCTGGCAGGCAGTACTATGTAATTTCTGGCATGATGGAAATATACCATATCTTGACATGTGTGACCCATGTGGTGGTAGTTACATGGGCTTACATTACTCATGTATGTAAGGCAGATGGACAGATACTTTGAAATCACCCTTATAAAACATGTCTTACAAGACTTTCAGATCTTTTGAGGGTAGAAAATACTTCATTTTGATATCCATATCTCACATGCTTTGCACACATTTGCTGAGAAATTTCCTCAAACAAATTTCAAATATTATGTTTAAACTCCCTCACTAAAAAATTCTTTATTTCACTTTTCCAGATATTTACTAAAAAATATCACTAAATAAAGTATGATTTTTTTTAGGTCACCCTTCATGCTATATGGCTCAGAAATCTTAATAGAATGTCCATTTCTTCTCTTCTGGATAACTATTGCATATACACTGTAGTAGATAATCTTGGTTTCTAACAAACTATCACTTGGATATTGATCTGCCTGTTCCAACTTTTCACATTAATGACAGCCTATCTAGAATATAATAAAGCCTTTCAAATGAAATCAGAGCTTATTATTATGAAATAAAGATAAGGCAAACATTTCCTTCAACCCCAAATACACTTGACAAAAGCTGGGAATTGTCTTAACTTTTCTCTCATCTACTACATCCAACCAGTGAACAAGTCTTTGGTGATTCTATTTGATTAGCATTTTTTCATCTATATTCCTTTCTTCCTTTCCTTCTCTACTTATATCTCTAGTTTAGGAGGCACTTACATTTCTAACCATCCTCTGCCTTCAGTAATGTCCTCCATGCTACCATCAGACTAGTCTTTTAAAAATATGAATCTGTTCATGATAACTCCAGAATTAACATCATTAACAGTCTAACAATGTCTACAGGAAGAGTAAAAATTCAAGAACAATCTACAACGGCTTCTAATATCTACCCACTATTTCTTCTTGGCCAGACCTAAATTCTAGTTGTAATTTTCTACCTGCAGTTCTCTCAAATCTTCCCATATCCAACCATTTTTATGCCTTGGTTCCTGTATTCATGATGAAATCCTTACCAGAAGTTCTGTTTAAGTGTTAATTTCTTCTTTTCTATTTCTTCTGTTTTCTTCCTGGCAAAATTAACTTTCTTCTTACTACTATATGCTTCTTGAGATTAGGAATCCTATATTCTTTATTTTTGCATATACAGTACCTAGCATAATGTTTAAGACATAGTAAGCATGCAACAAATGTTCCTTTAAAATCTTGATAGAATGGACAACTTGCCTGCGACAATGTAAATTTTCAGAATTGACTCAAAAATTAAATAACCAAAGAAATTTAAGTCTGTCAAAATTATATTCAAATAAGCTCTGAGCTCAGATTGCTTTATATGGTCTTGAAAAATTTAAATGAGGAGACAGTTATTAAGCTATAATAACTATTCTAGTCTACAGAGAAAAATAGAATGCTTTAAATTCATTTATTAACTAGCATAACTCTGATATTCCAAATGGAAAAGGAAGTCATACACAAAACCAACCACACAAAAATGAATCACATTTACTAATGTAAATATTTTAAAACTCATAAATAAAGTAGTGGTAAATTAAGTCCAGCAATGTATTGAAAAACTGATATACTATAGTCAAGTATAACTTAATCCAGAAATGCAAATGTGGGTTAATACTGAGTTGTACATAAATATAACACAAATATGTCAAAGGAGCAGGGGACGAGAGAAGATTATAAACAAATTACTTCCCATGATTAGAAAAAATACCTATCCTAAACCAACAGCAAATATGATAAAATTAAAGTATTTTGGGCATTTACATTAAACATTGAAAACAGCAAAAAGGTAGAAGTAGAAACAAGAGGTATAAAGTTACTACTGTAAAACAGAAAAAGTTATGATTACTTAACAATTTTATGACTATCTAGAAAATAAACTAAATACAACTATACTTAATACAGAAGTTGAATAAAATAAACGAAAGTAAAATAGTATAGAAAATTAAGAATTTTCTTACATGTGATTGAATAGTGGCCTCCTGCATAGTACTCACATCCTAACCCCTAGAACTATCAATGTCCCCTTAAATGGCAAGAGGAACTTGCAGATGTGATTAAACTAAAGATCTTGAGATGAGGAGAGTACCCTAGATTACCTAGATGGTCCCTAAATATAATCAAAAGGGTCCTCATAAGAGGGAAACAATGTCAAAGGAGGATGTAGATGTGGTGACAGAAGTAAGATGTTGGAGTGACTCAAGGAAGGGGTCACGAGCCAAGGAAAGCAGGCAGCCTCCAGAAATTAGAAAAGGCAAGGAAAGGGATTCTCCTCTACAGCCTCCAAAGGAACCAGTCCTGTCAACACCTTGCCTTTGGCCAAATGAAACTGATTTTCGACTTCTGGCCTCCAGAACTGTAAGAGAATAAATAAATTTGTGTTGTCTTAAGATACAAAATTTGTGGTAACTGTTATAGTGACCACAGAAATCCAATAGTGTATAGAACTACAATAATCAGTTAAATATATAAATGAAAAAAAGATTTGAAAAAGCAACTAGAAATGGCCTTAAATAAACAACTAGGAATGATCTTAAATGAAACATGTTGGACATCTATACAGAAAAAAACTTTGCTAAGACAGAAAAGAAAAATAATCTCAGCTCATATATGAAATCCTAGGTATTATAAGAATATCTTACATAAACAATTTAATAGTTTTAACACAATTTCACTAAAATAAAAAACAAGAATGCTTTATTTGGGAAGGATACTTGGCAAAATGAGCCTAAGTTCATGAGGAAAAGAAACATAGCAATAAACCAGGATAGTTTTAAAACTCAGGGATAATAGAATCAGAGAATTATTACTCTAGTAGATAATTCAAAATAAAGAGACACTACAAATCAACAATAAGTAACACAAGAATTAATGTAACAATGGGCCAGAATAAATAACCTTCCCCCCAAAACCGTGGAATATATAAAAGTTTAGCATGAAACTAGCACATATCATTACTCAAAAATAATATGGCTGGCATAACTGGAGAAATCACAGTGAGAAATTTTCCTCCAAAATATCTTAAAATAAATTCTATATAAATAAGGGACTTCCCTAGTGGTCCAGTGGTAAAAAATCTGCCTTCCAATGCTGGGGATGCGGGTTCGATCCCTGGTTGGGCCACTAAGATCTCACATGCTGCGGGGCAACTAAGCTGGCGAGCCACAACTACAGAGCCCATGTGCCACGGAGCCCGCGCGCCACAACTAGAGAGAAGCCCATGCGCTGCAATTAAAGATCCCGCATGCCTCAACGAAGATCCCGCAGGATGCAACTAACACCCAATGCAGCCTAAAAAAATAAAGAAAATAAATAAATAAATGTTTTTAAAATTCTATATAAATGAGAGAGTTTCAGCAGCCAAAATTTAGATCAAACCGTAAGTGAGCATACGTACAACCTCAGAAGGAGAAAAGTTATTTTAAACACAGACATGAAAGGAAAAGGGAAAGGCAAACAGAGATGACCATATAAAATTCTTAAGATTTTTAATGTGAAAAATATAATTGTTTTATATAATTTGGGGGGAAGGCACAGATGGGAAGAAATGGGCCAAGATTTTAAAAGCACACAATTATCGGGAATTGGAAAATATCATGAGAAACAGACACAGGCATAAATTACTACTAGAACTGTGAAGTGATTTCAATTTCCTGAGATATAATTTGGCAATGAATACTCAAATATCTTAAAATATTGTATATACTCCTATGACCCACTATTCTATGTTCAGTAATTTATCATAACAGAACAATCGTAAGTGTACACAAAAACTTAAACACAATAATACGCACTGTGTTTATATTTTAAAAGATTAAAACAAGTATACAATAAGGGATTGATTAAATATAACAAATGCCTAAGATGGGATATTCTGTAGACACTGAAAAGATCACGCTTGTGAAGAATGAAGACTATATACCATCTAAATATGCACATGGTACAATATTAATTGAAAAAAGGTAAAAAGCTCTCTATACAGTATGATCTCTAGAAGACTAGAAGAAAGCATAGAAATACATTTACAAGAGCTATTTTTATCTTTAAAACCTTCCCTAATTCATAAAAACAAATGATAAATTTTACATTCAGAAACATTTTAATTAGAATATAGGAAAGTGGAAGAACTCAAGATGGGAAGGTTTTTCCTTCTAAAAGTAATGAAAAAGTCAAAAGAAAAATGCTTCACTGATTTGACTCCAAGAAAATATAAAATTCTTTGTATAAAAAAATACCATAAACAAAGATAAAGACAATTGACAAAAGGGAAAAACACAAATACATGGAACAAATGTATTTGTTTTTATATTATCCATTTGACAAAAATATTAATTTTGGCCAACAATATTCTACCCTAGAGGGCATAGCAGTAAACAAATCAGAGTAGATACCTGCTCCCGTGGTTCTCTCATTCTCATTGGAAAGGACAGGTAAGAAGGTAACTTCAAACAGTGATTAGTGCTATGAAGACCATAAAAGACTTGGGAAACACACAAACAAACAAAAACCCCACAGCCAGTAACGTGATGGAATGTGAAAGGGGTGAGAGGGATGTAGCACTAGAAAGTTGATAACAGTTCCGCTAAGGAGGTGACATTTGAGCTGAAACATTAATGATGAGACATAATCACCATGTAAAGATTTGAGGAAGAGGGATCCAGAAAATGGATAACCACAAGTGCAAAAGCCATGAGGCAAGACAAAGATTAGCCTGTTTGAGAAGTGGTTGAAGTGTCTGAGCATAAAGGGCAGTGGGGAGACTGAAATAAGATGTAATCAAGAAATCTCAAGGCCAAATCATGTTGGGACCTTTAAATCATCACAGAAAGTTAATATGGCATTTCAAAACAATAAGGAAAATATCAAAATCCCCAAACAAGACTAGAAACAATTCACAACTGAAAAAATACAACTGATCGATCAATACACACATTAAAATTTCAATCTACCTAGCAATCAAAGATAAGCAAATTAAAATAGCAAGATACAATTTTTTACCTTTCAAATTGGAAAGCTATCACAAATCATCATTTATATACAATGGCAGTGAGGTGAGAAAATGAGAAGATTGTTATTTATGCTAGCAAAAAATGAGGAAAAAAACTAACCAAAAATAGAGGTGTAATTTAAATAAATTATGGTATATTTCTGCCATGGAAAAGTGTGTGTCCATTAAATCTTCGAAGAATATTTAATGTTTAATTATGTCTGATACTGTTGATTACACCATTTCTAATCCATTCACAAATTCTAACAGTGCCCCTCCAAAACATCATTTCTACTTCAAAAAGCCCTAAGCCACCATAATTTCTAAGACTACTGCAATAACTTCCTAATAACTACCTCTTTCTAGCCCCTCACCCCTTCCCTTGTTAATCTTCTATACAGCAGGGAGAGTGATTCCCTCAGTGTTAGTCATCGTAACATTCAAGTGCCCAATATATTCACATTTTAACTATAATAAAGTTCTCCTTGCTATGTACGGCCCATGTGAGCTCACCCCGTGTTATCTCATAAACATCTCCTTTTGCCACTCTCTCCCCCAACAACATTCAACACACACAGCATTTGTCTCTGTTCTTTGAACTTGCCAAACTCATTCAGATCCAAAGACTTTTGTCCTTGTTATTCCTGATACCTGGAATGTGATTTTCTTCCTCCGAATCATTGAGAGCTCAATTTAAATATCCCTTCTTCGAAGAGGTCTCCTCTTGCTATCCTAGCTAAAGCATACTCCTCCTCAACAATTTTATCACATGCACTTAGTTCCTTTATAGTATTTATGCCTATGTGAAATTATTTAGTGTTATATGTCTTCCTCTTCACTTATAAGAGTATAAGCTCCACTAGAGCAGAGACTTTCTGTATTCCCAGCATACAGGACCTAGAGAACAGTACTACAAAATAAACATTTATTGAATGAATGAATGAAGAATGAGAATAGAATATTATATAAATAACAGAATGTTGATTATATTAAATTTACTAAGTGACACACAAACCACCAAGTAGATATAATATATAGCGTATAAAAGCAACATATGCCAATGTTAATATAAATATGGGCGAAACTGGAAAACAGATTATAAAACATACATAGGCTTCAAAGTTTATTTTTATATAAACCAAAAGAAAATTTAACTAACTTGAAAATGTATCATTTTCAAAGAAATAACTGAGACACTGAAATATTAAAAGTCAATTTACAAAATTAAGAGCTCTTATGTATGTATATGTGAATGTGTGTAGACAGATGATAGACATATGTAGATAAATACACACACATACTACTAAAAGAAAGATGAGGGGAATGAGAAGAAAATAGGATTATACTAATGAAAATATTCAAAATTATAGACTGAAAAGGATATTTTTAAGAGAACACATTTAAGAGGTCATCTTATTTCTATATAACACTGACATTCATTCAAATAATTTTATGAAACACTCTAAAAAACCACAGTAAGCCCATATTCAATCTGACCTGAACTGATAGCACATTCATAATGAAAATTTTCATAAACCAGTGATTATCTTCAAAGACTATAAGAAGAAAAGGCAAAGGGGAAAAATAAGCTATCTATAAAGTTCTAGCACAGGAAGCACTAAAATAATTTTTTGAAGTTTTAAAAATGCTTTTTATTTCCAAAAAACCAAAAATAAAAAATGAGAAATGACTATGTTATAATCTAAAAAATGAATATTGTCAATGACCAAGATAAATAATGGCCCGAAATATAGCGAAAAAGTTCTCAATTTAAATATAGAAAAAGGGAACATTCAATTACCTCCTTGAGAAAAATGGGCTTCCTCCCAAGCCTCCATTGAAAAATATGATGTGAAATTGTTTCCATTGTTTTTCTATTAAAAATCTTCCAATTCAGTTTTTCCTTTATTGACCCAATTTCCTGGTACTTAGGATAAGGCTGTTTTTTTGTTTTTGTTTTCTGTACATGTGTGATTGCTTATCTGTCTAGAATAGTCTTGAGTTATTTCATTTGATTGTATCACAGATCTGGCAGGAGCTTCAACTCTGGCAAGTTAATGTCCACAGGTGATGTGGGAAGAGGCTGAAAAGGCATATGGTAAGCAATCCGTGCATGTTCTTGGATATTACTCTGTATTTTACTAGGATAAATCAGATCCACTGTATTTTACTAGGATAAATCAGATCCACAGTGGGACTGGGAGTTGAGTTGACTTCAAAAGAAACTTGCTTCCCATTTGTATCACGTATGTCCAAAAGAGCTAGAAAGGGACTAACGTAAAAAGAGAACTAACCCATTAGTTGTCTTCTGCTAAAATTATTTTCTCAAAACTGCCTGTAACTCCATATTTTAAAAATGGGATCAAAGGAAAAAAAGACTGAACTCAGTGTGTAAGTTATAACAGGAGCCTACAAACTAGCATATATACTAGCATAAGGCCAGTAAAATTTGCTTTCACATAGTTAGTACCAAGCCAAGTGTTCTTAATAGGTTATTGTTCAGAATTCATTTAAGGTACTTTCCTGGTAGTGTTAACATTAATAGGAAAATTATCTAGTTGGAATAATGTGTGACTGATTTTAAATGTGGGACTGACCTGTGTTTTGGCAATCCATTCAATATTTTTAAGAGTTAAATACCAAGAATCAACTATCTCACAATTAACTGAGTGAACTTAGAAAGGATTTACTGAGAATATTCTCTATGGAAATCACACATGTGAATAATATGTGGTTTCTACTCAAGGAAAATGTAATATAAATAGAAAGACCAAACTAGTACACAAATCTTGGTAAGTGATAAGTAATGAACTAGAGTTTTATCAGTAAATATAGAATGAAGCATACTGATTTAAGACATCTTAAAAGCAAAACAATTTTAGAATCTGGAAATAAACAGAATGATATTCAAATCAAAGGAGAGAAGAGAGAGATAATATTTTGACCCTACATCACAGGTTTATGGTGAAGCCACAGCAAGAATGATTTAGGTTGGGAGGCAGAATGAGAATGGAGAACTAAAGATCTGGTTTGGTTTCAGACAAGCTGAATCTGTCACAACCTGCAGCACAGTGGGAAAATGTGGAGATAGAATTTCAAAAAGAAGCATAAAAAGTAAATATCAATTAATGGCCAATTTTCTTATTATTTGCGTTTACCTCCGCAACATGAGTAAGGTATTATGCCATGGAGCACTAACATTAAGTATAAAATAAAGAAGTAGGTTTCTGATGAATTTTAGAGCTCTTTACTACTTAATTTTTAACATTTTACTTGACCCACTGCAACGGTTTCTATACTAATGTCCTAGACAATATCACAATTAAAAAACAGAAAGAGCCATTTAAAAGGAAAAAAAAAAACAGAATGACAAATTTTAAAAGAGAAATATATTTCAGATAGTATATTTTGAAAAACTATATTTTTACGTATTAATTTTCCTATATGATGACTGGTGGCTATACATACCAGATGCTTCCTAAAAACACTCCTGAATTTTAGTTTTCCCAAATATGCTCATGAAAACTTAGAAAAATAGAAATTTGTTCTTTCTAATATCAAACTTCCATCACATAGCAATATTCACCTTAAACTAAAATACAAGAATAATTAATTTTACTAATTTTGTAAAGTAAATAGAATGTTTGAATTACTGCAATGGTTGGGAAAAGAGTAAAGTAGCAGGAATAAATCATTTCTTGATACCTAGATGCACTTTGTCATATTTTACAGTTTGTTCCTTCTTATGAAAACACAAATACAAAAGTCTATTGGTATAAGAAATATGACTTCATAAAGTAACCACATATATTACAATTCCTTGCATCAATGCTGTTTGAAATTCATCTGGTCCTGAGATTTGTCATATTTACCATTTCACCTGACATAAAGGTCAGAACATCCATTCACTAAGATTCCTAGGCTAGGAAGTATTAATTGATAAAAATCAAAAATTAAGTATTAAAGTATCACTAGTTATATTGGTGAAAGTTAGTAAATAAGGTAAAAATCTTTCTTTGAAATTTTAAATGAGATAATCCATATTTAATAGCAATGTGGAAATAGGAGCAAAAAATTATTTTTTTAATTTTTATTGATATTTTATTGATAATTGATTTATCTTCTCTCAAACTTTAATGATCTGATTTGAAGAGAACACATTTTTTTTCTATTTTACTTCTTAGTATACTAGCTATACTCATTTGGAACTTTCCAGAAAAACTGCCTGTAAAAAAAAAGATTTTTAAACATCAAAGGAATTTTTCCAGGAAAAAAAAAGATTTTTAAACAACAAAGGAACTTTTCAATTATTTCTACTTACAATGCCCTTTTGACTTGGGAATTATCTAATTATCATATATTTACCTGACAATACATATTAAAGAATCCTACTTTTGGCTAAATTCCAGCAATAAAGATTGCATTAAATTATGTTCAGGAATGGCAGAAATTCAATGCTGCATTCCAAACTGTTTAAGTCACTTTTGCACAGCAATCACTCAAAATAACAATAAAGTCTGACTGAAACAGCACTTTACTCCCAACAAACACAACTTCAATTTAATTTTCTGTTATAGGAATACTACTCTCTCATAACCAGTGTTCTTGGTGACCAACAGCTTGATTTTTTTACCATTTCTGACCATATTTTATGATACAATCTGAAACCTTGAAGAATTTAAAAAAAAAAAAAGAAAGAAAGAAAGAAAAGAAAAACTGATAATGGAAAGAAATTGTTTTTTTTTTTTTTCTAACTTTCAACCTGAACCTGCTTGGATTACCTGGTTATCCTTATTTAATCATCATTGACACTCTATCAATTGTAATAAAACAAGGAAGAAAAACAAAGAGATGCAACGGAAATGGAAGATCAACTGAGCCAAAACACAACTAAAACCTAAAATGCATGTGCCTAAGAATGAATGAAGGGCAAGACCACTGGCTTAAAAAAAAAAACAATCAGAGGCATAAAAAATAATTCTTGCACCCTCAAATATTTTTGGACTAAGGATATACATAAATAAAAATAGAAGTATTAATTACTCAACAGTAATATTATAAACCCCAATTTCAGTGTTTAGAAGAGATTCATTAATTCAGCAAATAATATACTGAATACATAACAGAGAACAGCAGTAAGGGATTCACCAAGAAATAAGTCAGTAGCTGTCTTAAAAATGCTCACAATCTAATAGGAAGACAGACATATTTATACATAATACAGTAATACTTTAAACAAAGTATTAGTGAGAACACAGAACACACTAGAGAAAAGCATTTCTTCTAACTGCCAAGACCAATAAAGACTTCACCTAAATTGGACATCGAAGACTGAGTAAGATTCTATCAGGAGGAAAAGCTAGAAAGAACATTCCAAACTCACAGAATAGCCTAAGACAACGTATGGAGATACAGAAATGGATGAACATTCATAGATATGCCAGCTCCCCATAATGGGCTCAGTGCAGGTGATTTAAAAGGATATTCAAATGGGAATTTTCCTGTTTTCTCCGTTTCTGCTAAGGACCCGAAGCTGAGAACAATAGGTTCCAAGTACTAGAGCTGAGGTGATACATCATCTATGCAACACTTGGAAAGAATGTGGCCAATAATTGCTCATGTATCCTTTAGTCTATCATTCACATAAAAAAATATAAGCATCTATTGGAGGAGGGGAGTTTATAAATTGTTTGGGGAAGGAATAGAACAATGATTCACTCAGACTTTGGCTTATGCCCTTCAGAATACAGGACACTTAAGGAATGGTACAGGAACTGGACTTAGGTCTGAAGAAAAAATCGAAAGGCAAGAGGGCAAGATGACCTCACTCCAGGCTACTACCTCAGAAATGGCCAAGAATTCCACTTCAGAGATCGTGGAGTACAGAATTACATTTTCCCATAGGACAGATTAGGATCCCTGGGAAAGGAACTAGCCCTGAGCCATTTTTAAAAAAACTCTACCCAAAGGACTACAAAAGGAACAAGATAACCCCAGAAGAAAGAGGCTGGAGGTAGACCAGAAAGTCAGAGACTAAGGAAGGTAGTCAAAGGAAGACAAAGGAAGTATCAAATTACAACTGGGTTATCCTCAGACAGTAGGAATCTTTGATAAACCCCAAAAAGCAAGAGAAAGAATCCATTCAGATTTCCAACATACCTTTACTACCAATTAGTTGTTCTCTATTTCTAATCTTGAATCTTTGGAAGACCCAGGAGCTGCACAGTGTGTAGGGAGGAAAAATAAGGCAAAAGAAATTAATACAAAAGTCTGCTAGTTGACATGTCCTGTTCCCCTTCCCCACTCAGAGTTTTAAGAATGCTTTGAGTAAGGCTGATGTAAGGGAGAAATTTTACATTGGATGACAGTTTGGAATTTTAATTTCTTAGCCTGTTTTTTTTACTGCCTGAAAACAGTCTAATTTGCAATGCCAGAGAGTGAGTAAAGAAGGAATGACAGAGAAAACAAAAGAACAAGAGAGAGAGAAGAGCAAGAGGAGGAGAAAAAGGAAGAAGAGCAAGGGAAGGGCAGAACAAGGATAGGTACTTGAACAGCACTGAGACAGAAAAAATAATATTCAAAATGGGATTTTGGGTACAGTGACAGAAAAAAATAACTTTCTGCTTGTACCCTGGTGAGTCCATCTCTTTTAATAAACCCACAGAGAGTGCTAAATGGTGGGCAAAGTAGTCTGAGTATAAAGCGATAATTTTGATGTGATTATTGTGAAGTCTGAAATCTAGTCTATAAATACAGAAAAATTAAAGTTATTTTTTTAAAGGAGTACCAATCACATAATCATGTACATACTGTGAATTTGTTTAGGGAGAACTTACATTTATTTTTAAATGTTCACTCATGTCCTGAGTTGCAGAAACTCTGTAAGCACTGGGAAAAAGAAGTTAAAGGCAGATTCCACCTTCAAGGAGTTTACAGAAAGAAACACACAAGAACAGGAATAAGCAAAGCCTACAGGATCATGTATGAGGGTCACCTAACAAAAGTATAAAGGATGAAGCAGTAGGAAACACCTCAGTTAAGGAGAAATTAAAGTTAGGTCTAAGGGCTTCCCTGGTGGCACAGTGGTTAAGAATCCACCTGCCAATGCAGGGGACACAGGTTTGAGTCCTGGTCCAGGAAGATCCCACATGCCGCGGAGCAACTAAGCCCGTGCGCCACAACTACTGAGCCTGCACTCTAGAGCCCATGGGCCACAACTACTGAGCCCACATGCCACAACTACTGAAGCCCACGTGCCTAGAGCCCATGCTCCGCAACAAGAGAAGCCACCACAATGAGAAGCCCACACACCGCAAAGAAGAGTAGCCCTGGCTCACCACAACTAGAGAAAGCCTGCGCGCAGCAACGAAGACCCAATGCAGCCAACAATAAATAAATAAAAATAAATAAATAAGTTTTAAAAATAAGTTAGGTCTAAAGAATTGAGTTATACAGATGATAGTAGCCTAGGGATTAAGGGGATGTGAGTGGTTGGAAAGAATGCTGCAGGCAGGCAAAGGCCCAAAGAAAGCATGGCATATTCTGGGAACTGTAAAAAGTTCAGTAGCAATCAATCAATCAATACATGCAGTCTACAAGGAAAGAAATAAAGTTGAGGAGCCAGATCAATACCTGGACAGGGAATTTGGATTTTATCAAAAGAACGATGGAAGCCACTGAAAGGTTTTAGTAACACTCATTTTTCATATACTGCATATCTAGTATATGCTAAGCACTCTTTCACATGTTTGATTGTTTTTTCCTCACAACAACCCTGTGAGGTAGGTGTAATGATTTCCAATTAACAGATTGAAAAAAAAAAAAAAAACCTTAAATTTGTTAAATTACACTTGATTAAATAGCTACAAAGTCCTGGCAATCAGTATGCCAACCATGCTTCACAAAATACATTAGGAAGATCACACACACACACACACACACACAAATATTACATACAACACATTGAAATTTCAGAGTTAAAAAAATGTTTTAAGTAATAATGCTTGTTAATTCAGTATTAAAGATAAAAGATTTGTGGCATTAAATAGTTCTTTAAGCAAACTTACACATTTAAAATTTTCAACTAATTCGATTTATAATGAGAAATACCTGCAGAATTCATGAAGACAGACAGGAATTAATATATATATAAAATAAGATATAGCAAAGATTGAGGTAATTATATGATGATTTTATCTCAATATATTTGCCAGAGGTTATTTGGGAAATATATTTGAAAGGTTTTTTATCTCCCTATAATATCACAAAAATTTGTTCAGACAAATTCGGTAAGACAATTTTTTAACAATCTGTTTGGGATGGATCTAAAAATATCTCTAATTTAAAAGACAGAGTATGTACTTTGTAAAACTGAGAAGAGTACCTGAGAATTTAAAAATATATATTGAAACTCCATTTAAAAATGTATGTTCTTTAAAATTAATTTAAATTAAAATCTACAAAGTATACTTCTCTGTAGCTTATTTTCTCATCATTTTCACTTATTTCTTCAGCTAGTCTTAATATTTCTTTTTAAAATCTTTAATTGAAAGCTAGATGTTGCTAGAACATTATTGCTGGAAGTCTAAGTACATATAATTATTTAGAAATTTCTATTATCTATGCATTTGATTCATTTTTCCTATTTCAAATAGAAAATTATAATGGGGAGGATGAAAAAATAAAGGTTTCATTAAGATTAACTACTCTTGATTTAGTATTTATTTCTGAATGCCAAATTATTAAGAGAGTATAAATTAAATAATAAGCCTGACCACAATTCTAGTTCTTCAGAATATGATGAAGAGCACTCCCTTGGAAAATAAACAATTAAATAGAGATATTAGATATCGATAAGATACTTTATGCAATGAGGATAATTTCTAAATAAACTAACGTTTCAAATATACAACTGAACTGAAACATCAACATTATTTTTGATTACACAAGTAGTACATGTTCATTAAATTCAAATAGTACACAAGTGTATTAAACAAAAATGAAAGTTTCCATATAATTCCCTTTTCCAAATACCATATACTGGGAGTATATTAAAGTATAAGTTTCATATGAATCTAATAAGTTGTTAAACTTCATCATCCACGGAAGATCTAAATATCCTGTGTAACTGAAAAATATATACTCACAAATGCACCACAGGTAAAGTTTGTACCTTTTCACCAACACAGTAAATTAATATATAAAACATATGGCCTATTCTGTCAAATATGATTACTTCAGTTAATAAGATGAATGGGATTAAGTAATACTTACACTGCATGCAGAAAATACAAAGGAACCAGTTATAGCAAATCGAATATTTCACATACTGATAAAATACCCTCTTGCTAGAGACACGTAAGTATATTATATTATGTCTAAACTATATTTTTAAAAATACTAATGTTCACTTTTTTAATGCTTTGACTACTGAGTAAAGTATTAAGTCTATGCAAGTAAGAGGTAAAATCTCCTTAAAATGTTAGTTTTTTGGTAATATTTAAGTGCATTCTTTTCTGAATGTAAATAAAGTCTAGCTTTTTCTAATCTGCTTGATGCTCCCTGATGAGAATCATACTGTATTATTTCTCAAAAAAATTTATTTCAAAACATTGGGGGTAACTCCACTATAAAATTAGAGACAGTTTAAAATCTTTGTAGGAAATCAGAACTCCTCTTTTGATTCTAAAATAGCATCACTCTGTATTTAATTAGTACAAATAATATTCTAACTGGAACAAAATCACTTGCACCAAAATATCTTGGTTACATAATGTAAGGTACAATTCTCAATACATAGAATTCTACCACTGAGTTAAACAGAAAACACTTAAAGGTCTCTAGAAAATAATTTCTTCCACCCACCTCATTTTACAAGTTAACAAACTGTGGCCCAGAGAGGCTTTTATCTGCTTTCACTGAGAACCTACAGTATAGAGATGTACACAAATATCATTTAAGTTATGACACATACTTTAAAGTTACCTAAAACAAATGACACTATGTTTTATAAGATTAAGACTTTCTAATGACTGAGACCCTAATTTCTTGCCACAGAAACATCTATAGATGCACACACACACAACACACACACAAAGATAACTAGTAAGTCATACAACTGACTCAAAAAAAGCAAAACAATGAAATATAACAATCCATATCATATTGTTTAAAAATAGACACAGCAGTTCCTAATGTTATTTTCCTATCCTATAAGTCATAACCATGCCAAACTATTACAAAAGCAGCATTCTTGTAAAATTGCTTTTACAAAAGGAAAAAAGGAAATCATTAAACAGTTAAATGGGAGGGAGAGACTAAAATACGTTACGTGGAAGTTCAAATATTTACTATTTATTCTCTCCCACGCTTTCTTTCAATATGTTAAAAAGTTCAAACGCAACGCTTCGAAAACAAAAAAATCAAAACTACATTCATCACAAACTGGCTTTGTTGCAAAACTTTCATGAGAAGAATGAAAGTATTAAGACTAAGGCATACAACACTGCAAGGAAAGCTAATTAGGATGTTTCTGTTGAATTATAAGTTGATTTGCTACTTTAAGAACACAGCTCTAAAATCATATAATACTGATTTGGTTATTTGAAAAATATTTAAAAACAAATTGATTCTCTTAAGTTGCATTAAAAGTGAAGTATTTATAAAAGCATTTTAGTTACATTTGCTTTTAGAATAAAATCATTTCTGAGCAGTGCATCCATTTGTTTGCTATTTAAACAGTACTAATCACAAATTAGATGACCTTAAAATAAAATTTAGAGCCAGGGAGAGCAGCACTAAGTTTAACTGACCTCAATACATTTTTAAATGATGCTTCCCAGTTTTTCGTTATTCTCTCATATTGGGTTTTCCAGTCTAGGGCGGGTACACAAGAAACTTACAGTCTATGTAGTACTCCTAGTCAGTTTCACTCTGCAGATGGCACAGTGGAGAAATACCTTCTGTACAGGACCATGTACAATTTCTTCTACAGCTGTCAGCACCTAGGGGAAAGTGCGCTGTTAAACAGTTGCTGCGTTCCACCTCAGAAGTGGCTGCAATTCGGTGGTGGGTGAAGTGACTCCTGTACATATATACAGGGATGAAAAGTACTATAGAAAATGAAAACATTTAACAACAAAAGTGGCTGTCTGAAAACTGTGCCACAGCAAAGCAGAATACATCATTCAGTCACAAGAGCCCTACACAGATAGGCTACTATTCACTTAAAAATTGAATGTTAAGAATGAGAAGGAAAAAATAGAAATACAGTTATTCAATTCACAATATAACTAGAAATCATTGTTAAAACATATGTTAAAAAATTAAACCCAGGCATTATATACTGATTTATAACATTATTTCTATAGTAATTTACCTAAAACCAGACAAATGTATACAGTATGATTCTTTATTCTGTTCAGCCAATTTAATACTTCTGTTTTAGTTAACAATTCAAGGGGTAAAAAAAAAAATAGGTGAGATATCAAACCTGAAGTATAAATAAGTAACATGAAAATATCTAAAACGAACTGCAAGAAAAAACATTCTGAAATTCTTAATTACTTCATATTAAAAATTTTATAAAATAACCAGTCCTCAACTACTAGCAATGGTTATTTTTCATAAAAGGGAGCTTTAAAAGTGACCTCATTATAAAATGACAACTTCTCTTCTCCAAAGTCACAATGAGTCAGGATCTAAACACATCTTCATCCTTAACCCATATAAACAATGAATCAACCAATTATATGGTAACTTTAGCTCATTAATACATAAAATTATTACTATAACCTACTTTTATTACAAAACAACACCACTTTCTACATGATTTATCTTTGATGGAATCAGAAGATAAAATCCAAAAATTATTCTCTGAGAAATATCACTGAATCACTAGGCTTGAAGGTACTATCTTTCTAATCTTCTATCTCTAGGCACAGCTACTATATTTATGCTAATCTGAAGAGGTAACTGATTACATTATTTCAAAATATCACATTTAGGTTCCTGAAACAGACTGAGAATGCTTTGATGTGAAGTCCAACAAATATGACCATTAAAAAGTGTCCCATCCATCAAACTTATCTGAATCTCACTTGCCATAACAGAATTTATTCTGGCATACATTCAGTGAAGTTAGAGGTAGCCGACAATTCCCTTCAGCTTTCTTAAATTCTTTCTATAATAAGGCATAATGTAAATGAATATTATTTCCTTTAAGTGACAAGAGGTCATAAAGGAAGAAAAAAGTACAGAGTTTTCCAGTCTCTTTATTAAAAGACATGGATCAGAGATCCCCAATCTGGGGTCTACTTATGGGAATTAGGAAACCTAGGAATTCTGCAAAAGTGCAGGCTAAAATAAAGACATATTATACAGGTGTATAAGTACATTTTTTTCTAGGGGAAATGGACTTTTGTCAGGTTCTCAAAAGGCTCTGTGATTTTCCAAAAAAAGTTTAAGGAACTACTGATAAATGATGTGAAAACACCCAATTGCATAAGCAGCAGTAATCATTTAAATCAAATGCCTAAATCTGAGCAGTTCATTATGTAAAATGAGTGGCAGACACAGGAATGTTCCAACCATTAAATGAAATAACTCATAAAGCACCTAATACTGACCTATTATTATCAGTAATAGCAGTAATTGTTCAAAAGAGCTGTCAAAAAAATAAAACTTCCGTATAGGGTCCCATCTTTATTTACTGCTACATAACTTCATAATATATTACTTTTACTTAGCTGCGTCTTCTACTCTTATTTAGGTGTGTCTTTTAAAAGACATCAACATCACAAGCTATACATTTCTGCATTATTTTAGATACAAAAATGCTAAATACAAGTTTTGGAACACTGCTACATACTCCTAGAATCTACATTTCCCCAAAAGCCATACCGGTCCCTTCTATGACACAGTACTTACTTGGAAAAGGCTCAGATATGAAAAACATTTGGCTTCAATTGTTTATATAAAATAATTTCACCTCCTTTATCAGTCTTGCCTTTCAAACAAATAAAAAAATCTAAATTTGAAGAATCTATCAAGGAAACACATTTTCTGAAAAAGTTATACATATAATACTTTTACTTTCACATATCATTTTCTTTACTCAGGTTAGTTTTCTGAAGATAAAAGATGCAACAAACATTCATACATACACAACCTTTGAAAAGAATCCTTGTGTTACAACATGTAGATTAGCCTTACCTTTAAAATGAATTCACAATATTACCAACATCATTACAAAATCATGTGCATGGTGCTCTTCAAGATTGTGGTAACTTTTAAATACCCATCAAAAAATGACAAATGAACTGTTAACATGTATTAAAGATGCTCAGTGAAGGAAGAGGTTGGTAAATATATCTGAAATAATAGCATACAGTGCAACTATGTAGTTGGTTCCCAATCATTTCAAATGTCAAGTACCTTTCCTAGAGTCTTCTCATGATAGGAGTCATATTTTATGTATTCACACACTAATAAAATATATAGCAGTAAGAACAAACGGTATAGGCTTTAAGTAAAGATACAGAAGTAGAAGAGAAACATATTAAGCATTCAGAGTACTGCAATGAAAAGAATAAGACTAGAATATAGAGTACACGGAGGGGTCAGTGAGGAGAAGGACAAGAGGCACAGGCCCAATTATGCTAAGGAATTTTTGAATATTTTATTCCAGAGGATGGCATTTTGAGAAGTATTTTATAAAAATCATTTCTAGCAGCAGCATGGAAAATGAACTAAAGGTGTAGATGGTTCAACTGGGATGACAACAATGGGAATACATAGTTAGGAATAATAAAAGATCTGTAAAAACTTTTTAAAGTATACTACTCTGTAAAACACTAGAAGGGTAAACATTGTTAGATAAATCAAAGCTATTTCTCAAGTTTGAGTATAGAAAGTAGCATCCATTCATTCATTAGTTCACTCAACAAAAACAAAAAAAAAATCGACTGTCTCCTATGCATCAGGTCCCATTTTAGGCACTGGGCAAAGCACTGAACAAAGGAGCCAGTGACTTGCTCTCTTTAAAATTATATGCAGGGCTTCCCTGGTGGCGCAGTAGTTGAGAGTCCGCCTGCCGATGCATGGGATGCGGGTTCGTGTCCTGGTCCGGGAGGGTCCCACATGCCGCGAAGCGGCTGGGCCCGTGAGCCATGGCCACTGGGCCTGCACGTCCGGAGCCTGTGCTCCGCAGCGGGAGGGGCCACAGCAGTGAGAGGCCCGCGTACCGCAAAAAAAAAAAAAAAAAAAAAAAAAAAAGATTATATGCAAATGGGAAAGACAGATAATAAACTATTAAATATATAATAAAATGTAAGAAAATGATTCACATATGAACTAAAAGTAAAGCAAGCCATGGGAAAAGAGTGACCAACACACTATTTTAACAGTGTACAAAGAAAACCCAAGGAAGCAGCATTATATGAATGAAGAATGAAGTGGCAGGAGTCTACAGACTGACTATCTGGGGTAAGAACACTGATGGAACAGTGAGAGCAAAGCCCTGAGATGGGAACAAATGGTGGAACTGATGGTAGCCAACAAGAATGGCAGTACTCGCAAGACTATGATAAAATTTACATAACAGACTATCAGGTGGGACTTTTCCCATTGCCAGGGATTGGCATTACAACCCAAGACTGAGAACAAAGAGTCACCAATCAAGTATTTCACGTTCAAAAGACAGCCTAAACAAGTGAGAGCCAACTACCTCTCCACCATAACCGAAACATCTTTACCTTCCTCAGTTCCTCTTTACCCTAGAACTGCCCACCCCTGCCCACCTTGAGTGAGTCAATCATCAGAGTTTGCTTCACTGACTTAACGTAGTTGGATAGTGCTATTTCCAAGAGTCTAAATCAAGTCAGAGCGGGTCGAAAGATTGGCAAGAATGGAAGACTGGTATCTCATCTTTCAGCTGGATTTCTGCTTGTGTTTAGACTTGCTTATCATCCCATGCCCATACCTACTACCCATGCCTACATGAGGAGAGGAAAAAAAGATGTGGATTGGAAAACAGGGTAGAGAGAACTGGACTCACTATTTATAACAGCAAAGAGTGTGACTAACAAAGTAGCTGGATTGAGCCTCCAGACAATGGGGATCCCAGCAGCCAGAGGCTGTGGGCGTACTGGAGAAGTAGAAACTTCGATAGAAAAAGACAAACTGGATAGTGTGACTCTGCAAAAATATCTCATCCTCCCAAAAAAAGTTTTACACACGTGCCACATCAACAGTATTATTCGCCTCTCTTTCCCCTCAGAAGGCATGAGGTCTAGTCAGTGTTACTCAGATGACCAGAAATAGAAAAAGAAAAGAAACAAAAAGGGCACCACTAAAGTAGGAAAATCTTTTCCCTTTCTATCTCTCACCCAGGAGGAGAAAGGAATATAAATGAAAGAGCAGATCACTCTCTACTCACTGGAGTGAGCAGACTGAATGACTATATTCAACCCTTTCCCCACTACAATCTCCTAGAACAGCCTAAGCAGCACTGAGTAGAAGGGGGAAAGCTGAGTTTTAAATTGGGCTATGAGGTTAAAATTCAAACTAGTCAGATTAAACTGATTTTCTGAAGTGTCCAGAAAGCTTTGACATTTCCTCGAGATGAGTAAAGAAACAAACAAAAACCTGATTTGACCAATCACAAACAAAGGTCAGATTCGAGAAAAATAAAATCACTTCATGTTTGCATTCCCACTTCATTCTCCATCTCAAGTCATACTGTATTATGAAATGGTTAACAGCAATGAGCTAGTAAGTGATTTTTTACTTTTCATCTCTCTAAAATATTCTATGACTATCAGGCTGAATAGCTGCATTATCATATTTTTCTTATTCTTAAGAACTACTAGTAATTATATAACTATGGGTATTTTATAAGGAATTCTTCGTATTTCCCCTTGTATAAAAGTTACAGAAATATTTTGAACATTTGTAAATAATACTAGGTCTTATTACAAATACGAACAAATATAAATATTTTATACATTTGTGGAGAATACTAGGTTGTATAGAAACTAAAAAGTAGAATCCCCTAAATAAGACACCAAACTTGAAGAACAAAAAGGCTACAGGGAAGGAAAAAGAAAAAACAGGTTAAAACATTTATTGTTTTAAAGGAACATTTTCGATATTCATATTGGAGTAACCTGAAGCCCAACTTTAAAGAATATTCTGCCTTGATTTATAGCTTAATAACTTTGGGCTTTCCCCCAAATTGAATCATGCCCTTCCCATTTATTTAATATTTAAATTAATCTTTAATGGGAATTCTCTGAAAACTTAGGTATATCTTTTTAAATAAATTAAGGTATCAGTATTTTACATGACTAAATAATACATAACGTTATCTCTGTTTAAATGTCACACTTTTAGAGAATACAGGATCCTATTACATTGATGTTTATAACTCCTTATGTAATGGTCCTATTCATTTTACAATCACTTATCATCCTAAATTATGCCATGTATATAACATTTTATCAGTTAGTCCTTCTCAGAGATACAACATAATGAAAGTAATATGACTCAAAATTACAGAACTAAGTTCTATATCTATACCTTTTTTCTAGTCTACTATTTCATGGGATATAAGAATAAACATTATCATTTATAAGTAAATTGGAAAGTGTAAGGAAAACCATACAAACTCAAGTCATTCAAACTTACATGTTAATTTACTGTCAGTAAATAATGTCAGCTGGATTGTCAACACAGTATTGAAGGAGAAGAACAAAGTTGGAAGACTGACTCTATCAGACTTTAAGACTTACTACTTACTGTAAAGCAACAGTATTCAAGACTGTGTAATAGCAGTCAAAGAACAGAAAAATTGACCAATGGAAGAGAACAGAGAGACCAGAAACCAACTCACACAAATGTAATCAACTGATCTTTGACAAAGAAGCAAACAAAATTCAATGAAGAAAGGATAGCCTTTTCAACACATGGTGCTGGCCTAATTGGACATCCATATCCCCCCCCCCAAAAAAATCTAGACACAGACAATAAACCTTTTATAAAAATGAGCTCAAAATAGAAAAAAGACAAAGTTATGAACCTCCCAGAATATAACATAGGAGAAAAATCTAGGTGACCTTGGAAATGACAATAACTTTTCAGATACAACACCAAAAGCACAATCCATGAAAGAAAAAAAGCTACAGATAGGGAGAAAATATTTGGAAAACACATATATGATAAAGGACTAGTAATCTAAATATACAAAAAACTCAAATTCAACAACTAGAAAACAAACAACTCAATTAAAAAATGAGCAAATGGTCTGAGCAGACACCTTCCTAAAAAGATAAGATGATAACATATGAGCATATGAAAAGATGCTGAACATCAATCAAATGTGTATTAGTTTGCCAGGGCTGCCATAACCAAGTATGACAAACTGGATGACTTAATAGAAATTAATCGTCTCACAGTTTTGGAGGTCAAAGTCTGAAATCAAGGTGTTGGCAGGGCTGGTTCCTTCTGAGGGCTGTGAGGGTAGGATCAGATTCCAGGCCTTAATTCTTGGCTTATAGATGGCAGTCTTCATGTTCCCATGGCATTCTCCCTCTATGCATATCTGTGTCCGAACTTCCCCTTTTTATAAGGACACCAGTCATATTGGATTACGACCCACTGTAATAACCTCACTTTAACTTGATTAACTCTGTAAAAACCATAACTCCAAATAAGGTCATAAGGTCACACTGTCAGGTACTGGGGGGTTAGAAATTCAAGATATGAATTTGAGGGGGGGATATAATGGTATGTCATTAGGGAATTGCAAATTAAAACCACCATGAGATACCACTACACATCTATCAGAATGGCTAAAATCCAAAACAGTGACAACACCAAATGTTAATGAGGATGTAGAGCAACAGGAACTCTCATCCACTGCTAGTGGAATGGAAAACAGTACAGCCATTTTGGAAAACAGTTTGGCAGTTTCTTTCAAACTAAACATACTCTTACCATATGATCCAGCAATCACACTCCTTGGCATTTACCCAAATGAGCTAAAAACTCATATCTATAAAAAAAAATCTACACACAAATGTTTATAGCAGCTTTATTCATAATTGCCAAAACTTGGAAGCAATCAAGATGTTCTTCAACAGGAGAATGAATAAACAAACTGTGGTATACCCATATTATATAAAAAGAAATGAGGTATCGTATCACAAAAAGACAGAAAGAAAGCTTAAATGCATATTACAAAATGAAAAAAAACAATCTGAAAAGGCTACATACTCCATGATTTCAAGTATATGACATTCTGGAAAAGGCAAAACTACAGAGACAGTTAAAAGATTAATGGTTGCCAGAGATGCACGGGGAGGAAAGGAAGGATGAGGTAGAACACATCATGAGGGGATATTTAGGGCAGGGAAGATGTTATGTATGACACTGCAATGATGGATAAATATCATTATACATTTGTAAAAGCACTGAAAGCGAATCCTAATGTAAACTATGGACTTCAACTCTACCATACTAACGCAAGATGGTAATAGGAGAAACTGTGTGCTGGGGTGGGGGGCAGGAGACGTAGGGACAATAAAGGGTACAGTCAACCGTCAGTATCCATTGGAAATTAGTCCCAGGATTCCCGCAGATACCAAAATCCAAGGGTGCTCAAGTCCCTTATATAAAATTGTGTAGTACTGGCATATACCCTATGCAATCCTCCCATACACATTAAACATCTCTGTATTACTTATAATACCTAATATAATGTAAATTCTACATAAACAGTTGCTACCACACAACAAATACGAGTTTTTTCTTTTTGGAACTTTCTGGGATTTTTTTTTTTTTTTTTTCAAATATTTTCAATCCTTGGTTGGTTGAATCTGAGGCTGCGGATCCTGCAGATATGAAGGGTCAATTGTATATTGCAACTCCCTTGGACTTTCTACTAAATTTTTCTGTTAAGGTTAAAACTGCTCTAAAAAGTGTAGTCTATTAATTTTTTTAAAGTAGTTGTTCTACTAATAAGATCAAGAAGTAAAAAATTTAGGATAATTACATGGAAACAGAAACGGGCCTCAAAAAATCTAAGTGCAAATGGAGACATATGATTTTTTCAGCAATAGTCATGAAAGTAAATTATTAAAAAAGTAAATATAATTATAAATTATATTTTTAAATATGGTGACCTGAGTGAAACAATGGTAATATAGAGACAATGGTAATATTGTTACAGTGGCTGATATGCAAATGAGTTTATTAAGGCAAAATTTTGTTCTTCGTTTTTCCACTGACATTTTCCTGTAAAGCTATTTTTTTATAGCTTTTCCAAAAACAAAAACGCATTTTCAATTTGAAACTTCTTTTTCAGGCTACCTGCACTTGAAATGGAACACAGTGACAGAGCATAGCAAGAATTTCATACATTTAAAATAAGAAATAAATCTAAACATACAGCTACTCAAACTTGTTCTCATCACATCCAAGTGATATTTTGTTTCTAGGATCGCAGGGCATATTAAGTTATGCTATAAAACTCAATAAAATTATAATCTATATATAGGAAAGTTATACCTAGGAAACAGGGTTTAAATAGGCCAAAACATTTTGTTAGGTTTTAACAATGTTCTATTTTAATTTCAGAAACCCAGATAATGCCATGGATATAACAGTATCAAGAGTTTAAGGTTATTATTATTATTTTAGTATTCACGCTATACTTTAGTCATTCTAAAATTCCCTAGCCTACCTGATGATATTAGAATGGAACCAGGTAATACTGTTTCAGCAAACTAAGACAGAAAACTTCTGGCTAAAGGAATTCAAGGTTAAGTTTTCCCTCCCTGCCTACATATCATGCATCTTACTTGGATGCAGCAGAAAATTTATAGAAACAAGGAAATTTTAAATTAACTATAAGTTGATTTTTACAAGAGAAGGAAATAGTTTTCTATCCTTTAAAGTTAAAAAAAAGTGGTTACTTTTCTAAAGTGTGTAGATCTATCCATACTCCTGTGCAATTACATATTTATTTTTTAATATTCTTTAGTAATATTTATGACTCTAATGCATGTTTTCTAAAAGGAGAAATAACCACCAATCTTAAGAAAATAGAATATATAAAATATCCTGGTAGCTGTGTAAGCATAATTAGACATATAAAGTTTGCTTTGGAACCCAACAATTTGGAATTTATTCTTACCCTCATCATTTATCAAATACTCTACAGGTAACTCTGGGAAGGATACTGAATGCCCAATTTTTAAAATACGGGGTAACTATAAATTTTAATATTTTTATATGATGTAGACAGGCTTATATTTGAGACTATCTTATTATCAATTGCTGCTAACATTTCCAAATTTAAATATCCAAGAATGATATTCAAGGGAGATCATATACCAAATTTATACTTTATAATGACACTAAAAATAAATACAGGCTTCGTCATGATTCTAAGACCATCTCTCCACTTTAAGGTTGACAAAACTGTACGTGAATTTCTCAGAACTCCTTGTGATGTCTATAATATAATTTGTCATTTTAATAATACATGTCCTTAAATAATAATTTCATCAAATGAAAAAGAATGAGTATTATAGTTTCTTCTACCACAAAGTTATAGAAATATAATATTGAAATCATTCATTGTGACAATTTAGTAAAATGAAAACTTTATTGGATAAGGAAATATAAATTTACTGTCTATGCCATATAAAGACACAAGGCAGAGACTGTCCATCAAACTGGTATTCTATAAGCTCCTGAGACTTTTTTGGAGAAAAAAATTAAGTAACAGCAGTCTTTCCCCAATCCATGAAAAACTTAGATTAAGGGATGAAATTGACAAATTCTGAGATTTTACCTAATTTTTAATATTTGATAATTCCTACTATTTGCCTATACAAGACTATTCTATTAGTATAACATGGTAGTTAAGAGGGCAGACCCTGGGAGCAGATTAGGCAAATCTTATCTCTGCCTCTAATTTTATAGAGAAAAAAAAATTTACATATGTATATATAAATTTCCATACATATATGTAAGTGTGTGTGTGTACACACACACACACATACACAGGTATGTATATATGTATGTATATGAATACACACACATATATATACCCTTACATACACATATGTGTTTATATACAAACATATACATACCACACATATATACATGCTGTGGGCAAATCATTTAACCTTCTGTGCTGCCTTTTCCTCACAGAATTATTGTGTAAACTAATTCAGTTAATATGTGGAAAGCATGTAGTTGTCGTCCCTGGCTCATACTAAGTTCCATTCAGCTATTAGTATTATTATCACTGCTGCTACTATTACCGCTAAGTTTAATATACCAATATTCCCAGTGTCCTAAAGAATATGACTTCCACATGCTCTATCACTTGAAAAGACTGAATAAATTTGATGACTGCTACCACTCAGAGAGACAAAAAAGCACAGAATTTTGAAATACACTTGAGATTTTTAGAAGGAGTAGAGAAAGAACTGAAAGCAGGGAGTATCTTTTGTCACAAAATACTTTGAACTCTCTTGAATTAAAATCTATTTGCGTGTCATATGAGATTTGCGAGTAGAGATGACAGAAATGCATCCTATCCCAAACCTTGTTTATTCTTTAACAGCAGCAGCTGACACAGGAGAATAATTTCCTGCTTCACTGTGCTGACAGTACATCACCTAGATTCAGAAATTATATTCTCAGCAGGGAGGCAATAGATTTCTGTCTACACTGAAGAAACAGAAGGATAGAAAAATTACACAAAATAGAAATGATCTATTATTATTATAAAAGAAAAAATCAAACTGTATCGAAGAGGATTTATTTTTAGTTGGTGACACTCAAAGTAGAATTCAGTTTATATTAAATTTCAAGTGTTTAGCCATAATATTTTTGAAAGAAACAAAAGTTTTGTTTATGTATAATCTTGCAAACAAATCTTATATTTCTATTCTACCTAAAATTTTTAAACAGAGGAAAGATTTTAATAAGATCAACTAAAATTTATTAATCCTCTGATTTTATTTATTATACTTAGTGTATAGAACATTGTGCCCTAGTTCAGACAGTAAATATCATTTAAAAATTTTACTTAGAAGAATGGTGTTAGGTGGTAACTAATAGTTTATATTAAAGTTTTGTGTCACCAAAAATTCATTCTTCACAGAAGTAATAAGTAATGATTTCTATATGTGTGGCATGTATGTGTGTGTGTGTGTGTGTGTGTGTGTGTGTACGTAGCATATTTATAAGCTACTAGGTTTTCTTCTAATTTAGATATATGAAAATCTAGCAATTTGTCTTATGTGAAATGACTTTTAAGCCGTATGTTAAAGTAACTCTAGAGGTTATAAAGAAGTATTGTAGACTTCTGGTTCATAATGATAAAGTACCAACCTCAGGTTCCAGAAGTAAGTCTGTAGATTCAAATCTTTCTGCCGTTTACTAGTCATGTGATATTGGGCAGCTTACTTATTATTTTGTTCCCCCATCTGTAAAATGAGGATAATAGTAGTGTCTTTCTAATGGGATCTGTTTGAAGATTAAAAGAAAATCAACATTAAAACACAAAGAACTGGGCTTCCCTGGTGGCGCAGTGGTTGAGGGTCCGTCTGCCGATGCAGGGCACGCGGGTTCGTGCCCCGGTCCTGGAAGATCCCACATGCCGCGGAGCGGCTGGGCCCGTGAGCCACGGCCGCTGAGCCTGCGCGTCCGGAGCCTGTGCTCCGCAACAGGAGAGGTCACAGCAGTGAGAGGCCCGCGTACCGCAAAAAACAAAACCACAAAGAACAAGTCTAGCACAGAGCGAATCACTAGATTATTACCATTATTGTTACAGGTAAGTATGGCAAATGAAGCATGCTTCCTTCTGAAACTCCTCTAAATTAACCAAAAAAGTACAAAACTGAAGGACAAAAAGAACAGTAGAGAAGACAACAACAAACACAAGCTTTTGTAAAATGAAAAACTCAGGCAGAAGACTAGTGACTGATTCAGCACAGCAGAGGATGCAGAAAATTAAGTGGCAGAAAAGGAGGAGAATGTAAGAATCAAGATAATTTGCCTAATGAAACCCTGAAAGGCTGGGGTAATATTAGCACTGAATACTGAGGGGTTCTCTAAAAGTCTATATAAAGAAAATTTCGACACACAGGTTAACTACCTCATTCCACATGTCCTCTTCGGCCTCTAGAGGATCAGAATGTTGGATATCTTAAACCAGGGTTGTTCCTGACTTGGAACGACCAAGCACAACATAGATGGGAGTCGAAGGACAAGGCTCAGTCGGACCTGAACTGGTTCCTAATTGTTGGCAGACAGATGTAAACTATCCAAGAAAGAATATTTGAAAATTCATTGGAGAACGTTTAAGACCCCAGAAAAAGACATATATATAGATACCACAATCTGGGATCTCCCAAGAGAAATTTTAGCTCTTTTCTTGATCACCCTAATGAAGCCACCTACGAAACAATTCTTGCCTGTAGACACACAGCTTCCAAATAAATCTGTAGCACCTCATTAAGTCTAGGCTTTCAGAAAAGCCTCCAACATGAAAGACTAAAACCAAAATAAATAAACAAAAAAAAAGTACTCAGAGGAAATACAGTACCAAGAGAAGAAACCTTAAGAAAATTATTAGCATCCTCTGACATAAGAAAAGGTAATTACAGCGGCAAAATAAGAATGTACTATGTTAAAAAACTGAATAATTAGAGAAACAGTAAGAACTTTCAGAAAATAAAAATAATTGCTGAAATAAAACATTCAATGAAAGAGAACATCTAGAAAATCTCCTAGTAAGTAGAATATAAAGACAAAGAACTTTTTAAAAGAAGAGAAAACACAAGAAAACAAGCATACAAATCCAGATGAACATATGCCCTATGACCAGAGATAGAGAACAGAAAAATGAAGGAAGAGAAGGGAGCAATGCTTTCATAACTCTAAGGGAAAATTATTTTATAGTCTACAATTATATACATAAGCTAATATTCAATCAGATGTGAGGATGGGATGAAGATATTTTCAAGAGGGCAAACTTTTATGACTCCTTTATCAGGAAGTAGCTGAAAAATATACCTCTATAAAATAAAGGAGGAAAAGGGGGGAGGAAGAGTGTGGGACTCAGGAAATAAAGGATCTAACATAGGAGAAGAGCCAAGGGAAGTCCCAAGATGTCCACTATGCACCAGGTGTAGAAAGCAACCAATCTAGATTGTAAAACAGATCAGTATGGAAAGGCCTCCACAAAGAAAAGCAAATTTGATACAGTGTCTGAAACCACGTTTCAGCACTCAAAAAATACTGACATCATCTTACAGATCTGTTGAAACATTTAGGAAAAATACAGTAGGTACACAAAAAATAAGCAAATAAAAATGAGGTTATTACTAACTCCCCCCAAAATAAAAAGTTATAGGAGAAAAGAAACAATCATAATAAATTGCTCAAAAAGGAGCAATATTTAGTGCTGATTTAATGCAACATACTTATTGGATAAGTATGTTGAGAAAATGGGGTAATCTTTGTATAAGTATGTTGAGAGAATGAGATGGTAATGAATTTAAGAATAGTAAGTCCCCAACTAATAATAGGAAGTAAATTGATAGAGAAAAAATTGATAAATCAATAAAGAGCAGCTTAAAAGTGTCATTTAAAAATATGGAAATGCCATAAGAAACAGCTCCAAGAATGCAAAGTGACTGCCTCTGGGGAGCAGGGCTGTGGAAGATGGTGAGCAGTGAAACGGGAGCGCTTTACTTAGTTTCAAGTCTTTTTTTTTTTTTTTTTTACATCTTTATTGGAGTATAATTGCTTTACAATGGTGTGTTAGTTTCTGCTTTATAACAAAGTGAATCAGTTATACATATCAGTTATACATATGTTATATCAGTTATACATATGTTATCAGTTATACATATGTTCCCATATCTCCTCCCTCTTGTGTCTCCCTCCCTCCCACCCTCCCTATCCCACCCCTCCAGGTGGTCTCAAAGCACCGACCTGATCTCCCTGTGCTATGCGGCTGCTTCCCACTAGCTATCTATTTTACATTTGGTAGTGTATATATGTCCATGCCTCTCTCTCGCTTTCTCACAGCTTACCCTTCCCCCTCCCCATATTCTCAAGTCCATTCTCTAGTAGGTCTGTGTCTTTATTCCTGTCTTACTCCTAGGTTCTTCATGACATTTTTTTTCCCCTTAAATTCCATATATATGTGTTAGCATACAGTATTTGTCTTTCTCTTTCTGACTTACTTCACTCTGTATGACAGACTCTAGGTCTATCCACCTCATTACTAATAGCTCAATTTCATTTCTTTTTATGGCTGAGTAATATTCCACTGTATATATGTGCCACATCTTCTTTATCAAGTCTTTTAATACTACTTTGCTTTTTAATTCTGTATGTATATAAGTGATAAGAATGAATTTTAAAAAGTAAATCAGATACATTTCCAACTTATAATGTAAAATAATATGCTGATATATAAAATAGTAGTTGATTAACATCAATTTTTAAATTTTAACATAGTAATATCTCAATTACCCAGCACCAGCATGGCTTCACATAAGAAAATCTGGAGATAAATTTAAGTTTACACCTTCAAGTGACAAAACTTTCCTTTTTTAAAAGATTTTTAATTTACCACACATATTCTTGAATGATTAAGTATCATTCCTTACCTTCTTGATAATTACATGTTATTATTATAGATATCCATTATCATATTCACACCAGGACCTCTGGAGTATATATGTTCTCTATCTTACATTAAATGTCCCCAGGTCTCTCTTTCTTTATAATTTTAAAGGAAGAGTAAAAAATAGAATGATCTGGTTTACTAAGGATTCTGGTTCATAAAACTGATCAGAACTTTGAAAAATACTTAGAATGCAATAATCAAATTAATATAAAAAACAGCAAGCTCATTGTGCTTACTATGTGACAACATTCTAAGCACTTTTCATACACACTTCAATTTCCCCATTTTACAGATGAGAAAACAAAGGCACAGAGAGGCAAAGCTACTTGACGGGGTTAGTTAGTGACTGAATTAAGATTTTGAACACAGGCAATTTGACTCCAGAGCCTGTGATCTTTACTGCTATGTGCTACTTAGCACTATAAATCTATTGAACACAATATATTGTCTTGATTATTTGGAAAACACTTTAGAATTTTGCAGGATCTAAAGCACATAACTAAAATCTACTGTTATTAATGTATTAGAGATATATGAACGTGCATTCAAAATTAACAAAAGGCTAGACACCAAAAGATATTCACTGTATAAAATCAACATAAAAAGCTCTCCCACAAAAAATATATATATAAAAATTAGCAAAACAACATATAAGGCTCATGTAAATTAAATATTTTCAAGCAGAGTTTTGGCATAGTTCTATTTTTCCCCTAAAAAGAGCACCACTATTATATCTGGTAATTTATAAAGTCAATTAAATATAAGCAATATAACACAGAGGAACAAGATAAACATTATCTTTTAAATGAATCACAATATGAAAAGCTTATTAAACTTACTGATCCAATAACATAATATTATATTGCATCGATTCTAAGACACATATACTTCCACATTTTTTTTCTTGGTATATAAAGTATTGGTGTTTCTTACAAACACTGGTATTTCAGGTTTAATGAAATATGGCAACTAACAGTTTCATAGCACTTACAATGTATCAGGCACTATTCCACTTGCTTTATACATATTTACTAACTTAATCCTAACAATTCAGTGAGGCAGGTACTATTACTATCCTTATTTATGCAAGAAAACTGAAACAGATTAAATAAATTGCTGGAACTAATGAGTGGAAAGTGAGGATTCCAACTTCAGCATGAAATCTAGTTACAGACACTAAGCTCTTAAATATTATACAGTACAGCCACATCACTATACACATTTGTCCCTTTCTCTGAGACCTGCTAACTCCTAGTACTTTTTTCTTCTCTGAAACTGCAACTGCTTTTAGCTAGAACACTTTACGTAAACAAAATCTACTGTTTCTTTGGTTGTATTAGAGAATAAAATCAAAAGTAGAAGTACTTGGTTGCCAGTGAATAAGGAGCATAAATGGGACAATTAGTCAGCATTCATTCTTCAATTCCCTGCTCAGCTGCTTCTCACCCTTTCTCTTATAAACCCTCGGGATACAAAACCTCAAAATACTTTCAGTTCTGATGAAAGATGTTTAAGCAGTGAATTGGCATACATACGGTATGGAATAATTCTTCCCTAAAAACAAAGTACCAAGGTTTTCCACTACATAGACAATTTCAGATTCATGCCTAAAGAAATTATGTATAATCCAACTTTAATGAAGAAATGTTAAACAATCTTCTACAATTACCTTTACTAATAATTTCTTATGTGAATAATTCTTCTTTGGTAAATAAGGAGAACCTCAATCACCGCTAAATAAGGTAAAAATCAAGAATCCATTGCTTAAATAATTCCATAACCACACTTTGTTTTACACTGAAACAATACCATTTACTGAGGGTTTAGTCTGTATTTTGATAAAGTTTTTACACACACCATCACTCATTACAGCTCCTTGAGATAGGTACTACCATATCCATGTTTATACTAAAAAACTGTAAAACAGAGAGATCCTATAATGATGCAATATATAAACCATATGGTAAAGGACTTTTAGTTATAAAAATATGTCCAGCAGGCACATCTGATTTAGTGTTTCTGTGAGATAAAAATGTTAAATCTTTTACATATACATAATGTTGCATTTCAGTTATACCTCAACAAAAAACTACATTTTTGTGCAATTTGTATTTACATGACATGAAGTAAGTCCTTTGGAAAAAGTTATTTAAAGTCATAATATGACATAATGTCTTTTAAAATCTTCACAATGAAATTTGCTTGAAGGTGCAAATGAGATATGTAAGCTGATTTAAGGCAGGGACTGTGATTTCTTCACAACAGTATTTTATTTTAAGTTAAACTTTTAAATACTGTACCTAAATTTTAAATAGATTTATGGAAAACTTTCTAACATGTATCACACATATCCCTAACTTCTTAAAATGTTATGAATACAATTTAAACATTTATTGATGAATCAGTGTCATCACTGTGGGCATCAATAATTACACTGTGTGGCAAGGTAGCTGAAGGTGTAGATAGTACAAAAAAAAAAACTTAAGAGCTACTGAAGTCAGTGGGAGTCCCGTTAACTTTGTTAAAGAAGTCCAGGCTGATAAAATTCACTTTTGTTACCAGTCTTTCTCTGTCTTAAAAAACCACAATAGCTGTTTGACTTTTACTCTCCATCTATACTCACTGAACCTAGACTCTTGCTCTTTTCTAAAGACAAAATGTTACCCTTTTTAATATCTAGGTAGCTATTTGACTCCTTCTCTATTCCCAAAACAAACTAAAAGAACTATTCTGTGACTGATGTTTTGTTTTGTTGTTGTTGTTTTGTTTGTTTGTTTTCGGTACGCGGGCCTCTCACTGTTGTGGCCTCTCCCGTTGCGGAGCACAGGCTCCGGACGCGCAGGCTCAGCGGCCATGGCTCACGGGCCCAGCCGCTCCACGGCATGTGGGATCCTCCCGGACCGGGGCACGAACCCGTGTCCCCTGCATCGGCAGGCGGACTCTCAACCACTGCGCCACCAGGGAAGCCCTGTTGTTTTTGCTTTTAAACTATTTTACAGAGCTCCCCTTGAAGTCTTTTAAGCACCCTTCCCACCCTTGAAGATTGCAAAAACATTCTGCTTGCTTCTCCACTGACTTCTTTCTGTTCTACTGTACCTGCTATTGTTCTAGCAGAATAGTGCTTCCATGCCTGCTTCCAAGCCCACCATTCTTTTCCCTTTACTTTTCTCCAACTTTATTCTTTCTTGTCCAACTAGTCCCTTACTAATTCTTGGCTTCCATGTATAAAAGACCAAAAATTCAGTGTGACATGAGGCCAAGAAATGGCAAGAGATTGGATAAACAAGAAAGAAAAAAGGTAGACCAGGGCTCATACATTTTTATAACCTAGCATTGAGCACAGTTCCATAGTAAGGACCAAATACTGTGTGGAACTGAACTAACTACATAATACGAGCAAATCATCAACAAATGAGATGAACTAACTTGAAACCAGAACCAACATATTCTCTCTTTTATTGGTTTTATTTTTAGTCTTCTTTAATCCTTGATTGGTGAGAAAAATGTGACAGAAGAAAAAAAGAGCATGAGAATGTAAACTGAATGTAGAGCTCTTAAAAAGACATTTAAAAATGGGCATTCATAGAGAGAAAAATGCAATAACTTAGAATAATGATCTGTGATAGTTCCAAGGGAATTTAAATGAGAAGGAAAGAAGACATGATACAGTTAAAAATAGGTAGGAACATGCTGCATGGTGAAAAAAGATAGAAACAAAAACATAATTTGGAAAATAAAACTATATGAATTACTAAATGATGAAATATCCTTTCAGGGTTATTATAAACTAAAAGGCTAAAAATGCCATAAGAAATGTGTAACAAAACAGCTTAGCAAAATCTTTAAAATGTAATGATTAAAGAATTTAAGCAGCACTTAAATTACAGTTACTTAGAGACACGATACATAACAACATTTACAATTTCTAAGAAAGTATCTTATCTACTTTGAAGGCTGTTAGCGGAACTATTTTATATTATCACAAGCTTCAAATTTCAGGTCTAATTCACTGTCATCAATATAAGAGTTACCATTAAAAATCAACTATATGCAGAGTACTATATACATGTGCTTTCCAGTCTTGCCCAATGGTTACAACTAAGTACCTAGGGAAAGCGATTTAACTTTTTCGTGCTTTGGTGTTCTATTTATAAGAACAGACCCTCCTTATTAAGTTATTGGGCAGACTAAATAATATATACACAGTGTGCTGAATATGGCCTTGCACACAGTAAATGGTTAATAAATGTTATTATCATTATTATTACATTACATTGTTTCCCTTAACATCTATTATCTCACCACTTAGCTAATAAGGAAATTAATCTCACAATATGGCCGAGGCTATGGGAGCAAAATCGTAACACTGAAAGTAAAATAACAGATACTGAGAAATAGGACGCACCATATTCTTCTTTCTTACTTGGTATTCCTTATTGACACTGGCAATTTCTGTCATCAATAAAAAATATGAGAAAACAGAAGTCATCATAATAAGAGAAGTATAACAGTATGTTAGAGCAAAGCAAAAAGAATAAATCAATTTATATACTTTCAAAAAATCTTCCCTAAGAGACCAATCCTTACACGAACATTCTATTTTTCTTTTCCCTTTCCCAAAACAAGAACCTGGGGATATACCTTCAACATCACTCAGAAGGACCTCTCACATAGGATGAGCTCAATAAATATCCGGCAAATGAAAAAAAAAAATCCATTTCATTACCTATAAAAACACTTGCTTTCAATTCAACTCATTTTTCCCAGTGAACTTCACAAAAAGATGCCAAGTTACAATCCCCAAACCAAATACATTATGGTCTACATACTTTTTGGTTTAAATTTTTTAATATTATTTAGACATAAAACACAGTATAACCAATTTTGTAAGTAATTTATGAAGAATGTTTTCAGAAAAATTTATTTATAGTTTCCCTTATTTGCCCTATCCTATGACATTTACATGTCTTGCTTGATTTACATAGTTTGGCAGTGGTTACAGGAACCTAATCTGGAGAACTGTTAATAAGATCACTTCTGTTTTGTTTGGCTATTCTACACCTGTTTCATTTCCACTCTTCTGCTTCATTAACTTTTCATTTTCTCAAATCTATTAAATCTGAAGTAGTTATCTAAAAAGGCAAAACATCTCATAACATTTTGAGGGATTTTATTTTCTTGCTCAAGATAAACTAGTTATGCTTTTTATAAATTTTTATTTAATTGTTTTCCATTTGGTAATCAATAAAGCTCTCTGTACTACTGTATCATTATGGAGAAAAGCCTAACAAATATGTTTATTTCCGCCTGTATTTGAAACACCTGAAGAGTTTCTTAACATTTACTATGTAATACATCTCAACAAAAATACTGATAAGACTGCTAAAGGAGAAAGTCAAGGAAAAAGTGCAGTAAGGAAGAACTGCTGGGATCTTAAAAACAATAGGGAGATAATATCAAGATAACAGGAGAGATTTAGGGAAAATTGAAATGGTACATGTTTTTTGTAGGGAATCCCAGGGCACTTACTACCTGTTTTTTTTTTTTTTTTTTTTTTTTTTACTACCTTTTTTTTCCTTTTTTTTTTTTTTTTTTTTTTTTTTTTACTACCTGTTTTTGACACTTATTGCTAATTAGTATTTACAATGTAGTAACTGTTATTATATCTTCTTTCTCAAAACTCCTTGCAGGCAATAATTCAGGATGCCATTTCTGCATATCTACCACCGTCAATCAACAAAATAAATGCTATTTGAAACAAGTATTTGTAGATGAAGAATCTAAACCCACATGGAGATGGTGCTGTACAATGTAGAGTATGGACTCTGGAGTGAAGATCAATCGTCTTCACTTACTAGCTGCATGATTTTGGTCAGGTTACCTCACTTCTGAAATGGCTATTCCTCCCCGAAACATAAACATTCTGATTAAATGGGGAGCAGTAAATCTGACTTATTTAAAAGCCTAATTATATTACGCATTTATGTGCAAGTTATTAAATCATTATTTCTTGACAACACACCAGACAACTAAAGTGGTTTGAGAAGACAGAGAAGTGGGTAAGAATGATGTATTTGAATGATAAGGAATGTTTCCAATGTAATTTTTAAAAATAACGTATTCCTTGCAGTCTTATTTGCCTTCTTTATTTTATCTAGAAAGTTGTTTATCATGGAAAGTAAATGGATAAGCCTCAGATCTAGACATACAAATTATCAAAAACTTCAAAGTAGCAAAATTGAAGATGCGAAACTTGAAACTTCCCCATTATTGACAAATAATTATCACACCTAATTTCAACTGGAGTATACTTGAGAGCATAGCCTAAAGCAATTCTCTAATTGAAAAGAATTAGTCTCAGATTGTTCAAATCTTTACTTCCTCCCCAGTATACTATTTCTTCCTGTTGATCTTTCCTTTCAGTATCATAAATGAAACAAGCCTAAATAATTTTGAGGATCTGATTTAATACATACTTAAACAAGAATCCAATGTTTTTGTTACTTAATGATGACTCCATACCTTCCATTCCTGGTTCTTAAAGAATCTACAGAAGTAAATGTCAAAAAGAGTAACAGGAGGAAACCATTTTCTCTCTCATTCAAATAAAGATACAAATTATTAAATAATTTTCTTAAACTGAATTAACTAAAGTAGTCCATCCTCAATCCCCGTAGCTACAGCACTGAAATCTTGTCACTGGCAAAACTGCAGTTGTCAAGATGAACTTCTCATCAAAACAGATTAAAAAACAAAAAGGGCTATCAATTATCTATATAATAAATTTGTGTTATACATGACACATATGTAACACATATGTGCATTTATTTAAACCAACAGACAAAAGTTCCAGAGGCATTTTGTTCCTAAAACAATGCATAAACTACTCCAGTGTGTCTACCATCTCCTGAATCACCTCTTTCAATTGTTCAGGAAGCATTGTTATTATACAGTAATGTGCCAAAACAGAATCGTCCCTAAGTTTTATATTATGCAGATATTTCACCTTTTTAAAGTATTCTAAACCAACCTTTATTCTATTAAGTTCAATGTATTATCATTTATATTCTCCCTTGTTTAATCTTCCCAAATTCTGTGAAATGTTTCTTTTCAAAGATTATAAATATGTCTACAAAAGTATTTTTCCTGGCTTAATCTACTGTACACATATATGCAGAACTGGATGCGTTACAAAGTTTCTCGCTCTTCCTCTCTACCAACCTATAGACTCGACTTAGAGACTGTCTTTTGGGAGTATGCCTCCCCTGTGGTACTGCAATAAAAGAAAATGTTCTCTATACACTGAGGGTGCTGGACAAGAGGAGAATGCCTTTTCACTCCTGGCTTAGATGAATTCTTAGATATCATACTATGCCCAAGTGGCCAGAACATAGAGGGCCTGGAAGAGAGTTCTCTAAGGATATCTCATCATAGCAGGTTAACTGTGCAATAGGAGACGCCAATAGATCCCTTCACAGATTCAAAACATGCACCCCATGAGAAAGCCACCATTTGAACACTTGCCACATAGAAGAAGGCACTAAATGGCCAGTCAGTATAAACCACAGAGGGAGAAAAACTCAAAAGAATATTACAATCATAAACCTAGGTAAGTCAAAGTTTTGCCCATTTCTTTCCAACTAAACCCTAAACTAAGGGAGCCAGAATCAGCAATGGGGGTGGGGAGTGGTATGTCAGAATCAATCTTTGCCTCTACTGAAATCTAGAGAGAATGAGAAAGAACAGACCCTACCAACTTCAAGTTCCTAGGGCCCAAACCCTGACTAGTGCTAGGGCAGAGGAAGAACTTTAAATCAGATATGAGATTCAAATTTCATATTACACTAGCCTAGAGGGTTTTTTTAAATGACCGAAGAAGAATGGGATGTTATAAAATACGCCAAGATAAGGTCCTCTACAACCCCAGTAGAATCTCCACACAGCACAGTTGTAGGTTAAACAGCCTATCATGGAACAAACCAGCAAGAACATAAAGAGGGAGACTAATTCAAGATACAATTCATGGGCTTCCCTGGTGGCGCAGTGGCTGAGAGTCCGCCTGCCGATGCAGGGGACACAGGTTCGTGCACCCAGTCCAGGAAGATCCCACATGCCGCGAAGCGGCTGGGCCCGTGAGCCATGGCCGCTGAGCCTGCGCGTCCGGAGCCTGTGCTCCGTAAAAAAAAAAAAAAAAAAAAAAAAAAAAAAAAAGATACAATTCATGGGTAAAACAGACCAAGAACTGGCAATAACTAGAGAGAGAAGAAAAGGAAAATAAAGAAGAGAACAAGATCAATGATCACTAATTTTTTTAGTTTAGGTAACTTGAAAGTCACTGGTACCAGTTAACTGAAACAGAAAACAAGAAGAAAGGTAGAGTTATAAATTATGAAAATAAATAGTTTTTGATATTCTGAGTTCTTCTTCCACTCATTCATTCATAAATGAACCGATATATGCATATTGTGAGCCTACTATGTAAAAGACCCTATTAGGAATACATTGTAAATAAGGGTGAAATGGTCTTTGTTGTCATAGAGCTAGCAGCCTATAATGCTAGACAAAATTTGCAATTGAAATAAGCATGAGAAGTACATAATGCTTCCAGAGCACAAAAAAAAAGGGTACCTTAACTAGATTTAGATAGTTAGGAAAGACTTCCTAAATGATGACATATATAAGTTGAAACCTTAATGATATATAGGAATAGTGAGTGGATGTGTGTGTGTATATTCAAGATGTGTTAGTATAGAAAGACAACCAAATATCTCTGGAAAGAGGAGTAGCAGGCCAAATTATGTGAATCACATAAAGGAACTTGTACTTTTAAGGCAAGGTAATTTATAGGAAGATTTTAAAATAAGGTTTAAATAATCAGATTTGTTTTCAAATACATGAAATATATCTATGACGAGATGTACACAAATAAAAGTTCAAAACAGTTTTGAGCTGAACATATGGACTTAGGAATGATCTAAATAAAGGTAATAACTCAGAGGAATCTATAGGGGCAAGAACAGAATGATTCCTACATTTATGGAATGATTAAAAAAAGAAAAACCCAACAAAATGCTTGAGAAGGTACAGTGAGACAGACAATAAGAGACAGAGAATCTTACCGTGTCAAGAAAGTCAAAGGAAGAAAAGTGCCCAAAGAAGAGAGTGGTTATCAACATGGAATGCTCCAGAAAAGTAAAAGGGGCTGATGACTAGATGACTGAAAAGTTAGTTCAGTGAGTTAAGGAAGTAAGAGGATAACAACGAATTTTAAGGGAATTGGGTAACTTCAAGAGCAGCAGAATGCTGAAAAAGTAGAAACTCAAGTGTACAGATTACCCTTTCAAGAAACTTGATGGCTATGGAAAGGGGAGAGAGGCAGAAACCATAAGGTTATTATCAAAATCAAATAAAGAATTTAGTCTTTTGTAATTTAAGATAAATAAGAACTGTATATATTTCTAAGCCAAAGAGAAAGATCTACTGAAAAAAATTAAAAGATAGAAAAAAAAAAGAGAATAAAACAAGGGTCTGAAAAAGGTAAAAAGAAACAAGATAAATGATAGCCTCAAAAGAGGAAGAGAGGGCTTCCCTGGTGGCGCAGTGGTTGAGAGTCTGCCTGCCGATGCAGGGGACACAGGTTCGTGCCCCGGTCCGGGAAGATCCCACATGCCGCGGAGTGGAAAGGCCCGTGAGCCATGGCTGCTGAGCCTGCGCGTCTGGAGCCTGTGCTCTGCAACGGGAGAGGCCACGGCAGTGAGAGGCCCGCGTACCAAAAAAAAAAAAAAAAAAAAAAAAAGAGGAAGAGAAAATTCTCTCTCTAGAAATGTAGGCAAGGATTAAAGTTGAAATTACAGAGTAATCTGAAGTATAAAAGAAGTTGATGGAGGTCCTTGAAGAGAATCTAAGTAAACTGTAAAGCATATTCATTTACAGAGTATGAAGGTATCCGGGTGAATTTCTAGGCTGACGGCATAGGACAGAAAGTAGGCACAGGACAGAAAGCTAAATAGAGATAAACAAAAGGATAACAACAACAAGAGCTGGTTCAGTTAGAAATATATATTAGACTGAGAAGTAGCATCAATTGGCCCAATTTTAGTCTTTTATCTAGGGATGCTCAGCAACCCCAGAGCAAAAGTACATAAAGTGGATGATAATAAAAGCATGAGGCTGAGCTATATAAGATCTTACGTTTATATTGTAAATACTGACAGTTCAAGAAAAACAAAGATAACACATTTTTAAAGATTTTCAAGAATAGAAATGGATATCATAAAATTGAAAAAAGTAAAACACTAACGATATGATTAGTGTACAGTATAATACATTCATTGCTACCTTGGAAATGTCATCCATTCTTAATTTAAAAACATTTAATTCTATTTTAATTCCACATGTATCCTTCTCTTTAACAGCATCTTAATGTAAAACATCTTACACCAAACAGCTTTGGGTTCCAGCTTTAAACAGAGCCGCATAAATTAGTAGTCATTTAAATTAAAACTGAAAAATATTATGAGAAAATAGTTACTTTAATAACTTCAAAATTTAAAACTACTCCAAACATAATGGCTTTTTATATTAAAAAATCTTAACTATATTGTCAAGTATCTTCTAGGTAAAATAATTCTCTAAAAACTGTATACATTCACTACCATTTAGGAGTTTTGGTCATTGATGTAGGTTTGAATATGTAGTAACTGGAGATTTAGAAACTCCTTTTAACATGTTGGGTGTCATCTATCTTAAGATAAATAAAAATCCAAATGACTTGACAGACTAAATGGGCCTCCATAATCTAGCTCTTGCCTAACTCTCCAGCTTTATCCCTTATCATTAAGAAGAGGTTTGACCTTAAATACCTTTGTATCTTCTGTACATAGTAAAATGCCCCGTATATAATCCATACTTAGTAAGTACTTGCTAGCTACATACATGGATAAATAAATGTTGGAAAAACTGGAAATCTTTACCTTGGTTAACACTAAATTTAAAGAAAAACGTGAAAAATTACTCATCAGGATACATTAAAATTCCAATTTGTATTTCTTACTTATATATAACTTTTATTAAATATGACCATAGTCTAAATATGTTTTAATTGCTTATATAGACAAATCTTAAAGCTATCTTATAAGAATAAAAATTAAAACCATGATTTGAGCACACTGAAATCAAGCACATAATAACACTTTCAAAATAAAGCTTCAATACAAGAAACTTTAAAAACAAGTCAAATATGGGAAAATTACCTTCATTCAAAGGAATTTTTTTGTCATAATAGGATAAGGTAAAAAGACCATGCATGGGCTTTGGAGTCAGATAAACCTGTATAAAACCTGTCTCTATCAGCTGTGTGAAAATATTATAATATAGATTTTTCTAAAATAATAATGTAAGAATGATATGCAAACCCAAATCTCACATAAATGAGCACTAAAACTAAGGGATGATTTAAGAAACATGTAAATAATAAGCATACCAAAATAATTTTTTTTTTTTTTTTTTGCGGTACGCGGGCCTCTCACTGTTGTGGCCTCTCCTGTTGCGGAGCACAGACTCCGGACAAACAGGCTCAGCGGCCATGGCTCACGGGCACAGCCGCTCCGCGGCATGTGGGATCTTCCCGGACCGGGGCACGAACCCGCATCCCCTGCATCGGCAGGCGGACTCTCAACCACTGCGCCACCAGGGAAGCCCAATAAAATGTTTTAAGTCACAAACTTTAAGCCATAATTTTAAGCCAGAAAATTAAATTTAAATGTTAAACTTTAAAATGAAACCAAATACAAACCCACATATTCTTATCCCTGTAATCCAGGAAGCCACAATTACCACAGTTTTCCTTTTTACACAGCAGTGACTAAACAAACTTCCTCTACTGTATCATTTATATATTGAGAAATGTACAGATGTATCTTGTCTTATTCCAGCAGATTCTTTTGCCAGTAAGACATATTAATAAAATGCATGATTAGAAAAAAGTCAAATTTGTTGTTACATAATTGATTAAAAACATATTGGTTCTATAAAAAGTCAATTATTTTTCTTCCTGTATGTGAAATAATACTATTTCCATTAATAACTGAGTACAGAATAAAAAAAACATAAAGTAGTAAAGTAAAAACTAATTAAAGAGAGAAATGAAGTTCATTAATTAGAATAATTTTTCATGGGCCATAAAATGAGAAGATTCATAGCTGATAAGCATAAAATTATCTCAAAATATTTTATAGGAAAATATTTACCACTTGGATAATTTTGTTCTAGGTATGTAATTTCTTTAACGTATAATCCTCAAAAAGATGAAGTTTTGATTTAGCAAAATTTTCCAAATTGTTCAGTATATATTATCATTCACATGTACATACCACTTAACATAGTTTACATTTTAAGCTAACTGTGTCCTCCAGGATCAATGGATTTCATTTTGATATAATCCAATGAACTGGTATTATTTAGAATTTTATTAATCCTACTGCTTCATATTTATTCTTTAAAAATCAATTCTTGCAGGTATGAAAATATTTATCTTACTATAATGAATATATTGATGCTGATATTCCTTAGGGTACAGACTGCTTCCTACAGACTTCCCTAAAACATAAAATTAAACATGAATCTAGTTTTCCTGGTGCTTTATCTTTTGAAATTATAATTTGGGGACTCAGTCTGGTCAACGCAATAACTAGGACAGACTACTTTCTGCCACTTTCCAGAAAGAGTTTTAACACACTGAATTCACAGCCAACCACATCTTTAATTAATTCTTTAACTGACTAAGCAGAGCAAAATGCATTTTTGCAACATTTACTTTTGTTTTTAATATCTGCTTTCAGCTTTCATTTAAGACACATATCTTAAACAATCAGAATCATGACAGATTAGATGTAAAATCTGACTGAATGAGAGAAGGTAAGGGTACCTCCAAGATTTCTGGCCTTAGAAAACTGGAAGGATGAAGCTGCAATTAAGATGGAGAAGATTGTGGGAGAAGTAGATTTTGAGATTGAAGAGAAAAATCAGAATATTTAAAATCACATCTAATTCTAACGTACTTATTAGACATAACAAGTGATATCAAGTGGGCAGTTGCATCATTAGTCTAGAGTCCAGGTGAAAAAGTCCAGAATGGATATAAACATTTGGTAGTCATCAAAGAACAGATGGTTATTTGAAGCCATGACACTGGATAAGATCACCAAGGGAGTAAACGTGTATAGGAAAAAGGAGAGAGTGGTCCAAGACTGAGCTCAGAGAAATGAGAACAAACCAACAAAGGAAACTTGAGGCTGCAATTAGTTAGGTAGAGGTATGCTGGATGCAGAAAGAAATGTTTCAAAGAAGAGGCAGTGATCACTATGTCAAATACTGCTGATTGTATATAGAGATAAGAACTGAGAATCCACCTCTGAATTATCCTCATTAAAGTCACCAATGACCCTGACAAGAACAGTTTCACTGGAAGGATGGGGTCAAAATTCTAATTGGAATAGCTTTTAAAGAAAAATGGGAGGAGAGGAACTGGAGACAGCACAAGTATGGACAGATAGTTTGAAGCATTTTACTGTTAACGGCCTGGTAATTGGAACAGGCAGTGGGATAAGAGAATATGCTTTTTTTCTTTTTTAACACTGGAGAAATACAGTATACTTACAGGTTGAAAAAAAATAGAATGGGGGGGGGAACTGATAACACAAGAAAGAGAAGAAAGAATTTCTAAATGATATCTGAGTACCTAAGAGGGAATGGAATCTAGAATAAAAGTAAAGGACTGGCCTTTCCTGGGGCAGGGACAGTTTCTCAGAATAATAAGAGAAAATACAGACCATATAGGTACTGATACAGTTGGGTTGCTAGATCTACTGGTGAAAGCTTGTGAAATTTCTTTTAATTACTTTTTTTCTCAGTGAAATAGGACATAAGATTGTCAATTAGGATGACAGAGGATGTTTTGCAATTGATACTTAAATTCATCATATATTGTATGGCCTGCTGCCTTAGTTCCAAAGAAAAGTGAAAATGTTACACATGAGAAGGAAGTTGGGGTTATTTTCAGCATTCACAGCCTATCTCAAATTGTTCCATTTCCCAAAACCATATCCTAATATAAACAGAGATAACCCTTAGTCATCTGTACCCTAGACAAATACACATTCCTCTTTTATAAACTGCCAACTTTCAATATTACTCTCATTCCAACTAGACTTCATCATCTCTACGGGTTCTAAGTATCTAAAATAAGTCCATTGCTGTAAAGATTAGGCCCATAGTATTTAATCATTCTAGAATTAAATTACCTTTTGCAAATCTTCTCATTTTATTTTTTCCTACAGCATCTAGTATTTTTATATATTCAAAGGTGTAACATTCTAAATACAAAATTGAATTTACTCAATACTATAACAGATATTCACTAATATTTTATATTTTCAACAAAGCAACCCCCAAATCAATATGATCTTAATTACATTTATTGTCCTCAAGGGCGCATTCACACAAAACAAAATCACATATACTGTTGTTCTTGCTATTATAGTATTAGATGAATCTTAAATATTTAATACGTAAGTAATATTTAATACATAAGGAATTTGAATATAGCATTAAGTTTATACACTGATTATAACAAAATATAGACATATCATAAAAAAGAATTTTACCATAATGGCAATCAAGAATTTTTGTGACGACTCACGGAAAATATGAATACTTGTTAAGGAATGTAAAGCAATAAATCAGACCCCTAAAAGACACTCTTAGTAAAACTATATCACTAAATTCTCTTAGATCTTTCATGGAAGCTGCATGAATTAACGTGTTTAAGGCCTTCACAGAAGTAATCAAAAAATTTAACTTGAAAAACAAGTCTTATGAATCATCATCTATATTACTAAATATCTAGCTTTATCATTCAGTACACTATGACTCTTTTTGACTAACAGAAAAAGAATTTTCAGAAGTTTTAGTATCTTGAAAAATATCATTAAAGCAAGTATTAAATATTCTGTATGCCACTTGCTTTATTCCTACTGAAGCCCTGATCGATACTTTTAATGTACAAGAATGAAGGACAGACTAATGAATTATGTTAATTTTTGAGTCTTAATATAAAGAAGCCCATATGCTTCATATGCAATTTAATCTGCTTAAATATTATAAAATCATGTCCCTAGTTTTTATCTCAACCATATGGGTGAAAAACAAACAAACAAAGCTCTGCATACATTCAGGTATATCACAGAGCATATTTTTTGGCTATGTAAGTAAAAATATCCACATTGCTGAAATAGGAAGGACACCTTAGAACCTCCGTAAGTCCATTAACCAAAAGAGGTGATTTGCTGAAAACTCATTCCTATATATAACAAATATCGTTTGTAATTATCTAGTAAAATATGAACCTATATAAAAAGGCATTTATAAAGTATGAAAGAATACATACAAAATTATTTATATTAATTATCCTAAAGGATGAGGAGAGGTTAACTAACTTTCTCTGTATTGCCTACACTTTATGATAATCAGTTGTTATGAGAAAAAAATTTTTGAAAAAATCCTTATACCGTTTCCTTTTTGCCACCCCATTAATGTAATTTATTTTACATTAAATCTTTGCTGTAAACTTAGTATTATTAAATATAACAAACACGGGAAGAAGAAGATGAAAAAAGATAAGTCATAAAATGCTTACTATATGTCAGGTATTATGTGACATGCTTTTACATTTTTTCCTTTTGTGATACCTAGACCAACATTTTATAACTATGCAAGAAGTACTAATCACACACAGATGAGAAAATTAGAGGTCCAAGAAGATTAAATGATTTGACCAAAATCATACAACTAGTTAAGTGGCAGAGCTCGGATTCAAACTCTGCTCTGTCTGACGCCACATGTTCTCTAGGAGTCTTGTATTCTATCTCACATCCCCATAAAGCATTAAAAAGTACTGAATTGATTTGATATTTTCTTATACTCTTAACTCCACTGTGTAATATCCAAAGCATATTATCTTCATAAAAACTTTGATTATATTAAGTACTATCACAGTGATTTGACTAGACCTTACTAACCTTAAGTCTACAGTTTAACAAATCTCTAGAGCAGTGGTTATATATGATTTAAAATGTGAAAGACAAATCTTATAATGCTAAATGAAGAATAATCAAATGATTTCATGTAAAAAACTTCGTAGACAAGGCAAAATTTCAAACTCTCCTAATGTCTAATAGCAATATGAAGACAGGAAATACCTAGACAATATCAAGGTTCTATGTTTACAGAGGTCTGGTCAGAACAGAAAACTTGTTTTTAGTCTCTATTTTGCTGAATTATTACAGTTTCACTTTCAATGGCAAAACTGAAATTTGAAGCATTTCCAGATGAACAGGGAAAATTATCAATCCATAAAAAATATCTAATTATTTCTCGGTGATGGGTCAAATGTGGCAGTTTGGTGAATCTTACCTAAATTTTGAATACTGTATTTTTTAACTGAAATTTATAAGCAGTCTGATGCAAAGAGTTATAGAATAACAGTAAACAAACAGGTTCATCATTAACTTTCTATATCACAAATCATTTTAACTTTCACTATCTTATTTTCCTCAACTGTAAAACAGATATAAGAATTCCTGCCTATACTGACATTTTAAGCAGAGATGTAAGATCAAATTAAGGCATGATTAGCAAATTACTTTTATGTACTGCTTACTTACTTTTATTAAATTTTAGTTATACAGTTCTAGACTTTTAAAAACAAGACTATCATTTTTCCCATTAATGGTCAAGAGATAGTTTAAATATGTACATAAAGAAAATCAGAGCCTGGCTCTTTAAAAGATACTTAATTTAGCTAACTGTTACTTGAAATGTTTCCTAAACCCAAAATTTCTTCAAAATTTTCCTCAAACAGAATTGTATTTGTTCTGCATATTTTAAGTAGTCAAAAAATGTACATAGTCCTTACCTACATTATTTATCCCTTTCATTTAGGGAAATTATCCTGCTCACAGTGCAGTTTCTACTTATTTTTAATGTAATCCGCTGAAGTATTTGAAGGGTTTTCAGGAAAATTTTTAATAAAAGCAATATTTTTAAAAAATTAAAGAAAAAAATTTGTTCAAGAAACCTGGAATATGATTTCAGAGTGCAGTCATACTGTCATAAAGGGGCAATATTTATTGCAGTTTGCTTTAAATGGTTTTATAAATGGTATATAGACATAGAACCTCAAGGCTTTTCCTATTAATATATATACATTTTCCAAAAATAAAAACACCATTTTCAATTCTTAATTATTTTACTAAACCATTTTGGTTATACCAAATAGATTATTCCTTAACAAAAATACATGATTACATTTCATAATCATCTGTCAAACTATATACTGATTACTTGTAATTCTCATTAATTTTCACAAACTTTAGAGAATAAGTTAGTTACTAAGAGGGATCCCATGTAGATAATTTCAATGGCAAAAAAATTTGCCATTGGGCTGAAAACAAGGATTTACAAAGTAAAGGGTCTGTCAGCATTCTAAGCCCACCAGCAAAAGACTATAAAATAAAAGTAGCAGCCTTCCACCGTAAAATTACTAATCTTACTAATACAGTACATTAAACATGCCATTTGAGATATATGCCAACCTAAACTACCACATATGGCATATTTAGCTTATTATCACAGTTTGTGTTTTCACATCTAGAGTCATTCTAGTTTTTAAATAAGATGTCAAATATACCAGTGTAGCTAAAAATGTGATAAAGCTTTCAAAGGAACATACCTTTCCTTAAACAGAATAGGTACGTACTTCAGAAGAAACAATGTCAAACATTACTGTAAAGAAAACATGGCTGGAAATTTTCAGCTGAGAATATACGTGTAAATGTAAAATAGAATATCATCTTAAAGGCAGAATTTGTAAAAGATGTTCAATTTAAATAAATGTCACTTTGAAACAATTCACAAACCCAAAGTTCCTTCACAGATTTTCTCAGAAGGAATTGTATTGGTTCTGCAATGCATGCAGTCACCTTACCTATATTATTTATCCCTTAAAGAACAAGTTATGTTACCATGCCATGATATGCACATCAATTTGAAGGCAATGAGACTCTGCTTATGCTTCCTTTTTATATTGAAGTCAACCTTGAGTTATACAACTGGTATTATTGAATTATGAATAGCATTTAAATAAAGATTACACAATGAATATTTTTATTTCAAATTCCCATCTGGTGCTTAATGTCACTTCAGCTGTTCAATTTTTTAATGTTTCTCTACACAACTAGCCAATAATTTCACAAATAAATATAAATGCTAAATAGATTTTTAATCTCATTTTCTAAATGTAAAACAGTGCCATATTTTTCACAGTGACTTTTTAAACTCATCTGGATTTGACAGATTATCAATTAAGACTAATTTTCATATGAAATAAATATTTATCAATGATGGAGAATCCTGCTGAATCTCAATAATCAATTGAAATGCCAAACAAAATAATTATACGACAGAGAATCCACTAACAATAATGAAAGTTTCAACTTTCATTTTCATTGACATAACACACACCAATGTCTCTATCACATACCAAAACTTTAGTGTTTGAACACTGTCAAAAAATTAAAATTCACACATTAAAATTGCATACGTTGTGCAAATCACTAATTTTCATCAAATTAAAAATAAATGTTCATATACCAAGAGAGCTAGAAACTAGGCCTACATATTCATAATTTAAGGAATGAGAAAATTTTTATCCGATCTATGATTCTAAACAGCTATTAATCAAAGGCAAACTAGTAAAAGAAACCATTTGAGTCACTAACTTTAAATGCACCTGCATAGACAACAGGTTATATAAGAGTGAACAAATGTCAAAAACGGATTTCTATCTCCAGAGCTTTCCTGAATACGGCAAAACATTCCTCACTGACATTTTCATTCACTAGGTTCCACACTTTTTTTCTTCTACCCTCAGCACATAGTTGCTTAATAAAAAGATAGCTTTGATATTTAACATTTATCTCTAGTAGTTTTTTCCTTTCTTTCTAAACAAATTAGTCTTCTCTTTAATTCTACTTATATAACCGAGGCAGAAAGCCAGACTCCCCAATCTACTATTTAACTCTGTTTTTAGATAACTAGGGCAATCCTTCCTCCAAGGTACAAGTATCACTATTTATATTTATACAAATACATCTATTTTAATTACAGTACCACTGTCATTCATCTTATAGACATAACAAATGTACTTTTTCTTTAAAATATTTCTTCCTATTGAATGTCTCCAAATTAAAAATATTTCCATCAAACTTTTCTTTTACATTTTTAATACATTTTCTCTTATCTGTACAAATATCGATAGTATCTCCCTACTCCCACTCTCTGCCCACAGCAATATCTACTTTGTATCCCAGTAATACAAACTACTTTTGGACCCCTGCATATACCAGGAATTTTTCATAACTCCATGGATATATATATTGTCTCTGCTTCAAATGACCTTCCACTCTTGTGCACCAAGCAAATTAAAATTCAACCCTCAAAACTCTGTCAGCTCCTCCTTGAAGTCTTTTTTGAAGTATATCCTCTTCTCTCAAGATCTTGCCACTGACACAGGCAGTTTCAACTTCAAGACATAATTCTATCATTATACAATTATCAAATTTCATTATAACCAGCTATTTATCTTTATTGTTTCTTATTGCTCCCCTGCTTGAGAGTAAGAACTTCAGAAAACTGTATATCTCGTTCTAACCCCAAAGGGAACGCATAAATGTCCATCAGAATGTTAAAATCTGGCCATGGTGGCAGAGAAGGGCAGGGGAAGCGGCCAAGTAAACACTTAGAGTTATTTTAACCCATTATTCTCCATCAGCTTTTTAAAAAATAAATCGAATTTATAAAAATGTAAGGGACTAAGCCTGAAACTAAATATATTTATTAAATCTTAGAAGTTTCATTGGTTTATTGCAGCAAAAATCAAACAATGTATTAATACAAGATAAACACTAATATTTCATACATTTCTCTAAATTCTGTTTAAAAAGTATTTAAAAGACTTTGAAGAAAACCAAATTCAATAACTTTTCTATTAATTTCAAATAAAGTATTTGAGTTAGTCAAGCTCAAAGCATATAAATTCCAATCTACTACATAGTTGGTATACTCCTCTCCTGAGTAAATAAGAAAATTTAATAGTCCAGCTTCTAAAAGTCCTAATGTATTTATACATGTTTACTTCCCCACTATAGGTGGGGAATGAGATATTAAAATATATTAAAAACAAAACATTTACTAATCATATTTTTAATAAAGTAACCTCAATTTAGTGGTTAGTAATCTTTGATTTTCAGGGTATCTCAAGAAAAGTCATCAGTAGATTGTTCCTTACTGCACAGGTAGCCATGTGGCAATAAGTAAACTGTAATGTGATATAACTATCAAATCTGGTAATATAGGTACTTTGTATTACTTTATTAATAAATATTAGTTAAGCTCATGTTTCTTAAGACAGAGTATTTTTAAATTGATCTTCATCTGGGAGACGGCTTTTAAGTACTCTCCATAATACTAGCTTTCAGTTTTCTGAAAGTTTCAGGACAACATGCTAAATAGAAAACAAAATTCTACTCTTCTTTCATAAGACCTGGCCCATATTTGTCTTAACACTTCTATGGTCTTTCCTTGTTCGTTTGAATTTTGAACTCATTAGTTTACTTATCCGAAATACAGATGTTTCACACACACATATACTCCCACACACACACCCCTAAGTAAACTAGAAATATAATACAAAATTAAAGATGAATTGCCTTCTACATTCACTGTATTGATATCACCCCACTGAAGTAAACTAGAAATATAATGAAAAACTACAGATTGCCTTCTATATCCACCACATTCACAGATGAAGCCTCAGATTGGTCATTCATTCAATCACACATTCATTCATTTATGTTTCAAATGCCACAGATGTTTAAAGCACTGGGCTATATGCTGAACATACAGCAGGCATGAAGGATGACATAAATTCCTTCATATCAATGAAGCTTAATTCTACTATTCAACTGTAGTAAGTAAAGACTATGACACATTTTTTTGTTTTAATTTAAATCCGTGAAGGAAAAATGTCTTCAAAATCACGTTAAGTGACTTTTATAATTATGTTAGAAAGTAGTCCTTAAGCCTATAATGCAACGCAAAGAGCACCAGAATTCTAATTAACCGAGAAGTGGACCAATTTGATGAAATGGATAGACAAAAAAGAGAAAATAATTATGTTTTAAAATTAATAATTATTATATATCTTCATTTGTACTTAGATTGCCGTACAATTACGCTCATGCTTATTTCTTAATCATAATACTCTGCCCTTTTAAAACCAACTGTTATGAATACCTAGCCAAATATGCAATACTTAAGGAAATTATATGTCATAAAAATATGGAAAATATACATATCCCCAAAAACAGAATTTGACTTAGAAAGTCTATATAATTTTTTTTAGCAATGTCAATACTCTGTTTAACCAAAAATGAAGAAATTAAAAAGTTGAGCTAAGGAACAAAGGAAGGAACAAAAAAAGAAGGAAAAAAAGAAACTTCGTAAATGAAGTAACAAAGCTGTAGAAATCAAATAACCCTGAACACTGCCATTTTCAAACAGTACAATTATGAAAATACAGAAATGACCAGGTTATATTCCGGGCAATATAATCTACCATATCTTTGTTTTTTAACATATGGTAATGATAAAGAGTACCTGTCTTTGGCCTTTCAGTGTAGCAAATCAACAACAACAAAAATTACTGTAAAATAACTACTGTGCTTTCAACTTAGTTTAAAAAAGCGGGGGTGGGGGTAGGAGTATTTATTTTAAAACTAGGAGAGAGAAGTGAAGACTTATTTCCTCAGAGAGGCACATTCAAAAAGAGGAGAAAAAAAAAAAAAAGTAAAGCAAAATAAAAAGAGAATGAAGTACGTACTATAATTGTACCACAAATTCAGAAAACATATTTAAAAGTTGCAGGACAATTATTTGCCTATATCACTCTTGGTATCTTGGTTTTCTCAACTATTAAATGAAGATTCTGGAAGAGATCGCACCTAAGCACCATTTCTTTCATCTAGTTCCACAATTCCATTATTTTTCCAATCCCTTTAAACGAAAAAAAAAAGCCTCTTCGATACTCCTAAGTGTCCTCACTAAGTCACTGACAGATATCACAGATGCAATATAAAAATATTTTTAAACAAAACTTAAGGACACAATAACAATCAAGGCACAACATTTTAGGGTGAAGTAAAACATACCCATATTACTTTACAAAGAAAAGATGCTTCGTAATACTTCTAAGTCATAATGACCATAGGACACCTGGACTCATAGGAAGCAGCTGATAAATACTTATATTGACAAGAGAAAAACTTCCAGACAGATTTCAGAGTGAAGGCTGAAACTAGATTTTTTTTTAAAAAGTACTTCTCTGACTTAAAAAAATTAATTAGTCTTAGAAAATTAAAAACACAGGAGTTATACAAAGAATAATTAAAACTATGTATGTGAATGAAAGGTCTCCAAGTAGAAGCTCAACTGCTTCCAACAATAATTCCTTCAAAAACAAGTATTTCAAGAATGGATATAACCAAAATTGAAAAGCTGCAGTTATTCAAAAATATTTAGTAACATAAAACAAAAACACATACTGAATTCTCTACTATCGTGTTAAAATGCACTACCCCTTTCCTTCTTTTCTGTCCTTCCCTCTATCTACTAAATCTTAAAATAAAGTCACCGCCCAATCTAAGTACTAGAGCAGCAAATTATTAACAATTTAAATGAAGACAACTTTCTTCAAGGTAAGAATGATTTCTAAAAATTCAATCAAACTGAGAGTAGCATTTATTATATCTATCCTAGAGGAAATGCAGGATTTGAACTCTTAATTAGTAAGTTCATTGTGTGAAAATTTATCCTACAATCAAATTATGGGGCCTTCATCATGTAACTGTTCTCAAAAATCTTTCAAAGAGAAAGAAAAGTTATTCTTCAAAGCTTCAAAAAGTATGCTAAGTTTCACAAGGAAAGTAAGAAACACTACAGTCTAAAACTTAAAAATTACTGAGTTCAGAATAAAATTCATTGGATATGACAAATATACTGAACATCAGTAAGACATAAAACAGGTCTTAAAATAAGAAAAATATTAATTTTAAATATCAATTATTAAATGAGTATAAAAATGGTAAAAAATGTTTTATTTTCCACACCAAATAATCTTACCTGAATCATTTTGCTGTTAAAAAACTCAAGATACTGATTTCATTTTTCATCTGGTCCTGTCAACGATGCTATGACAGGCCCTGCAGGAAGCAGCAAAAGATCAATGATGGAGTGCAGATATTATGTGTTTTCATGATCAAGTTTGTCATGGAAAAGGATATCCATATAGTGGTTTGAAACTTAGCAAATGTTGAAAATATCTCAAAAAGTTTGTTAGTTACATAGTAACCTTTATTTTCTATTTTCTAGTCTCAAAATGTTTATTCTTATTCAATATCTTCTTTATCAAAACTTCTTAAATGTGTAATTTTAAAGAATATTTTTATATTGATGAGAATTAATAAGAAAACAACATTCCACAATGTCAAAAATGAAAAATCTTGATTGATAAATGAAATATGTTTAAAAGTGGAGGAATGATTCTCTCCACTTCTAAAGATGATTATTTTAATCTTATTTTCCACAATTACTATAATTACCAATAAATTACCTATTATTCATAATCTAATTAAGATAAAATTTAGAAGCTTTTTCTTACAAACAGTAACTTCAGAATCAAATAGTTATTGGCCACTCTGGTAAAAATTCCTTCAATAAAAGTATACAGATTACAAAAAATCTGCAAACTCCAAAACTTAATTACTCTTGGGTAATTGACAAGTTGTAGTCAATGGATACCAAAAAATTCAATTTAGTAAAACTAATAAAAAAGTCAAAATAATAAAACTGCTTCACAAAGACTCTAAATGATATTTTAAAATTCTGAATTATTTTAAAATAGTATAGCAGATTTAATTTAAAGACATTTTTTCCGTTCAAAGGCCAACTGATAAACAGGACTGTGATGAGACATCTACATTAATTGGGAACACTATTAGAACATACAAGAAACTTCTATATGTGTCATGGAAGCATACTGTCAGTATTTCAAATATATCAAAAAATTTAAAACAAAAGAAATGAATGATTGACTTTTTTAGAGTTTTTATTTAATCAAATTTTAATTTACTTATAATAAATTGTGGTAAAGAACCACTTCAACAGCACTCCTATATTAAGCTGAAGCATCCTAAAAACATTTTTAACATACTATGCCTGTCTTCTGTGTTGGAACACATCAAAACACTCAGCAAGGTTTGCCTGTCAAAGTCCCTAACATGCTAAAAAGATACAACTTAATTTTACACAGGTTCTTTCTCTTGTAAAAATAAATAAATAAATGTTAATCTAAGATAATAAAAAAAGAACTACAATGTACTTCCACTTATTTCCACTCACTCATAACCTGAAAATATACTTGTGGAATAGCGAACTTAAAATACTTCCTACTTAAGGTTATTTTCTCTTTATTTCTACACCTAAAGCCCCTATCTCCTTTTCATGTAGATTCTATCAGATTCATGGAAATCATTTTAGTTTCAAATACTTCCATATAAAAAATGGAAAATGTGATGCCATATCTTTAAAGAATAGGATGAAGAAAACAGAAATTTTACCAATCCAAGCATCAGGAAGTATTGAAAAGTACTGCTTCATTTCTTGCATGTTACATTTTATACCGTGACACTTCAGTCTCTGAGGGTAAGGTTAATTAAGCTCCATAGCAGCTGCAATGCAATGTGAGGCACATACTGCTACGGTTCCCACCAATCCAGTCCAATTACCTGTAGTATTCCAGCACTGGACAAGTGACAACCAACCTCTTCTTTCTAGTCACTTGCTTCCACTGGTCTACCGATAAATGTTAGAACAAACTAACCTCTTTTTGGAAAAGACTGCAAAGCTGAATGCACCTGCTGCAGGCTGCAATGATGAGTCCCAGAGAGATGTTTGTCAGTCAGATCTCTGCAGATGTTGTTTAACTTTATGCTAGAGCTTCATCCAAAGATGGAAATGAGATGGCAATCAAGTACAAATCTCCCACCCTCATCCCCCCAATTTTATTCTGAAAAGCTGCACTTGCTCATAAAAGTTATCCTTTAAAACACAGCTCCACTAAACTGGAAACAACTGAGACTAAACTCTAAGTAAAAAAAAAAATTATTAGGTGCTGAATTTTAGTTAACAAGTGGCATAAGTGTGTTCAGCAAATGTTATTTGTAATATTTAAGAGCAAAAATTAATTATCTTAAGCCAGAGCAAAACAAAACAAAAGAACCGAACTATAAAAAGACATGTTTCTAACTGGTGGTTTCTTGCTCGGTTTTTAGTGATACCACATACTCCTTAGAGTTCCCAAGACACAGATCGTTTTTCCTCTTTGTATATTATACGAAACACCTTCAATACATAAATATTGAACTATTTCACCGACTGTGCTCACTATTTTTAAACTATTCCTGAAATCCTTTGGGGGTGATATTTGCAAGACAATGTTGTTAGACGTACTATATTACCTTAAAATGCCACAAATTTTACATGAGCTATTTTTCCAAAATCTAGAAGGCTTCAAATAGCAAATTTCAAAGTGACATTGTGCTATATCATTCATGAAAACACTGACACTGTAAAGCCATAACTTACTAAATCGATAATAGAAGATATAACATCCAGATGAAATTAAAAAAAGAATCAAATAAAATGAATAGCTAAGATTTTTAATGCTAATTCAATCTTTCTAAAAAATTTCATACCACAAAACATTTGCTTTCATGGGTTAAGTATAAAAATTATAACTTTCGGAAAGTACAATTATAATATAGATTGTGCTATGCTAATTCCTTCATGTGCTGAGATTTCCCATTGCTTAACATGAGAAATAAAGTATTAAAAATGCAGCAAATTTTCAGACAGATATTAATGTATAAGTGAAAGCTTATGGCTCCTCCCACAACTGAGGATAGAGACAGACAAAACATAAAATAACCCACAACCATAGGCAGCATGACAAACATAAATATTACAACTTTAATATTTAAAGAAAAACACATTATGTGTCAGCAACTCTTTGACAATACTAAAACCAAAGGTATAGCACAGTGTAATGGCAGCTACCCTATTAAATTCAACAATATTGGAAATTATACTTTATTTTCTACTTGTTACAATTATATTTACCTGCTAATTTTGCCTTAAAATATATGCCAGTAAATTTCTAAGATGCAAAGCAACTCAGATCAAAGAAGAGTATAGACTGCAACTTTCAGAAGCTATAACAAAAGTATTCACATTGTACTACCAATACAATAATACCCTTCCTTCAACAATGTAAACAAAAGTGATCTATTCCAAACTTCATAAACTCCTCTTATTTCCAAAAGAATTATCATTCTTATACAATCTCAACCCTAATGGTTAAATTGGCCACTGAATTTTCCCCATGTCAAAATTAAGGCAGTGTGGGGTATTTCCTTCACTAAAAGAAAATTTCACTCACATTCTGCTTTTTCATGATTTTTAAAGATTTCACATATAAATAGTTTGTGGTTTTTTAAAAAAGCATCACCCAAGTTGGATAGTGATAAATTAAGCTACAATAAATCTAGGAATAATGTGCTCAAATTTTAATTTAAGGACCAAAAAAGGAAATAATTTATATTAAATGTGATCCAGTTTTATAGCCACAAGTATAAAAACAGTTTAAAACACACACAAATACATGCTAAGATTATAGAGAATTCCTGTTTGATATAATGAATATCTCCAGTGTCATATAATGGAATAAAATAGGTACACTATGAAATGTTCTAAAATCTAAGGCATACATGAAAATATTTATTTTATATATCCTTTACTATTCCCAATGAATAATGTATTCAATAAATTTTCCCAATTATCTACCTGAACCATTCATTAAATGATTTTAACAGATAAAATCAATCTATTTATTAACAAAACCAAACACATCTTCAGATGCCAAATAAAGGAATAAAAGAATACTATCCTATTGCCATCCTGAAAATGCATACAGTAATGTATTTCCCAAAATGAGAAAGCTGTTTTTTAATTAAAAGGCATTAACTTTGGGTAACCTACTTATAAAAAGGATATATAAATAAATCAAATTAGGTTCCTTTAATCAAGTAAGAATAAAAGATATATTCATAAACCACAGGTAATAAGTTAGTATTTTATAAGATTTAGATTTTTAGTAATAGATAAATGAATTACACAGCACAGCAAAAAAATGAATCTACTTATCGATCTTTTTTTTCCGATTACAGTAATTGATAAATGCACTTTACAATCCTCATCATACAATGTCCCCAAATTATTTTATTTTATATGACATGCTAAAATACACAATGTAATATACAGTTCTATAAATTCTAAATTCATACCAATTAATGTGCAAAAACTATTTTCTTCATCTCAACCATAAATATTAAAAATTACTCAGGAAAGCAAGGTTGCTTAAGAGATTACTTAAGCAATGTCTGTACTCTGTAATATATACTCTGAAGAAAGTTTTTCTCAAATACACCAGTATTTTAAGTGAACCTTCTGAAAACAATTGCATTGTTTTAAAACTTAGGTATTTGAGAAAATCCATTAAGTTATACAACTGAAGTGCACTTATCCCCAAATATTCTGTCTTACAAATAAGAAACAGAAAAATGCTTCATGAAATAAACATCGGGCATATTCATTGTAATGGAATATGAGTCGTAAGTACATATATGAAACACACAAAAAAGGGCTTTAATTACTGCATAATCCCACAAGAAAGTCCTCATAACTAGGCAGTATAAATCACAGCTTTATAATTTAGTTCATTTGAGATGAGCAAGGTAAGTATCCCTTAAATATATCTGAGTAAGAGAAGTTGAAAGCAGCTCAGAGGCTGCTATGTTGAAGAATACCAGGACCTCAGATAATTCCACAGGCTTATGGTCAAGTATGAACAGAAAGACTATTAAAGTCTGTCAGAAGAGAGATGTATCTGTCTGAACAGGTAATAACCTAGCTAAAATCATATTTACATACAAAGTGTTCAAAATTATTAAAGCTTCTTATAAATTACAGGGCTTTTTTTATCCTTACAATTGATTCCATAGTTTGTGACTGGTTTCCACCTGTTACAGGCAGAGTATAAGCCTTCTTTTATCCAGACATTTCAACTCACATTTGATCACGTTACGTCACTACACACACAAAATTTTATTCAACGCGTTCCAGTTTTCCATTTTTTCCAACGGATATTCTTGCTCTATATGAATAACATGCCTCAGAACTATAAATAAAATAAGCAATTTCAATGTAATAAGAAAAAAATACACAACTGTGGACTAAAAACAAAAGATCTAATTCTAGTTGCACCCTTTCCAACCCACTGAAAATACACTATATTCAAATGAAAAGGCATTTAATTTACTATTTGGAATATCCTTGATAAACACCAATTTTCTGTAACATCCCTGCACATCTGATACCCTCATGTATAATGCAGAAAAAGCTATTTCATTTTCATCTATTGACAGTGAATTTAATTTACCATTGCAGCTCTTTTCCTAGAACTATAACATTATTAATTCTGCAATCAAGCTCTTTTGAATGCTTTTATTTGCACTAAAGATTTTCACAATTCCACATTTTTTTCATCATAACATACCTTTTAAATATAAGAATGTGAATATGTCAGCAAACTTTCTTAATGCATAAGGAAAGTTTCAGAGACAAGGAAAGCCATCTACAAAACTACACTCACAGAAAACAAACTTTCATAGGACATATCTAATAGATAACACCTTAGTTTAATAAATGTAATGTTTGCCAAACATACTACATTTAATTTACATAACTAAATGACAGTTCCAACCATTCTAAAACCGTCTTATGCAGTACAGTGGTCCACTTTCTACCACCAAGCGATTGGCTATGAAAAAGAAATCCTCCAAATGTTTTGCTTACATTCATACCAGATGTCTTTGCTGTACTAAAGAACTCTTACTGAATTAGATCACTGAAAGCAAATCAGCTTTTCTTTCCTACCAAGAAAAAAAATAAGCAGTGTTGGTCCCCTCAGCACTGAATAAATATTTTTTATGGCCATAAATATGAAATAACCAAAAAAAAAAAACTGCAGAAGCTACATGTAGGTAAAAGCAAATCAATTAATGTTTTATCTAGGAGATACACTGTTAAACTTAAAATCCATATATTAAGTAGCAAAATGATTTTAAAAAGATAAAGATAAATGCATAGTACTATAAACAGTTTAAATTTAAAAAACACACTGAAAAGTTATAAAAAAAAATTATACCACCTAGGAAACTTGCCATATTCCACTGGGTTACAGTACCTACAGTACCACACAAACTGTTAATATATTTTGATCAAATACAGCTCTTAATACAGCTCTTAAGTAACACAAATTTTGAAGCATTATTTTACTTCTTACATAATAATATATTTCCTTGTCACAGTTATATTAAAAACACAATATTTTAAAAATCTGAAGAGGCAGCACTTGTCCTCTTCACTCCAGGGCCAACAAACAAAGCAATGAAGCAGAAAGAGGTACATAATGGATTTAGAAAGTAAATGGTGCATTCTTTAAGAAGCCTTTCTACCCCCTCTTCTGAATTCACTCTAGTCTATTGTCATTACAATTATTTCTGAAAACTTCAGAAGAACCCTATTTCCTGATGCCAGCTGTCTAGGTTTCTATCTTTAAATTTTAGAGTTTTTTCCCCTAATTAGAAAGAAGTATTTAGAAATACCCAGAAGATTCATCTCAAAATTGGTCTACATCATAGACAGAATATCAATTACAGAAACAAAACATAACCAAGAGTGAAAATACTCTTAAAATTTTTCCACAAATACTCTAATACATCAAATAAATAAACAGTCTACACTATTAAGAATTTTTTCAATACAGCACACAACACAGGTAGATCTTTTATTTCCTTGGGGATTTATCAAACAATCTCTTCACCATTGCACCTACCTGGGTAAAAATCTTTGGACTTAGACAGCTTGATGGTGGCTCCAGTTTCTTTTTGCAACTGAACAATTGTCTGTCCTCCCTTCCCAATTATAGATCCAGCAGCATAACTAGGTATGAGAACCTTTAGAAAATACTGGCCGTCTTCTGAAAAATGCAAGGAAATATACTTCGTTAACACAATAATTTTAAACTTTGTATCCTCCCTCCACCCTCAAGAGAGAAAAAGAGCGATTAAAACATTGGGCATACAGCTGCAGGAAATATGGGGTTAATTTTTTTTTTTTAAAGAACGAAAATAAGCCAATTACACTGAAAAATAAATACGTACGAAATGTTTCCCATTCTGTAGAATTTATACTTTCAAACTTGGAATTAAAATCTAAACATGTTCTATTATTTTGCAGCACTGTATAAACTGATGACTAAATTCCAGTTGTTATTCCAAACATGGAAGTCTTCCAATTCTATCTGTAGTTACTATGGTAAAACAAAATGAACTGACCCTTTAACAAAACTTCAGAGATTTACACCATGACAAACCTTAACATATTGCAAAATAAATAAATAAAAAGACAGTAAATAGTGATGAGCTATATTTGTTTAACATGAGCAAACACATAAGGACTACAATTAGCCATTGCCTATATCCTACCTAAAGTATGCAAAACAACCATTCTCCTACCAAATAATCCACCCAAACTGTAGGGTGTATTCCAAGCCTTCAATAATTGCCAGGAAATAACTCAAAGTGATGTGGACTGCCAAATCTAACTAATCCTGGAGTATTTCTTTAGCACTCCTTAGTCTACTATGATCTCGTTTAAGCTCATTAATTAAAGGACCTTAAGAAGAATTTTGCCAATACTAAAAAGCTTAGGAGTCATTTACATCAAATACACTTAAAAGTGACCAGATAATGTTCCTTCTCCAAAAGAATCACAATCATTAAAACGAAGGGGGTAGATTAACCAAGAAAGATTGAAATGTTTTAAAAAAATAAAGCCAACTCCATAAACTTTAATTTCCGTCAAACTGATCACGTCTTAAATAGGAAACACCCCGGTAAATCCAGCTTCCTTATGTGAATGAACGTTCCAAATTTTTCGAGTGTGCCATTCGCAAGACCCCCATCCGTCTCTAATGTACGTGCTGTAGATAAATTCACCTCTGCCTCGATGCATTGGGTGCATTGTTAAGATGACTCCAGTGCAAATGAAGAAGCGATACCGGTCCCGTTAAAACTCATCTTCCCAAGAAGCGCAGGATGTTAACTAACAAGTCAGAGTACCAGACACCCCCACCCTCGTATGCACACCCCTGAAGACAAATCAGTGAAATATTTGCACCGACAATGTAAGTGCGGTAAGAGTATGCACTCTTCCAGATTTTGCATACTACTTGTGGCCCAAACCAAGGGGATGAAGAGAGCAAAACTCTCCGGTGCCCCAATCATTTGCTCTCCGCTACCCAAGTGCCATTTATTTATTTATTTAATCAGACTGTTAAATGCAGCGCGCATCTTCGGGCGGCCATCACCTCACTCGGGGTCATCCTCCTCCTCCTTAACGGACCCCCTTGCCCAGGTCTAGGATATTTAAATGGTCAGCCTTTCGACCGATTAAATGGAAAGATAGGTCTATTCCGAAAAACCGGTCGCCATTTTGATGAATGATAAACATAGAAATGGAAATGTGTCGGGGCCGGCGAGATGCGGGGCAGGTGCAGGGGAGGGGGCGCGAGGCAGGGCGCGTCGGGGGCCGGTGGGCTCCTGTGGGAAGGGAGGGGGTGAAAGGTCACGGGTCCCCGGCAACACGGCTCAGGCAAACGTAAGCGGCTAGTCGCAGAAACCGAGGGGTCCAAGAAACCCGCTAGGCTGGAAGGCGGGAAGTAGATATTACTGACAGCAGTGCCAGCCAATAATATGGAAACGTGAGAAAGGCTCTTCAGGCCCCTTCCCAATCGGGAAACTTGGGTATGAGAGGGAGTGAAGGGGCGGGGTGGGATCTCTCTCCAGCGGGGACTGGAGCGGCGACAATTTTGGCTAGTCTGAGAAGGGCATTCGAGTGACCGTTGACAAAGGGTGGGACAGCGTCAAGGCTGAGGAAAAAACCTTAACTGTATGCTTCCAGGACTTCTAGCTGGGTACATCAGTCTTTATTTTTAAGAGTTAGGTAAAAGACATTAGTTAGCATCTCACTCAAGGGCGGTTCTACGGGAGATTTCATCAAAAGAGTATTACTCGCACTGTGTGACTTCGTTAGGGAACTTAAAGTGTCACTCGCTGCCTTAAATCCTTTCGGAAACAAGCCAGCATATAAATAAAGCTAGGTATGGGTATCCCCTTCACGAGGCGCCGAGAAGCGGACTAAAGACAGGCAACAGCTGAGTGTGTATCCCAAACTAAATACTGAACGAACTATGAATATACGAGTAAAATTCAGTGCAATGTGCACAGCTTATGATTATACAGATCTTGGATATATAACGAACCTGAACCACAACCTAGAACACTACAGGAAAAAAAATATGTATTTGGAGTAGACGCTGAAAGTCTGAAAAGACTCCGTTTACAGATGAGTAAACTGACTCAGTAAAGTATTTTGCTCAAGGTCATCCATCAAGTTAGTAGTTTAATTAAATCAGTGTGCTAGGAGACAGTGATAGTGGAAAAGCATGGGCTTTGGAATTCAAAATCTTGGTTTCGAGTCCTTGCGGGCATATTCTAAAAGTATGTGTCGGGCAATCCCTTAACATGTTGCTATATGTATTAAGTGCTTACCGTGAGCCAGGCAATCCGCTTCACATGTGGTGCTTTTTACATGCTGTATATCATGTAGTTATTACTGTCCGCACTTTATGAGGCAGTTTGGGTTTAGAGATATTAATAATTTTCCCGAAGTCACACTGGTGTAAACACTGTCGTAATAATTCAAACTGAGGTCGTCTTGATTACAAAGTCTGTCCTCTTGAATACTGCAGTACACTGGAGCCTCAGGTTCCCTCCCACTTAAAAAAGGGACCTCAACTCTACCTCCCGAAATTCTTGAGTCAAATGAGATAATGTCATGGCGATGTGTTGTAAGATGTAAAAACGTATGAACATATTCACTAGATTTCTAGAACAAAGATGCTCCTTACCTATACATTTCTACAACAGCACTTCAACGTGAAAATGGCTTTAGTATTAAGCTAGCATAGAAAGAACTTCACTGGAATTCTGTAGTATTCTGACCAAGAATACTTGCATAGCTGAGGCAGTAACCTCAGAATAATAGGATAAATTTTAATTCCTGGTAGATAGAGAAGGGAATGGAAAAGAATACTAACTCTACTCTTAGTGTGCTTTATTGGAAGGAGCATCTAGGAGGCATTGGGATTTCTGGTGCTTTTAAGTAATGAAAGATAGGTGACACTCTGCTGAATGAGGAAGAGAATAACGTTTATTTGGGAATAAAAATTCATCTGGAATATGAAAAGCACATTTGCCTCAAGTCAGGGAAGAAGATAAGCTGAGAGCTGAAAGAAAGGAAAAGCAGGTAAGTTAGTACATATTGGTAAAGGTCTGTGAACCAAAGTTCAGAATTTTGATCTGATGTATGATGTAATAGGAAACCACAATGTAGCCTTCATGACCAAATATAAAGAGGATTTTTACACGGAATTGGATTTTTTTTTTTTTTTTTTTACAAAAGGGGAAGCTATGATGAGAAAAAAATGAGGTTTGGAATAAGTCTGTGGTAGTCAAGATAGAGAAAAGGCTGATGCCAGACCTTGTACAAAGTAGTCTGTGAAAAATATGTAAGGACATATTTTTCAAAAATGAAAAATTAGAAAAGGGCTGGGATTTGCAACTAGATTGTTTTGAAACAGTAAAAGACAAGGGACAAAAATAATTCAAAGGCAAATATAGTTCAAAGCTATATTACATTAAAGCCTGGGCAAAGTACTCAATAGAATGTAGTTTTAAATTGGGGAAAGACTATGTTTTAGAACTGGAAAACCTGAAGTTCGCAAATTTCTAAAAATAAGTAAACTATTTCTAAAATAGTTTAGAAAATATTTGTCATTGCCATGTGTAAGTTAGGTTCAAAATGAGCCTTCTAAATTAAATTGCCTTATACACATAAGCTTACTGAAATAGTCATGACACTGTATTCTTATGGTATTTATTTGACCCTTCTCTTATTCCTTCTTTAGACTTAATATTTAAATACTATTCACCACTACATGGGACCCAGAAGCAGAAGATAAGATTTTTAATATGGATAGTATACCTAATAGTAACCAAGCTATGATATGCCAGCAATTACAGAGGCTATCCTAAGCCTCTGACCTGGTCAAACATCTATGGATCAGTCAGCTCTGAGCTGATTTGGTCAATGAAGATTATCAGAGAACACATTCCAATTAAGGCTCTATTCCTTAGTATATTTCATTGCCTTTTGAAAAAAAATTATACTTCTCCGTTTCTCACTGCATATACCTCTACCATTCTGATCAAACAGATAAACATTTTACCTGTTGTCTTCTGCATTTGTACCAGCTAATAAAACTGAAGGAAAAAAAAGGTAAAGCAGCTTCCAGTTCATTAATAAGCTGCTATACAGCATGCTATATTATTATTACAGCATGCTATACATCTTACGCTACAAATAAACTGAATGAACTTTTCAAAAAATATAATAGAAACACTTGACCTTTTAATTCTGTGAAAAGAAATCATTTATTTTTTAATTAACCAAGCAATTGGCACTGCAAATTTAATAATATTTTAACACCTTGACACAATAGAATTTGTGTGCTTTTCCTTGCCAATTAGTTGATGACTTATGAACATAAGCAGCTATGATAGAAAATGATATTAATCTGAAGAACAAAATCCCTAGTCTTTTTTGGCTTTCATTAGGTATTCTTTTCCTTCCTAAATTTTAGTCTGAGTAGCAAAAGATAATATATTTTCAGTAATTATGATTGGCTTTCTAGAGAAAGCACAGATAGTTGATATCCACAAATATCCCCAAACCTATTTTCTTTGTCTCCATGCTCCTACCTGTCCTAAAATCTGTTCTGTTACTAAACAACATAAATACTGAGTGTTTCTCTGCAGCCTGTACTTTGGGAATATATTTTCTGATTTTATGTTCTATTAGAAGCAGATCCTGAGTTAAGGATTCAAGTGCAAGTAGTTTATTTTGGAAGTGATTTCAGAAAACACAGTAGCATCTTGGGGAAGTGAGACAGGGAATGGAAGGGAGGCAATGAAGGGTGTGAATTCCCAGGCAAATTATCACTGTGAGTAAACAGAGCTTAATCTCACTGGGATTTCCTGGAAAACCATTTAAAACAGTAGCCTTAGAATTATCCCACCCAAAGCGTGAGAAAGCAGGTATAAATATACACCACCTCCCTTTAGTCATTGGTCGAAGTCTATTCAATGCATGCTGGCCAATCTTCCAACTGCTAGAGCTGCATCTTTTTCTGAGGACTTTCTATGGAGGCTGGAGGCTGTTCTGCCCTTACAGAGGCTGGAAATGCTGTGGAATATCCCCCACCAATATGGAAAATCAGGCCAGTGTGCTCTGAAATGGTAGACAAGGAGACATGGGTAGGGCAGTAACAGTTTGCTACTAGTATCAAAATGAAATTAGGAAAAAGGAAAATGAGAAGCCTGTTACTTCAAAGTACTGTTGGGAAAGATCAAATAAGTACGAAAAAATTTGGAAAGCTTAAAGTACTAAAAAGAGTTTTACAGTTTTCACAATCCAAATATTGTAACCAAGCATAGCTTGTCAACAACCCAACTAATTTTTTCTATGTTTTTAAAAACCGCGTTTTTAGTTTTTTAGACAGAGAGAATCAATATACCTATTCTGATCCTTTTTTCACTCAATGCAGCACAAAGAAAATAGGAGAAAATACATACCAAAAAGTGTATCACCTAATCCTATATCCCAGATCTTATATAACAAGTTCTATAAATAGACATTGATTAGAAGTATTTTTCTAAGATTGCACTTCTTAAAAAATGATTTATTGAAATTTATCATCTCAAAAATTCAAACAGGTTTTATGTTTATGTATCTAAGAGTATAAATTCACTGTCGTGGATATGTTTATGAAACAGTCTATGAAAGCTCACACTAATTTATATAGAGACATAAATGTGTTATTAGCATTATTCCAAAAAGTCCCCAAACCTCAATATTCCAGTTGCAAATGTGTCATCCTAATAGATAATGAGATATGTTAATATTATTTTAAAAATCCTAATTTCTTTATCATTGGGTATATTATGAAATGCATGTTTAGACAATAAATAACACTTTCCACAGTGTGATAAAAAGAGCCTTGTGATAATTGGAACATGGATATGTAAAAGGTTAACCTTAGGGGAACCTGGGGGAAAGTATTGGGGAACTTCTATCTTTGCAACTCTTCTTTAAGACTAAACTTATTTTAAAATAAAAAGTTAAAAACAACAAAAAGAACCTTGAACTGATAATCTGGTTCTGACTCTTAAACTTACTAACTTTGTTATGTACAGTAACTCATTTACCTGCTCTGAGTTTCAGTTTCCTCATCTATAAAATAGAATTGGAAAATGCTCTGTAAGTCTCCAAAAACAAATTTCTATATAAGTATGTTTGCTACCATTCATAGAATCATACAAAGAAAATTATCGAAATCAAAGTACGTATTGTGTGCTTTAAGATGCATTTTAAAATCAGTTAATAATACACATTTTGAAGATGTACTTTAGGTGCACTGCAAAATAATATACCAAGGAAAACAATTTTGATACTGTAAAGAATATATTTAATACATTTGTTCCCTATATTTTTGCATTTAAAAATAATAATTCACTAAAATCTATAGTTGAAAATATTTTCTTGAGACGATAATTCAAATTGTGAAGTTTCATCTTTTAAGCCATTTAGATGTGAAAAATTGCTGGGGTGAAAAAAGTAAATGATAAAGTTGTTAAGACAGAGCAAAAAAAAAAAGTAAGAAAAAAAGAGCTATAAAAGTAAACTAAAGAAGCAATAGTTGAGTAGTACTCATATGTTTTATCAACTAAGTTTAAATCACTTATCTGTTGCTTCCATAAAATATCTTCAAGTACACATACATTATATTTTATTCTGATAATGTCTAGAGTGATCCTGAGTCTTCATTTGACCAAGATGTTCTTGGCTTGTGCCAGATGTCCCAGAGCAATTATCAGTTACCCTTAGAATTTTCCCAATTTGGACAATAAATTATATGGTCACCCTAATAATACTCAAGAGCTCTGACTTTTTGTTTTAGCCCTGCCAGTTATAAACCATAAAGTCTTTTTTATTCATCAAATTCCTTTAAATAACAACTTCCCCATGTGTAATAGTAGAAATGTTTATCATAGGTCAATCATATATTACATTGTGGTGTAATAAATTAGCACATTCTCACATCCTCTATCCTCCATGATGTTTTATTCCCTATCTATACTTTTATTAGCTAGAGCTAAGGCCAAAGATTAAGAACAGAGGTAGAAAGGAGTAGAATAGAATTTTTTTTTTTTTTTGCAGTACGCGAGCCTCTCACTGCTGTGGCCTCTCCCGTTGCGGAGCACAGGCCCCAGATGCGCGGGCTCAGCGGCCATGGCTCACGGGCCCAGCCACTCCACAGCATGTGGGATCTTCCCGGACCGGGGCACGAACCCGTGTCCCCTGCATCGGCAGGCGGACTCTCAACCACTGTGCCACCAGGGAAGCCCTAGAATAGAATTTTTTAATGTATCTTTTCACATTTTAACATAAAATCTATCATTTTGATAGGATTACTCCTTCATTAGAAGGTACTGTATGTAACAAGATGAAGTGAATGAAGAAATAATAAATGAGACATCATAAATATAATAAAATACAACTTCAAATGATAAACCACTGGACCCACAGGTAGCATCAGGGAATTGCTTACATTATGGATTGTTCAGATTTCCTGTCTGTTTACTTCTTGCTGCTCAAATAAGCCATAGTCCTTCTTGACTTCCAAACAAGCTTTTAATGTTTCTGGAAAGCCTTCTTTCTATTTGCTATTTCCACTGTTTGTTATAGGTCAAATAATTTAAAGTTCTGTTTGTCTTATAACAGTGTTGTTTGTGTTCATAAGTACAAAAAAATTGACATCCTTATATATTTTAAAAAATTACATTACCGTACTCATCCCTAGATTCTGCCTTGCTATTTAATCTTTTGGTTTCACTATGTAAGCATTTCTGTGGTAGGTCAGAAGTGTTTAATTGACATCACGTAATTCTAAATTCTTTTATACATGTGTCATTTCATATAACTAAGAGTATATAGAGCTTTCTTATTAAAACCTACATTTTATGTATGGATGTTTATGTGCATATGGTATAGAAAGAGGGTATGTGAGTGAGTGTGTGTGTGTGTGTGTGTTTGTGTGTGTGTGTGTGTGTGTGTGTGTGTGTGTGTGTGTGTGTGTGTGTGTGTGTGTGTGTGTGTGTGTGTGTGTGATAGAAAGAGGGAGACAGAAGAGGCTGGATATTGCAGTTCTACCTAATGTCTGTAGTGGGGTAGAAAAATTAGTAAATGCAAAATTTGCCTTTACTTAGCCTTTTCTTCTCAAGGTTAAGTATTTGTGGGCTTTTAATTTTTTTATCTTACCTTCTTATTATGGAAACTTTGAAATGTATTCAAAAGGAGATAAAATAGTATAATGAATCCCATGTACCATACACCTACCTTCAAAACTGTAAACTCATGACCAATATTGTTTCATTTATAACCTGTCCCTTGGGATAATTTGAAACAAATTCTAACTATCATACCATTTTTATTCTGAAAATATTATAGGCTTTTAAAAATATCTAAAATATCATCATTATATTGAAAATAATTGACACAAACTTCTTAATATTGTCCAATATCTGGTCTGTGTTTAAATTTCCTCAATAGTCTTAAAAAGTTTTTAACATTTTGTTCAAACCTCAACCCAGATAAATATACTGTTACTGGTTCGTGTCTCTCAAATCTCTTTTAATCTCTATCAGTCAGGTTTCAACCAGAGAAGCAGACCACTAGGATATATACTTTTAAAATTTATACACACACACACACACACACACACACACACACACACACGGGTATGTATACATGCACACACATATATAGATATAGGTACTGTCTAGATATATAGTGATAATAAGGGAATTGACTCTGGTTAAGCAAGCCCAAAGCCCATAGATGGACAGTCAGGAAGGAAAGACACAGAGGGAAGAGAGAACAATTGCAGGCCCAACTGTGCTTGGAGTCTCAGATTTTCAGAGACATGGTTGCTTTAATGACTACCACCTGATTTTCAGGTCCACCCAGAATAACCTCCCTTTTGATTAACTCAAAATTGGAATTTTAATTGCATCTCAAAATTCCTTCACAGCAGAACCTATTGTTTGATTGAATAACTAGGAGAGGTTTTATGTATGCAACAAAATGTCTGCTGCCTCCCTTCTGTTCTCCAACTCTCACAAGAGAATCTCCCTTGTAGACCACTCTAACTAGAAACATACTAGACTGCCGTCATATCACACAGCCATCACAGGCCACTGTTTGTCAACTTGGCACCCATATACATCTCTTTAAACCATATTTAGTCACTAAATAAATAGTAAAATCATACTTCTGACTAACATAATGAACTTAATGACATGATAGAATGAACTATCCCACGTAAAACTGAAAAATGCTAACCCTTTCCCCAGGAGAAGATACAAAATCTTCGGGTGATGTTCACACATCTCCTGTGATATCCTATAATTTAAATATTGAAATATAAAGTTAATTGTTATTAACACATGTTACATGATAAGAGGATGACAGAGGTAATAAAACAAAAATATTTAATACATATACAAATATTCGCATGAAAATAGTAAAGAAATACTCATAATGATTATTGTCTTCCTTTCGGCAAATGGTCACATTATCATAGCTGGTATTTCTTCCACTACCTTCTTTGATTTCCTTCTTCCACTACTCTTTCCATATTCCCTTTGCCCTCAGCAAGCACCTCAGCTGGTTGTGGTTCTTTGCCAAGTAGGATGACCCCAACCTTAATTTCTAAAGGACCTGGGCTATTAGAAATCCTACCTGAATGGAGTTGTCATAGTTTTCCACTGACTTTAATGAAAGTACATAGGAATACAAAGAGATGCCCTAGGGCAGGAGTCCGCAGCCTCCGGAACACGGGCCGCACAGCAGGAGGTGAGCGGTGAGCGAGCAATCTTCATCTGCCGCTCCCCAACGCTGCCCATCGCTGGCATTACCGCTTGAACCATTCCCCAACCCTGCCCTATCCGTGGAAAAATTGTTTTCCATGAAACCGGTCCCTGGTGCCAAAAAGGTTGGGGACTGCTGCCCTAGGGGATCTCCTGTATTTCAGACAGAATCTACTTTACCCTCATGGTGCAATAGCACCCTATTTTCCTTGATAGCCAGGACTGATCACTGCAGCCAGCATAACTCCTTTCTTTTTCCGTTGATTCAGAGGCTTGAAGAGCCCACAGTGGCCAGATGGCAGCCACTTCCAGTTCAATGGAATATTTATTGTGTCCCCTGGGGGATGCATTCCTTGTTTTGAAACTATGACCTCTAGGCCAACATACCCTAAAGTTAAGGGAATGGGAAAGAAACATTTTGCTAGCCAAGATGACTAGAGGCAATGTGAGAGGAGTGGCTCTCATTTCCAGCTCTTGGATTTACAATGTAAGGATTTGTAAATCCTGGTGATGGGAGAAACAGCACCATATGTTAGAGGTTGATTTAAAGCATTGAGCACATCCTAGAGGACATTGTCTCAATCTCACGAGGTATTGCCACCTACCTGGCACCATAACTGAGTCATCAAAAGAGCAATCCACAGTCCTATTAAGCCAGCTGCTTCATAATGATGATATAAGACCAGGAAATACCATGAGTAGGAGCTCATTGTCACACAGTATAAAATTTTCATAATATAGCAAGATCCTTTCTCAAGGTCCCCTTCTAGGATTTGTGAATTGATTCAGGTCTAGAATTTGATTTAGGGGCCATGACTCTATTTTGGTGATTCAGATCAGACTTCTGATCACTAAACTTAGAATTTTCCATTTATACAGATCCAGTAAAAGTTAAGGAGGCTTCCTGTCTCCGATGTTGAAGTTTTCATCTCTGAAAGTTAATTTTGGGTCTTTTTTATATCTTCCAAGAATCCACTTAGTATGTTGAATAAATCCTGTAGATTCTTGAATATATGGGAGACAGTTACAATAATTGTTTTAATATCTTTATTGATTCTATCCTTTGTAATTTCTGATATATTTTTTTAATTGAGCTCCACTTACTTTTTTTAAAATTAATTAATTTATTTATTTTTGGCTGTGTTGGGTCTTCATTACTGTGTGCGGGCTTTCTCTAGTTGCGGTGAACGGGGGCTACTTTTCGTTGCAGTCTGCAGGCTTCTTACTGCAGTGGTGTCTCTTGTTGCGGAGCACAGGCTCTAGGCACATGGGCTTCAGTAGATGTGGCATACAGACTCAGTAGTTGTGGCTCGCGGGCTCTAGAGCGCAGGTTCAGTTGTTGTGGTGCACGGGCTTAGTTGCTCTGTGGCATGTGGGATCTTCCTGGACCAGGGCTCGAAACCGCGTCCCCTGCGTTGGCAGGCGGATTCTTAACCACTGCGCCACCAGAGAAGTCCCTCTGATACGGTTTTGGTTGTTTGCTTTTTCACCTCAATATGAATCATATTGTCCCACCTTTCTACATGTCTGATTATTTTTACGGTATGTCAGGCATTGTTAATTTTACATTGTATGCTGGATATTTTTGTGTTTCTACAAATATTCTTGACCTTTGTTCTTTAATGTGGCTTCTGGAAACAGTTTGATATTTGTGGGTCTTGCTTTAAGCTTATGAGATGGGGTGAGGTCACCTTATAATCCAGGGCTAATCTTGCCCCACAACTGAGGCAAAACACTCTTAGTACTCTAGCAGAGTGAATTCTGAGGTTTTCCATTTTGAGTAGAGGGGACAGGAAATATTTCTAGCTCTGAGTGAGCACCAAGTACTGTTACCTCTAATCTTTAGGTAGTTTCCTCCAGTGCATGAGATGATTAGTACTCAGCTGAAGACTCACGGGGACCCATTCATATTTCCAAAGTTTTATCTCTGTGAAGCTCTTTTCTCTCAGCAATGTGACACTCTGTGAACTTTAGCCACCCTGTTTGGTGTTTCTCAAAAAAAGCTAAATATGGAATTCCTATATAACCCAGATATTTCACTCATAGGTTACATACTTACCCAAAAGAATTGAAAACAGGTTTCAAACAAATACTTATATTTTTTTCAGTGTTTATTGGAGTATAGTTGATTTACAGTGTTGTGTTAGTTTCAGGTGTACAGCAAAGTAAATCAGTTATACATATACATGTGTCCACTCTTTTTTATATTCTTTTCTCATATAGGTCATTACAGAATATTGAGTAGAGTTCCCTGTGCTATACAGTAGGTCCTTAATAGTTATCTATTTTATATATAGTAGTGTGTATATGTCAATCCCAATCTCCTAATTTATCCCTCCCCCTTTTTCCCCCCAGTAACCATAAGTTCAAACAAATACTTTTACATGAATGCTAATAGCAGCATTATTCACAGTAGACAAACACTGGAAGCAACTCAAATCTCCATCAGCTAATGAAGGGATAAAATACATGGTATAGTCATAGAATAGAATATTACTTAACCATAAAAAGAAGTGAAGTACTTATACATGCTACAATGGAGAGGAACCTCAAAAAGATTATACTAAAAATATAATAAACATGTTCTCATTTAACATAAAGTATATAGCCTATATGTTCGATGAGAACATGTTTATTGTATTTATCTGGCTATTCTACAATGATAGAAGAAAGAATACACACACATATACCCCCCCCACACACACACACCTCACACACAGTATACTTCTGTTTAGCTTTTAATTCCTGTCAAAAATATTATTTAATAAAAAGTATAGGGCTTCCCTGGTGGCACAGTGGTTAAGAATCTGCCTGCCAATGTAGGGGACACGGGTTCGAGCCCTGGTCCGGGAAGATCCCACATGCCACAGAGCCACCAGGCCCGTGCACCACAACTGCTGAGCCTGTGTTCTAGGACACGCGAGCCACAACTACTGAAGCCCACGTGCCTAGAGCCCATGCTCCGCAACAAGAGAAGCCACCGTGATGAGAAGCTCGCGCACTGCAATGAAGAGTGGCCCCTGCTCTCCGCAACTAGAGAAAGCCCGCACGCAGCAATGAAGACCCAACGCAGCCAAAAATAGATAAATAAATTTTTTTTAAAAATTTCTTCTTAATGATAACTCCATCTTACCTATTTAAAAAAATAAAAAGTATATCACAGTTCCTTTCAGAAATTATGCATTTTACACTGGTCGTAGCCTTTATAATCATCTTTGAAAAAATGTATATTCAACTACTTTGCCCAGTTTTAAATTGGGTTATCTTTCTGTTGTTCAGTAGTAGATTTTCTTTATATATTCTGCATACTAGTCCTTTATCTGATACATGATTTACAAATATTTTTCCCATTTTGTAACTTGTCTTCATTTTATTGATACTATGCTTTGATACACAAAAGTTTTAAATTTTGATGAAGTCCAACTTATCTATTTTTTCTTGTTTCTTCTTTTGGTGTCATTTCTAAGAATTCATTGCAAATTTAAAGTCATGAAGATTTACTTCTATGTTTTCTTCTAGAGTTTTATGGTTTTAGCTCTTATATTTAGGCTACTGATCCATTTTGAGTTAATTTTGTATATGGTATGAGATAGGATTCCAACTTCATTCTTTTTTGTGTGGAAATCCAGTGTCCCAGCACAATGTTAACTATGCCTGTCATGTATCATGGAAGGTATCAGAAGCCAGAGGGTTATAGTTATAACTTCCCAATGACCTAAATATTAACAGTACTCTATTTCTTAATTAAAATTTAGGTAAGTTGGGGCTTCCCTGGTGGTGCAGTGGTTGGGAGTCCGCCTGCCGGTGCAGGGGACGCAGGTTCATGCCCCGGTCC
>NW_020175532.1:957863-1024335 GCF_003031525.2 Neophocaena asiaeorientalis asiaeorientalis | reverse complement strand
ACCAAAAAAAAAAAAAAAAAAAAATTTAGGTAAGTCTATTTATTGTTACCTGAGAAGGAGGTAAAGAAGGAGGACAAACATAAGGAAGGAGATGATAAGATTCCCTTTTAGATTGAATATAGTTATCAATATCCCTATCAATAGTATGTTACAGGGCCTTCAAAATGCCTGGTACTCACACACTAACTAGGATTATGATATATAATTTTATATACTCTCTACATCCTCCATTCTCCAGAAGCCCTACTACCCCCATGACAGAAAAACCTGTGGTGCTAAAGGGTAAATATTTTAACTGTTCCAAATTTTCTCATTATGCATTTTCACTTCTCTGCTCCACTAGCTCTTCTTATAATGTTAAGCCAAAATGAGTAGTAACCCCACCATGCTAAGCTTCATAAACACTCAGATTTGCTTTATGCCTTGGCATTGATTGGTCTAATAAAACATTTTCTCTGTTAAGCTGAGGAAGAATTGGAATTTTTCTAATAAAGTTTATTTGGAAACTAAGAAAAGAAAAAAACAAGAAGCATAGAAAAATAAAAGTTTAATCCATTCCCTGTATACTAACAACTGAAACTTTATGGAAACTTAGCCATAAATTGGTTTTGTTGGCATATGTTTATGGAACACCAAGGCTTGCTTCCCTTTTTCTTACTTCAAATATGCCAAGGTGGCATGTTTACCCAGGTATTGTTAGCTGGAGATAGATTTGGAATACCCCCTCAGCTAGGTAATACATTTCTCAATTTCATTTACAGGTTTATTTTCAGGTCTTCATCCCCATCTCCAGTCCCAAACTGGAACTTTTAACTTCAACCAATCATGTGAGCTGAGACATGGACCCATAATCCCCTAACTAATCCCAAGGATTTCAATTGCTTATTTTATTAATACAACCTTCCACTCCACCCCTGACCCAATCATCACATGTCTTTATCTTTCACCTATTTGGCTTATCCTTTGCTGAATCATTTTTACTGACTGGCTATGAAGTTAGTTCTACTTTAAGTGAAACTTAGTTCCTTTACCTGAATTTGTGTGTTAGGAGTTATTGAGCTATTATCTGGAGGAAAAACCCCACCCAAGAGTTTTTGAGGCATGAGTGGCTCACCCAGAAGAAGGAGAGAGATGTCAGTACTGAGAATTGAGAAGGGGGAAGTGATTCTACCTGAGAGACAGAATTATAAAACGTCAGAGTCCACTTGCATGCAGCTAACATTAATGGGGAATGGCTGAGTGATGTGAAAAACAAACCACTTAGCATTGCAGCCTAGAAGGCAGCGTTATAGGTCTTTGAGGCCAAGCTTGCACTCAGTGAGTGGCATCACCAGGGGAGGATTATTGAGCCTGTCAGTGAATCAGTGTCCTACATAGAGCAGAAGATGAACTGCAATAAAGGCATCATGGAGCATAAGGAGATAATACCTGCCATAACGACCACCTCCCTGCCACCATTCCATTTCTGGACCAACTATACCTCTTCCAGGTCTTTGGATATTTCTAGGGAAGAAAATAACCTCATTTATTAAATACAAGAAATATAATTTTTTACCACTCTAGATGGTGGAGATTTGGAATATGGTGTAGTTTGTTTTTAGAACAAATAAAGCATGCTACTTAGTATGTGGAGCAAATTCACACTGGCTACATTAGTATCCAGTCCCCGTGGTTCTGATAGAAAATGCCATCATTCCCTGCTGGAACCTGTCTGAATCCTGTCAGCTCTCTGACAGAAGCAGAGTTTTCATCTTTACACTTTCTAAAACCCTTTTTCTATTGAACTGCCCACTAAATTCCTATTTTTTTGTCAATGAGAAATCTCCGATTTCTCAGCTTATTTGCAAAGCAAAGATGAATGACAGATAGTAAGTTTAATTACTATTAAGGCTCAGGACACCAGCTCTGTCCACTGGCACAAGCCTCTTTGAAAATCCCCCCAGATGCTCACAAATGATACCTATCCAGAATTCTTTCACTCTTAGTTAACAGCTTGAAAACTGCTTTACCAACCATAAAAATATTAATGAATGTACATTAAAAGTAACAGTAAGGCTATTTAGTTAGACCTCCTAGTAAAATTTACTCATGTCAGTATCTATACCAGTTGTACATTTTATATTCTAGCTTACTACATATGATATATTTTCTCACATGCTATCTTGTAATTCTTTTCATAAACTTAATTTGGAATATTAACTGTTACTTCTTAACTTTATGCTATTTGGCTTATCAGTTCTGTGATTAGCTATTTCTGTGATATTGGACAAGCATTTCTCCTTTCTGGACCTTATTCATACATAACATAAAGGATTTTATTAAATAATTTTCAAGAATCCTTGTAGTTCTGACTTTCTGTAAGGTTAATTTGAAAACAGTATGAAATATGGTTAAGGACTCAAGGAAATGTCTTCTTTAATCCTTTTCTAAGGAGTTAAACAGTTAATTAAGTTTAAAGCTATTACTTTTGGAGGGAATATTTACTTATAGCTTTCTAATATATTGTTAGTAGTCAAAGGAAGAAGAATAAAATGCACTGAAATATATATTTTCAAAAAATATGTAAATGCTTAAGTGACTTTACATATCATGTGTGAGCCTGAATTCTTTACATAGTTTTAAATAATGAATTATTCTTTCATAATGCAGACTCATATATGTCCCTGTGATTCATACAAAAAGAAAATTATTTTAAATAATTGAGCTTGATTTACATAGTTGGGAGGTTATAGACTAACTACCTTGTTTTATTTTGCCAGCACTGTGCTTTTATTTTGGGGGTCAACATTTAAAAATAGTTTCCATGTTTTTTAAAAATATGTTTTTCAGTGTCTTTTTGAAAAATTACATAATCTGGTAACTCTAGTCCCACACTCACATGTAGTAACTACTGGCCAAAGCTAAATAGCAATTGTCCTTTTTAGGTAGGACACGGGCTCAAGGCATTGCCCTGATTCCCTCATTCACACTTGTACTGGGCCACTTCACTCATCATGTTATCTGCCTGGGATTTCAACCAATGTGTTTACCCCCATTTGATAGGATTGTTAACATTGATTTCATTCAATATTGTATTTTATTTTCAAATAAACTTTTCCTCTGGATTTATAACAAAGGATTTGGATTTCTTGTCATCCAAATTTAACATGGTTTTCCTCAAGCCTTCTGAAGTGAGTACACATCAACATTTGATTGGCATAATGTTCAAATATAGACAGGCATTGAGTTATATATTCTTCAGAGAAAATACAGAAAAAAATTACTAATGTAATTTTTCCAGCTGAATTTAAATATCAATTCAATGGACATAATATCTTCATTACAACCCCATAAGTACCATTAAATAATAGTTATAAATAGTTCTTAAATATTCCACTCTGACAAATAAAGATACTCAGATAACCCAACACTGAAAATAAAAGCTAAGCCAAACACACACATATATGTTGTGGTTTTAAGTGGACTACTTTTCCCAATAAAAATAAAAATCTTTTTATAAAATGGAAGAAAAATGGCCTTATATTAATATAAACTGACTAATATATGAATTAAATTTACATTTATTTAAAAATTAATTATGGATAAAATTAATTTGATGATATATAGATTTGAAATTAGTTGTAAATAACAGCCTTAGCATCTGATTTATTTTTTTTTTTGGTAGCAAACTATCAAGAAAATTTTGATTTACAAAGACAAGTTGCAACTGTTAATAATATATATTTTTAAAAATACATCTCTGCCAATTTTATAATTCTTTTTATAATAGAAAATTTTAATTTTATAACTTTATAGCCTTATACATTTATATTTCAAAGATCCCAGAAAAAGCTTTTTGCTAAAGCAACACCAAAAAAATTAATGTGACGACACAAAGGCAAGTATTGCCAGTCACCAATGTATTAAGATTTGGCGTCTGATACATTTTCCTTAACATGGCTTTGTAGTGATGAAAATATTTAAAAGCTCAAAAATTCTAATCAAATGGATGCAGAATCCTTCCTCTTAGGCAAAATACTGGAAGGCACACAGTTTGCAAAATATTGTTCAATAACCAATTAGCGCAAGCAAAATACTTACAGGATTAGTAAACATTTCACTTAAAAGCTAGTGATTACTTTTCCTTTTTTTCCCTCTCTTCTTAAAAAGTATTTAATTCTGAAAGAGAAATCTTGAACCAATTGAACCAAGAAATTATCTTGACGCCTCAGCCATATTTGTGCTCTTTCCACTAGGAAGTCTCAGATGAATGATAGAATAGGAAATAATGTGTTGTGTCCATGGAAGTTTATGTAGAAGAAGAAAATAAAGATAGAGACCTTAAGGTAGATATTCCAAGCTTTTTGGAGTTGCATTACCCAAAAGTTACAAAAACGTTTTTTGTTTTATATTACAGCATGTATTTCCCAGCCTTCCGAATAAGCCACTTGGCATAGATAATTAGTGTTACTAGGTTTCATTGTTTGTTTGTTAATTGTTTTATTTTGTTTTGAGAATTTGGTGGTGATGCTAGAGATAACAAGACATCTTGAGATGTTCCCAAAGATCTGTGAAAACGTGAAAATCGCTTCCGTATAGCAACTTATAAGGCTGCTTCTTTCATGCAGTTTAGCTCTGATAAAAGTGGCATTAAAAAGTGACATTGGCCTGGCCAGTGGATATAGTACAGGTAGTTTTAGAGTGCTTCACAGAAAATATGATAGACATTCAAATTCATGTGCACTATGAGATTATGAAATCCAAGGTACCCAGGGTTTATGTCTGGCTAGGTCATCATTGCATTTTAAATTCTCAGCACAATTCATGGCCAGAATATATGTCTGATAAATATTTTTTAAATGAATCACTGCTACTATTTAATTAGCTATCAATTTTATCCTTTATATGTAAGAACTCAGAAGTTTGGGGATATACATTCACTCTAATGAAGACAGATGCAGACTACTCAGGAGGAGTCAAATTTGCAAGGTTTATGCTACATTTAAGCCAGCCACGTTACAATGCGTAGCCCTTATTTTACTATTTTCAGATGTGGGCTTCTCAATATCTTAAAGCTAAGTCTACATTTGGTGAACTGATAGATTTAGTACTATTTACTATGTTGTTCTATGGTCCATGTAGAATAAGAAACTATATTCACACAGATGCTACTCTTATAGTTAAAACAGGATGAAGTTGTAAAATATTTTTTACAAATAGTGTACTTAGTACACAATTAAAATTTCAAAAATAGCAGTTACTCTTGTTGAAATAAATCTTAGGCTCCATAGTTAGAGCTGGGCTTCCCTGGTGGCACAGTGGTTGAGAATCTGCCTGCCAATGCAGTGGGCACGGGTTCGAGCCCTGGTCCGGAAAGATTCCACATGCCGCGGAGCAACTGGGCCCGTGAGCCAAAATTACTGAGCCTGCGCGTCTGGAGCCTGTACTCTGCAACAAGAGAGGCCGAGATAGTGAGAGGCCCGCGCGCCGCGATGAAGAGTGGCCCCCGCGTGCCACAACCAGAGAAAGCCCTCGCACAGAAACGAAGACCCAACACAGCCATAAATAAATAAATTTAAAAATTCACGACATATGTCAATATTTTAAATATATATATATATAGTTAGAGCCGCTCCTGCTCCTCCCCACTGTGCTACGTGGGCAAACCAAAACTTAGATAACTTTTATTTCCCTGTAAATGCTCCACTTGAACAGAAACACAGTATATCCAGTCAGCCAGTCCCTAAATGCCAATCCAACCCAGGTCCTCCTCACCCCAAAGAAGGCTATGTAGCCCAAGCCAAGCAGGTATTTTCCAATTTTCTGTTCCTTGTTCTTTATCCTTTATTCTATAAAAGCTTCCTGCCTTATGACCCATTTTGCAATACCCTGAAAGCAGATTGTCCATGAAGTTTTTTAAAAAGTTTGTTTTGTTTATCTATTTTATATATAGTAGTTTGTATCTGCTAATCCCAACTCCTAGTTTGTTCCTCCCTACCTCCATTCCCCTTTGGTAACCATAAGTTTGTTTTCTATGTCTGTGAGTCTCTTTCTGTTTTGTAAATAAGTTCATTTAGATCATATTTTAGATTCCACATATGAGGGATATCATATGATATTTGTCTTCTTCTGACTTACTTCACTTAGTATGATAATGTCTGAGCCCATCCATGTTGCTGCAAGTGGCATTATTTCATTCTTTTTAATGGCTGAGTAGTATTCCATTGTGTGTGTGTGTGTGTGTGTGTGTGTGTGTGTGTGTGTGTGTGTATCTCACACCTTCTTTATCCATTCATCTGTTGGTGGACACTTAGGTTGCTTCCATGTTTTGACTATTGTGAATAGTGTTTCTATGAACATTGGTGTACATGTATCTTTTCAAAGTAGAGTTTTCTTCAGATATACACTGAGGAGTGGGATTGCAGGATCATATGGTAACTCTATTTTTAGTATTTAAGGAACCTCCAGACTGTTTTCCATAGTGGTTGATCCAATTTACATTCCCACCAACAATGTAGGAGGGTTCCCTTTTCTTCACACCCTCTCCAGCATTTATTATTTGTAGACTTTTTAATGATGGACATTCTGACTGTTGTGAGGTGATACCTGATTATAATTTGAATTTGCATTTTCTTTAATAATTAGTGAAGTTGAGCATTTTTTCATGTGCCTGTTGGCCATCAGGATGTCTTCTTTGGAGAAATGTCTATTTAGGTCTTCTGCCCACTTTTTTATTGGGTTGGGTTTTTTTTTGTTGTTGTTGTCATTGAGTTGTATGAGCTGTTTGTATATTTTAGAAATGAAGCCCTTCCTGTTCACATCATTTGCAAATGTTTTCTCTCTACTGTATAGCACAGGGGACTATATTCAATATCCTGTAATAAGCCATAATGGAAAAGAGTATGAAAAAGAATATATACATATATAACTGAATCACTTTGCTGGGTACTAGAAAGTAATACAACATTGTAAATCAACTATACTTCAATAAAAATATTTTTAAACATCACTTGAAATCTCACCCCTCAAAATTAGTACTTAGAAAGGTATCCCATTATTTAGTAAATACTGAATAAATGTCAGCTATTATTATCCCATTTACAATCTTACCTTCCAAGCAGCTCAACCCTCTACCTCAAGGATGCCTTTTTTGAACCCAGAGCTATATATAAACATTACATCTCTTAAAGTCTCTCTTCACCTACATTTTTCTCTTTGCACGTATTTTCTATCATGTATGATATGTAAATTTAATTTCCGTAATAAAACTGTTTGTTCCATAGGAAAAAAGATCATTTCCTTTCTTTGTACCCAACTCAAAGCTTAGCACATAGTATATACTCAATAAATATTTAATTAATGATTTAATTTTCACCACAAAATAAAAAATAAACAGATACAACACACAAAAGTTGTTTTTATCACCTAAGTTGTCTTCTTTAATCATTTTTAATGCTCTCAATATATAGTAAGAAGCACTAAAATATCATATGTGTGAAATCTCAGAAACATCAAGAGATATTCATATAAACTAATTGCTAATATACTTTATAGATTTGCTAATCAGTACCCATGTATTAATATTTATATGTCACTATTAGTTATGTGTATCATGGCAGAACCTTTAAAGAGAGCAATAAAACCACTGCAAGACTCTACTAATTAGTATTCTCAAAGGAATAAATTGCCTTAAAACAAGTATACAACTCCCAGGACTTTAGGGTCAAGCCTTGTCCCCAATAATATTCCCAAAGCTACAACTTCATCTATGAGGAAACGGTGAATTGATTTCTTCTTTTTGCAAATGGAAGGAGTCAACAAAATGTCTATTGTTTTCTTCTTTGTGCTGTTTTCGGTCCCTTCTCATCCCTATTTATTATACTCACTTCATTGTTCCAATTTTACCTCCTTCTTCTTGTTCTTCATTCTCTAGCCTGACCTCCCCCACTTTTTGACCTCATTTACCAGATACCCACATACCTGTTCGAATTATGGTTTTCTCTGGTTATATGCCCAGGATTGGGATTGCTGGATCACATGGTAGCTTTATTTTTAGTTTTTGTAAGGAACCTCCATACAGTTCTCTGTAGCGGTTGTAACAATTTGCCTTCCTCATTTCATTGAGTCCATTCTTATCTTTATTATCTCCTTTATTTTATTTAGTTTGGGTTTAACTTGCTTTGTTTCCTAGCTCCTTAAAGTAGAAACCTAGACCATTGATTTTAGCCAAAAAATTTGAGAAGAAGATATGTGTGATAGCTCTGGTAGAGCTATTGCATACACATTATGACTGCATTCCCTTTTCCTGTCTGCTATGAGATTGGCAATGATCCATATAGGGAAACAGAGGATCAGTCAACCCTCAACTGACATGATTGTGAGGGAGAAATAACCTTTATTGTCAAAAGATTTTGTGTTTTTTTGTTACCGGGCGATAATCTAATCCAGAGTTTCTCAACCTCAGCACTGTTGATGATGAGATGGATAATTCTCTGATGTAGGGGGCTGTCTTGTAAATTGTAGGATTTTTTAATAAGCATCCCTGGCATCTATTCATTCAATGCGAGAAGCACCCTCTTTCCTTTTGTGACAAACATAATTATTTCCAGATATTGTCAAATGTCCTCTAGGGAGCAAAATCCCCCCTGGCTGAGAGCCACCGATAATCTACCCTGACTCATATACAACTATACATATGGAAATAACAAAGTAAAAATTGTGCTCTACATCACAGTATACATGAAAATCAATTCCAAGTGGATGAAAGGCTTGTAGATGAGAGATAAAACCATAAATCATTAAGAAGATAATATAGAAGAGTATCTTTATTTCTTTAGGTAGAAGAAGATTTCCTAAATAAGACATGAAAAACAAACAATAAAATAAAAGATTAATAAATTTGACTGGATTAAAAATATCTGTTCAGATGAATGGATAAAGAAGATGTGGCAATATATACAATGGAATATTACTCAGCCATAAAAAGAAATGAAATTGAGTTATTTGTAGTGAGGTGGATGGACCTAGAGACTGTCATACAGAGTGAAGTAAGTTAGAAAGAGAAAAATAAATACCGTATGCTAACACATATATGGAATCTAAAAAAAAAGAAAAAAATGGTTCTGAAGAATCTAGGGACAGGACAGAAATAAAGACACAGGTGTAGAGAATGGACATGAGGACATGGGGAGGGGGAAGGGTAAGCAGGGACAAAGTGAGATAGTGGCATGGACATATACATACTACCAAATGTAAAATAGATAGCTAGTAGGAAGAAGCTGCATAGCCCAGGGAGATCAGCTCAGTGTTTTGTGACCACCTAGAGGGGTGGGATAGGGAGGGTGGGAGGGAGACACAAGAGGTAGGAGATATGGGGATATATGTATATGTATAGCTGATTCACTTTGTTATAAAGCAGAACTTAACACGCCATTGTAAAGCAATTATACTCCAATAAAGATGATTTTAAAAAATCTGTTCATGAAAACACACTTTAAAGAGAGTGAAAATATAAGCCACAGAGTTTAAGAAAATATTTGCAACACATAAAGTCAATAAACAATTAGTATCCAGATTATGTAACTTCTCCTCCAAATCACCATTTAAAAAACCCTGGATTACTCAATAGAAAAATGGACAAAATAATGAGTAATTTTATAAAAGAAGAATTTTGTGTAAGTACAAAGCACATATAGTTATGAAAAGATGCTCAATCTCATTATTAATCAGGAGGATGTGAATTAAAACCACAGTGAGATTGATCATATCCATAAGATTAAAAAGTCTTAATATCTGACAATATCAAGTTTGGCAGAACTCTCATTATCTCTTGTAGGAGTGAACATTGGAACAATCACTTTGAAAATAGTGTGGAGTCATCATTAGAAGACATTCACAGATATTTCTTATTCTTCTCCTGGGCATGTGCTAAAATTGTAACACCCCCTTGAAGTTAAGCTATGTGACCCATATCATTTCAAAGTGGGAGGCTTCAAGACCTGTAAGTGATTGGCCAAGGTTTTCCCCCTCTTCCATGGTGACTGGTAATATTCCCTAAGGAAGGATGATGTGGAAGACTCTCATCACCTGACCCCTATCTAAGATGAACACACAACACGGGCAACTAATAAACCTTTGATGTTTTAACCACTAAAATTTTGGCCATTGTTCTAGCACATTATGACTGCTATAGTATTACTAAATAAAGTTGAACATGCCTGTACTTATTAGCTAGGATTTCGAGTAGCTGGCATTTGCCCTTTTGACTGTGCACAAAGAAATCATCTAGAACAATGCTTTACAAGAGCACTGCAGTAGTATCAAAATACTGCAAAAAATGGAATATCTATCAACTATAAAAATAAACTGTAATATATTATACAGCTGAATCCTATAGAGCAGAGAAATTTAATGAAACATAGCCACATACATCGATATAGATAAATCACAAATTATATTGCTCAGTGTAAGAAACAAGTCAGAATAGCTAACAGTAAGATTCCATTTATGTTAAATGCGAAGTGTGAAGAGTTCATCGAAGTCGTATATTGTGTTAGAATTCATGCATAGGTTATAAAAATATAAAGAAACCTAGGAAATATTTAATACAAACTTCAGGTTAGTGGTTTTCTCTGGGTAGTGGAAGAGAAAGCAAAATGTACTCAAGGAGGTACAATAGAGAGCTTTAAACTGGTAATATTCTGTTTCCTAAACTGGGTGATGGATATGTGGGTGTTTATGTTATTATTATACTGTAATCTGTCCTTATACAATTTATATACTCTTTCTATATGTTCTATACTTTGCAGACAAAAATATTTTAAAGCCATCAATAATAATCCTGATACACAATGGCCCATAAAATAGCTTGAATCATATTTTGATAAGTGGCCTACAAAACTCCTTAAGAAAAGTCTGATTTTATATCCATGGACACAGACAGAGATGAAATTGATGATATCCTAATTTTGCTTTGATTTTTCTGATATCTTGGGCAGTTCACTTATTAGCTCTATTTCCATTTTTATGTTTATGGAATAGCAGTGATATACCAGTTTATTTGAAGATTAATGTTTACAAAACACATTGCACCTGAAATAGTACCATATCCTGTATTAAAGTACGATAGTACCTTTGAAAATAATATATTGAAAATTCACCTAAGTTTCTGACTAATGGAGGTTCTTGAATGAGTAATGGAAATATTGGCAACCAGATCATCACTGGCTTGGTTATAAGTGATGATGTGAAACATTTAGCTTAATGGAAGAGATAAAAAATGATAGCAATTAGACAGATTTTTGAAAGCTGAAAGTTCAAACACATACCAAACTATGAAAACTATTTAATAGTGCTTTTTGTAAGATGAAAAATTCTGTCAGGGGCATACAAATCCATAGGAAGTGTGTTTTGAACAGAGTACAAAAATGCAACCTTCTTACTTAAGATGTTAGCACTAAATGTCAAAATGCCATGCTGCTAGCTTTCGGTGTTAACTTTTGAAGATGACAGGTAACCATCCATACAACATTAGTTTTTCAAATGGTCATGAAAAAATATTGTCACTTCCATAAAAACACAGCTAAATTACCAGTTTTCCACTTTTCTAAAGTGCATGCCATCTAGTACAGTGCTTTCTTCAAAGGTAGGTCATTAAAGAGAGGAGATTAAGTCAGGCCTGAATGAAACGGGGGTTAGAGGACTGACTCTAATGTGAGTGACCACAGATACAATGTCTGAGTCAACATGACAATATCAGGTAGGATCTGAGTTAACAACACTATCTCTGGGGTGTGATCAGTGGATGGAAACACTCTAATAGTAGTATCTAGAAAATGGCTACATTTAACATCAAGGAAAGCCATCCATGTTCATACAGGCCCTAAGTCAAAGCCAGGTGTATAGTCATAAGGCCCTGTCTCTACAAAGAGAAGTTGCAGATTAACTGGGCAGGCTGGAAGGGTTTGCTAGCAAGGAGTTAGAATGTAGAGCTGAACTGAAAGTAGGTTACTAATCGTAAAGAAAAGATATAAAATGTGGCTGTTTGCTCTAGCTGTGTTAACATAGATATTAACACAGGGGGGTCACAGTAAGAGCATCTACTTTTATTCTAAACCCTTCTCAAATAGGAATGAATATTTGAATAGTCAGCCAGACTTAATGATTTCCAACTTTTGTAGCACATAGAGTTAAATTTTCAAAATGAAGAACTTCTGTACTTGCAATTGGCCAGACCAAAAGGAAGGGACTGGTTATAAAAAGCATCCTGTTCACTCAGCTACTTTTATAGTTAATTGAAAACCTTTTAATTGTATCATTTTGGGGGGCTGAAAATATAATTCCCCTGGGAGTATTTATAACATATTTCAGAACTGTAGTGGGTATTTTCTATTTGCTCTTCTGGTTTTATTTTAACTCCTTCGAAATCCTTTCTGAGTCCCAGAAGGCTGACATCTAGGGATTAGTTCAATGGACAAAATTGCCGCTCTGTCTTTTGGAGGGGAAAATGGGAAGTTCCTACAAGGTTAGAGGGCAGGAGCAGAATGACATTTGGTATTCATTTCCAATGTTAGGTAATCTTCAAAGGTGTCCCCTAACAATGCCTCCCTTCCTTGTACATACATGACACTCTTCATATTAAGAGATGGAGCTTAATTCTGCTTCCCTTGAATCTAAACTGGCCTATGACTAGCTTTTACAAATAGAATGTAGCAGAAGAACATTCTGGGATTTCCCAGCCCAGGCTTTAGAGAACGGGAAGCTTTTACTTGCCTCCTGGAACTCAGCCTCCATGCTGGGAGAAGCTCAGTGCAGATGGAGGAACCACAAAAATGAGAACTGAGGCACTCCAGCTACATTAAACACTAATTGATGGCCATGTGAGTGTGTCATTGTGGTAGCCATTCTCCAGTATGGCACCCAATGAAGGCCACTTCCCATTATTCACATCCTTGTATAGTCCTACATTATATCAGTGTTGGTTTGCGTGACCAACTGAATACCACAGAAGTGATAATATATAATTCCCAAGATTAGATTGTAACTGTCCTGTGGTTTTCATGTGGTGACCCTCTTTCAGATCACTCACTTGAGGAAGCCAGCTGCCAATGTCATGACGACACTCAGGCAGCCTATGGAGAGGCCTTTGTGGTGAAGAGCTGAGCCCTGCCTACAAATACATGAAATAGATTTACCAAATTTCAGATGAGTGCAATTCAGCCAACATCTTGACTGCAACCTCAGGAGAGACCCTGGGTCAGAACCACCCAAGTAAGCTGCTCCCAGATTCCTGACCCACAAAAACTCTGAGATAATACATTTTTGTTGTCTTAAGCTGTTAAGTTATATATGACACTTCACAGCTTATGTTATATATACATATATATGTGTTATATATTACACAGTGATAAATAACTAATGTATTCCTCTTAAGCATTTACTGTTCAGTTGAACGCCCAGATGATTGCAGCACTGGCTGAAATGAGGAGCAGAACAGGTCACCTGACCCAGTTTAACATATAGAATCATTAAAGACAATAAAATGATTGTTATTTTAAACCATTAAGTTTTGGAATGGTTTGTTTCGCAGCAATAGATAACCAAAATAGAAATTGGTACCTAGAAGTAAGGTGCTGCCATAACGAAAATCTAAAATGTGCCATTGGCTTTGGGTCTAGGCAGTGGGTATAGGCCAGAAGAGCCTCAAGGAGATAGTCAATAGAGGCTGGTCAGACAGTGAGGAAATAGTTATTTGAGCCTGGAGCAAAAGTGAGTTTTTGCCTTATGATGTAGAGGCAGAATATTTGACAATGCTGTAACTTGTGGCAATACGAAAGATAGAAAATATATCTAATGAACTTGTATATTTGACTAAGGAGTTTTCTAGACAGAATGATATGTCAACTGGTTTCTTTTAGGTGTATGTAATCATTAATAGGATGAAATGAACTAAAGAAGAAACTATTCCATTTTCAAACAGGATCTAAAGTACAGGTCAGCTAACATTTTTGGTAATGAGCCAGATAGTAAATATTTTAACCTTTTCAGACTGCTGTATGGTGTCTGTAGTGACTACTCAGCTTTGAAGTTGTAGCATGAAAATAGCCATGGACAATATGTAAGTGAATGGACCTACCTGTGCTCCAATAAAAAAAAAATTGACAAAAGCAGGTGAGAGTCTTGATTTGACATATGGGCTATAGTCAATCAACCTCTGATCTAAAGAAACACTTTCAAATAAGAGTCTGCTGGGTTGGGGCAGAAATTATTCTCTTTTATCTAACCCTTTCAGAGCACAAAAGATTTTCAGAGTAAATTAAAACCTGAGGACAAAGAGCAAATCCAGGGTGTTTCAAGAAAAACAGCTACAGCATGAAGATCAGTTCAAGAGTACAGTTGAAAGACTGTTTAACCCTCAGGAAGATTAAGAATTTGCCTGTTAGACTCTCTCAGCTAGCCAGCAAAACTTTTAAGAATCTTAAGGGCTTGCCTTGTTGACCTTCTCAGCTAGACAGTAGAGTTTCTAAGAATCTTAAGGGAGTTCCTTAGGCCCTTTTGGCTAGAAAAAAAAAGGGATTTCAATAATCTTAAAGGTATTGTCCCTACACACCCTGATTCTAATGCCAAAGTAGAGAAGAATATGCCTTAAAAGTCTGTCTTAAAATATGGTGTAAAATATGGTGTAAAATTTGGATTTTAACAGAAACTTGAACTAAAAGGGACAGAGATAGTTCAAAATGAAAAAAGACCTTTGTGTTACTAACCTCCTATGAGCAGGACACAGGCTGAGAAAACCACTTAGCTGCAAACACATTCCACTTCTTATGGAAAAGTAAGGATGATAGAGGAGGCAGAGCCAAGGAGAACTATTCTCAGGGAGAAGAAATGGGCCCTAATCAAGGAACATTTTCTGTCCCTGGGACAGAAGAAATGGTGAAATATCCTGCTAGACTTCAGAATTGTTATGAACCAGTATCCATTATGTGTTTCCTGTTTTACACTTTTAAAATAGAGGTTTCTATTGTGGCTGTCATGTCCTTTCCTCATTATTGTTTGATGGGTGTGTACAGGGCAGATAATGATTTTGGCGGGGGTGTTTCATTTTTTAGTTCACAGGTGCTACTGAGGAGCTTGAGGAGTTCACCCCATCTACATCTGGCTCTAGTATACGGTAGATGATAAGAGCCTTGGATATGAGGTGATGCCCTAAAGGAATGGGAATTCTGGGGGGGTCTTGGGAAGCTGCGAGTGTACTTTGTATGTGAATTGTTATGGCTGGAGGGCAGAATCTGGAGTGCTTTCCCAAATTCCTCCCCTATCTGTATCAGAAGGTCTCAGCCCCCAAGTAGACATTTTCCTAATGTTCTGTCATAACCAGTAGTATTTGACGATATGATATGCTTTGAATAGACTTGGAAAAATGTGGCCTTAAAGAAATGCAGCTAATGTTTACTGGTAGCATTCTTTTTAGGGAACCTATTAGGTGGATAAGTTGGGAGCAGGAAAACTCTATAAAATTTTTCAATATATTTTTTAATTTTTCCATAAAATTTTTAAAAATCACTGTCTCATATTTAGTGTCTCATCCTTTATTAACAAGCTAAGATCAAGTTGCTCTTCTGTTACTTTAAAATGAGTGAATATCAACAGTTTGATATTAAATAAGTTATTTATTAAGCATCTATTGTAAATGATAGGTTTTTATATTTGTGCCAGTTAATGCTAGATATCTCATAAACTTTTGAGTATTTTTGGTAATGTTTGACTCAGATTTAAAAAATGTTTAGGTTTAACCCTTTTTTCAGGTTTGCCTAGAACAGACTCAGTTTATGCCCATTGTCTAATTATTACTAATATTATTATTACCCTCTCTTATTCACAAACCTGTGCTTCTTTTGATAAGTTATACAGTTACCTCGTCTCAAGTAGTGGTTATATCTAAGAAAAAATAATGCATACCTATATCAGAAAAGATCAAAATATCTTTAAGTGCATTTTAAATCTTAAAAAGGTTAACATGTATTTTAAAAAGAATCTATATAAATTTAGACCTAATTGGTTGAAAATGCACTTACTCAAGTTGAAATAAGGTTAATAGTAAAATTATATTCTATAAATTGACTTTTACAACTTTTGTCTATGGAATATTTTCCTATTACTTGTAAGAAGACAAATGAGGTTTAAAACCACAAAGTAAATTAAACATTTTCTTGATCAGTACATCAGTTACATAAATTAGAGGGAATGTTAGTTTTATATTAATATTTAATAATAAGTTAATTAAATTTTGATTGAAAGCCTGTGTGTTTACATATTATGTAAATTGATTTTGAAATAAAGTTTATAGATTTAGATGATGTTTACATTATGTCAGTCCCTAAGTTTACATATGTATGCCACATAAATTTTGGTGTGTACATGACAGCCCCTAAATAAGCTTGAAAAAATAGCAAAATAGTAGGATTAGTGATTAGGAAGTTTTTCAAAATTAAAGTTTTTTTTTAATTAATTTATTCTATTTTTGGCTGCATTGGGTCTTCATTGCTGCACGTGGGTTTTTTTTTCTGTAGTTGCGGCAAGTGGGGGCTACTCTTTGCCGTGTACGGGCTTCTCACTGTGGTGGCTTCTCTTACCGTGGAGCACAGGCTCTAGGCACGTGGGCTTCAGTAGTTGTGACACATGGACTCCATATAGTAGGTCATCAGGGTAATGCAAATTAAAACAATGAGAGACCACTACACATCTATTAGAATGCCCAAAATCTAGACTACTGACAACATCAAATACTGGTGACAATGTGGAGCAATAGTAACTCTCACTCATTGCTAATGGGAATACAAAATGGTACAGCCACTTTGGAAGATATTTTGGCAGGTTTTTTTTGTTTCTTTAAACAAAACTAAACATGGTCTTGCTACACATAGCAGTTCGACTCCAAGGTTTTTACTTAACTGATTTGAATACTTATGTCACACAAAAAAACTTCACATGAATGTTTATAGTAGCTTTATTCATAATTATCCCAAACTGGAAGCAACAAAGATATCCTAAATAGATGAATGAATAAACAAATTTCAAAAACCAAACAACCCAATCAAAAACTGGGCAGAAGATCTAAATAGACACTTCTCCAAAGAACACATACAGATGGCCAAAAGGCACATGAAAAGATGCTCAACATTGCTAATTATTAGAGAAATGCAAATCAAAACCATGAGGTATCACCTCATACTGGTCAGAATGGCCATCACCAAAAAGTCTACAAATAATATAAATTCTGGAGAGAATGTGGAGAAAAAGGAACCCTCTTACACTGTTGTGGGAATGTAAACTGGTACAGCCACTATGGAGAATAGTATGGACGTTCCTTAAAAAACTAAAATTGGAGCTACCATATGATCCTGCAATCCCACTCCTGGGCATATATCTGGAGAAAACCATAATTCAAAAAGGTACATGCACCCCAATGTTCATTGCAACACTATTTATAATAGCCAAGACATGGAAGCCACCTAAGTATCCATTGACAGATGAATGGATAAAGAAGATGTGAGATAGATAGATAGATATAGTGGAATATTATTCAGCCATAAAAAAGAATGAAATAATGCCACTTGCAACAACATGGATGGACCTAAAGATTATCATACTAAGTGAATTAAGTCAGACAGAGAAAGAGAAATATGATATAACATCACTTATATGTGGAATCTATGAAAATGATACAAATCAACTTATTTACAAAATAGAAATAGACTCACAGACATAGAAAACAAACATGGTAACAAAAGGGGAAAGGGAGGTGGGAGAAGGGATAAATTAGGAGGTTGGGATTAACATATACATACTTCTATATATGAAATAGATAATCAAAAGGAAAAACTGTATAGCACAGGGAACTATACTCAATATTTTGTAATAACGTATAAGGGAAAAGAATCTGTATATATATATATACATATATATGTGTATACATATACATATATATATGTATATATATACATACATATTCCTTTTCAGGAACCACTGTGCTGTACACTTGAAAATAACACAATATTGTAAATCTATACTTCAGTTAAAAAAATTTTTTTTAAAACCAAATTGTGATGTATCCATACAATGGAATATTATTCCAAGGGAAAATAAATGGGCTATCAATCTAGGAAAAGACATGAAACATTCTTAAGTTTAGTGGTTGTCAGGATTTTGGAAGGAGGAAGGTGAAACAGTTTTTTATTTGAGGGTGTAAAATTACCCCGTGAGATACTGTAATTGAGACATAATTTGTGCATATTATGCATTTGTCAAAAACCTATAGAAATTTATAGCACAAAGAGTAAGCCTTAATGTATGCAAATATTTTAAAAGTTATATAGAAGATTGGAGAATCTCAGAATGGAATGCACACTGTGACAAAAGTATCAGACTATATTACAAGTATATGAAAAAAAACTCAATGAAGGAGTTAGGGAGGAAAGGTGCTAATGTAAATAACTTAGGAAATGAGTGGAGCCTATAATGCTTAAGCAAAAGGAACTGCACATAAACACTGTACTTTAGTTGACAAAGCTGTTTTACAGCTTTATGAGTTAACAATAGGGTATGAGTTAAAATGCTGAAACTGCTATACATATATACTTGAATTTAACATTAAATGAACAGAAGAGGTGGAAGCTAGGTTTCTCACTGTTACAGTAGAGGTGAGAGATAAGCAAGGAAAAGGAAGAGCTAGAATTTCCATGTGGGAAAGAATTGGAGCTGAAGACGTCAGTATGAACTCATGTTTAGTTTAATATAAATGTAGATGGTTACATATAGAAATATTTGTAGATATGTGTATATACATAGGTTAATATATGCTATTATATTTTCTTAGTCTATTGAGAGGTCTTAGAAGCAATAACACCCTAAGAGCAATAAGCACATATAACATCCAGATTTTTGTTTCTAATACCATTCTCCAATATGAGGAGCCAGGACTTCTTAGATAAATTGTTGATTCTAGGACTGAACCAGGAAATATATATGAGTCTGGAGCACTGTGTAGTGCTGGAAGGTAGTAAAGAAGTGTTATGGACTGAATGTTTGTGTCCCCCTCTCCAAATTCACGTACTGAAATCTAATCCTCAGTGTGATGGTAATCGGAGGTGGGGGCTTTGGGAGGTTATTATGTCATGAGGGTGGAGCCCTCTTGAATGGGTTTAGTGCACTTATAAGAAGAGGCAAGAGAGGTAACCCTCTCTCTTTCTGCCATGTGAAGATATAATGATAAGTTGGCAGTTTAAAACTCAGAAGAGGGTCCTAGAACCCGACCATGTTGGTACCCTGATCTTGGACTTTCAACCTCAAGAACTGTGAGAGAGAGATTGGCTCAAGATGGCAGAGTAGAAGGTGTGCTCTCACTCCCTCTTGCAAGAACACCAGAATCACAGGAAGTACTCCTTGGTGTGAGCCCTCCCAGACTCCGCCATTAGCCCCACCAAAGAGCTCAGGTAGGCTCCAGTGTTGGGTCATCTCAGGTCGAACAACCAACAGGGAGGGAATCCAGCCGAAACCATCAGTGGACAAGTGGATTAAGGTTTTACTGAGCTCTGCCCACCAAAGCAACAGCCAGTTCTAACCACCACCAGTCCCTCCCATCAGGAAACTTGCACAAGCCTCATAGATAGCCTCATCCACCAGAGGGCAGACAGCAGAAGCAAGAAGAACTACAATCCTGCAGCCTGTGGAACAAAAACCCTACTCACAGATAGACAACATGAAAAGGCAGAGGGCTATGTACCAGATGAAGAAACAAGATAAAACCCCAGAAAAACAACTAAATGAAGTGAAGATAGGCAACCTTCCAGAAAAAGAATTCAGAATAATGATAGAGAAGATGATCCAGGACCTTGGAAAAAGAATGGAGGCAAAGATCAAGAAGAAGCAAGAAATGTTTAACAAAGACTTAGAAGAATTAAAGAAAAAACACCTAGAAGAATTAAAGAACAAAGAAACAAAGATGAACAATACAATATCTGAAATGAAAAATACACTAGAAGGAATCAATAGCAGAATAACTGAGGCAAAAGAACGGATAAGTGACCTGGAAGACAGAATGGTGGAATTCACTGCTGTGGAACAGAACAAAGGAAAAAGAACGAAAAGAAATGAAGACAGCCTAGGAGACCTGTGGGACAACATAAAATGCAACAACATTCGCATTATAGGGGTCCCAGAAGTAGAAGAGAGAGAGAAAGGACCCAAGAAAATATTTGAAGAGATTATAGTTGAAAACTTCCCTAACATGGGGAAGGAAATAGCCACCCAAGTCCAGGAAGTGCAGAGAATCCCATACAAGATAAACCCAAGGAAAAACACGCCAAGACACATAGTTACCAAATTGTCAAATTAAAGAAAAAGAAAAATATTGAAAGCAGCAAGGGAAAATGACAAATAATATAAAAGGAAACTCCCATATGGTTAACAGCTGATTCCTCAGCAGAAACTCTATAAGCCAGAAAGGAGTGGCATGATATACTTAAAGTGATGAAAGGGAAGAATCTACAACCAAGATTACTCTACCAAGCAAGGATCTCATTCAGATTTGATGAAGAAATCAAAAGCTTTATAGACAAGCAAAAGCTAAGAGAATTCAGCACCACCAAGCCAGCTCTATGACAAACGCTAAAGGAACTTCTCTAAGTGGGAAACACAACAGAAGAAAAGGACCTACAAAAACAAACCCAAAACAATTAAGAAAATGGTCATAGGAACATATATATCGATAATTACCTTAAACATGAATGGATTAAATGCTCCAACCAAAAGACACAGGCTTAATGAATGGATACAAAAACAAGACCCATATATACGCTGTCTACAAGAGACCCACTTCAGACCTAGGTACACATTCAGACTGAAAGTGAGGGGTTGGAAAAAGACATTCCATGCAAATGTAAATCAAAAGGAAGCTGGAGTAGCAATACTCATATCAGATAAAATAGACTTTTAAAAAAAGAATGTTACAAGAAACAAGGAAGGACACTACATAATGATCAAGGGATCAATCCAAGAAGAAGATATAGCAATTATAAATATATATGCACCCAACATAGGAGTACCTCAATACATAAGGCAACTGCTAACGGCTATAAAAGAGGAAATCAACAGTAACACAATAATAGTGAGGGACTTTAACACCTCAGTTGCACCAGTGGACAGATCATCCAAACAGAAAATTAATAAGGAAACACAAACTTTAAATGACACAACAGACAAGATAGATTTAATTGATATTTATAGGACATTCCATCCAAAAACAGCAGATTACATTTTCTTCTCAAGTCCGCATGGAACATACTTTACTGTCTGCAAATGACATGATACTATACACAGAAAATCCTAAAGATGCCACCAGAAAACTACTAGAGCTAATCAATGAATCGAGTAAAGTTGCAGGATAAAAATTAATGCGCAGAAATCTCTTGCATTCCTGTACACTAACAGCAAAAGATCAGAAAGAGAAATTAAGGAAACTCCCGTTTACCATTGCAACAAAAAGAATAAAATACCTAAGAATAAACCTTCCTACGGAGACAAAAGACCTGTATGCAGAAAACTATATGACAATGTTGAAAGAAATTAAAGATGATACCAGCAGATGGAGAGATATACCATGTTCTTGGATTGGAAGAATCAATATTGTGAAAATGACTGTAGTACTCAAAGCAATCTCCAGATTCAGTGCAAGCCCTATCAAATTACCAATAGCATTTTTTAATGAACTAGAACAAAAAATCTTTAAATTTGTATGTAGACACAAAAGATCCCCAGTAGCCAAAGCAGTCTTGAGGGAAAAAAACAGAGCTGGATGAATCAGACTCCCTGACTGAAGCTATACTACAAAGCTACAGTAATCGAGACAACACAATACTACACAAAAACAGAAATATATATGAATGGAACAGGATAGAAAGCCCAGAGACAAACCCACACACCTATGGTCAATTAATCTATGAGAAAGGAGGCAAAGATATACAATGGAGAAAAGACAGTCTCTTCAAAAAGTGGTTCTGGGAAAACTGGACAGCTACATGTAAAAGAATGAAATTAGAACACTCCCTAACACGATACACAAAAGTAAACTCAAAATTGATTAGAGACCTAAATGTAAGACCGGACACCATAAAACTCTTAGAGGAAAACACAGGAAGAACACTCTTTGGCATAAATCACAGCAAGATCTTTTTTGATCCACCTCCTAGAGTAATGGAAATAAAAACAAAAATAAACCAATGGGACCTAATTAAACTTCAAATCTTTTTGCACAGCAAAGGAAACTACAAACAAGACCAAAAGACAATCATCAGAATGGGAGAAAATATTTGCAAATGAATCAACGAACAAAGGATTAATCTCCAAAATATATAAACAGCTCATGCGGTTCAATATTAAAAAAACAAACAACCCAATCCAAAAATGGGCAGAAGACCTAAATAGACATTTCTCCAAAGAAGATATCCTGATGGCCAAGAAGCACATGAAAAGCTGCTCAACATCACTGATTTTTAGAGAAATGCAAATCAAAAGTACAATGAGGTATCACCTCACACCAGTTAGAATGGGTGTCATCAGAAAATCTACAAACAACAAATGCTGGAGAGGGTGTGGAGAAAAGGGAACCGTCTTGCACTGTTGGTGGGAATGTAAATTGATACAACCACTATGGAGAACAGTATGGAGGTTCCTTAAGAAACTAAAAATAGAATTACCATATGACCCAGCAATCTGACTACTGGGAATATACCCTTAGCAAACCATAATTCCCAAAGACACATGCACCCCCATGTTCATTGCAGCACTATTTACAATAGCCAGGTCATGGAAGCAACCTAAATGCCCATCGACAGATGAATGGATAAAGAAGATGTGGTACATATATACAATGGAATATTAGTCAGCCATAAAAAGGAACGAAATTGGGTCATTTGTAGATATGTGGATGAATCTAGAGACTGTCATACAGAGTGAAGTAAGTCAGAAAGAGAAAAACAAATATTATATATTAATGCATATATGTGGAACCCAGAAAAATGGTACAGATGAACCAGTTTGCAGGGCAGAAATTGAGACACAGATGTAGAGAACAAACGTATGGACACCAAGGGGGGAAAATGGCGGGGGGGTAGGGGTGGGTGTGGGATGAATTGGGAGATTGGGATTGACATGTATACATTGATGTGTATAAAATCGATGACTAATAAGAACCTGCTGTATAAAAAAATACATAAAATAAAATTCAAGAATTGGAAAAAAAAAGAACTGTGAGAAATAAATATCTGGTTTTTATAAGCCATCCAATCTATGGTACTTTATTATAGCAGCCTGAACTGAGTAAGATGGGAAGTGTTTAAAACAAAACAAGCAAAATAAAACCCCACATTGACGGGTAAATTGAAGGGGTAACAGAACCAACTGAAAGAATTGCAAATGGCCTAAGCTGGAAAAATTTGAGTAAGAAGATAAATAAAAAAGGATTGGATTGTTATTGAATGCAAGACAGTGTGCCTGATGCACGGTGAAGCCAAACAATACCAAAACGTCAGAGTCTGGAGCAATGAAAGGTTTATTGCTGGGCCGTGCAAGGAGATGGGTGGCTCATGCCTTAAAAACTCCTGAACTCCTGGAAAGCTTTCAGCAAAGCCCTTTTAGAGGAAAGGTGACGGAGGGGCCTGGTTAGCTGTTGCAAACTTCTTGGTGCCAGATCCTTTGTTCTTGAGGTCTGATCAAGATCAGGTCGAGATGTTCCTGTAAACCTCCACCAAAACAAATGTTATTTTCTGTTCTGACAAGAAACGGCAAGGTCCCAAGGCTCAGCTTTCACCCTCCGAGGTCCAGGCCCTGGCTAAGTGGAGGGGGTCCCTGTGTGGGCTCCTTACCCTGCCCGGGAGCATTCATCCAGCACCCAGTCTGGGTCCTCCTGGTAGTGCCCAGGCCCAGTTGAGAAGACATATCTCAGCTGGCAGCACCCTCAGGGCCAAGTCCCTAGACACGGCCGTCATCACTGAGGGAGCAAGGTGCCCAGGACCCAGCCGGCTTTTAGGCTCCTCAGGCCACCCAAATGGGAGCCAGGTCCCACTGACTGCGACTCATGGAGACTGCCACTGCCATTAGGTTGCTGAGGGGGTGATGGGTGAGAGGTTCACTGCTGCTTCAAGGCCTGGGCCTGGTCAGTGGGCTGCCATGGTGAGGGCTCTGGAGCTATGCAGGACACAGCCCCCAGCCTGTCCCCAGGCCCCCCAGCTCACCCGTAGGCCTGAGGGCCTGGAGGGCCCTAGGGAGAAGGCCGCGATTCCCCTGATCCACCTCTCAAGGCACTCTGTGCTGGGAGGACCACTGCGAACCTGTTGGCGGGGCGGGACCTCTACCCGTCCGGCTAATGGTTGCGTGCTAAGGGCAGCATGCTGATGACTGTGAGCCTGCGTAGCCCCTATTACAGGATTATAATTCAAAGTATAAAATAAATGTCCATGAATCTACGCTGATGTAAAAAAAATGATTGAATAGATAAATAAATGGAAGCAAAGAGAGAAATCTTCCTTGTAGAAGAATTACAAATAATTTCTGTAGTACACTGTCTTCATGGAAGGGGACCATAAACTCCCACTCCTTAAGTGTGGAGTGTGTTTAGTGACTGTCTTCTAAGAAGACAATATGTAAAGGGGGAGGGGAAGCAATGAGAAAATCTGACAAACACTACCTCAGCCAGGTGTGATCAAGGTCAGCATCACCATCAATGTTAATACTACTAATTAAGTTAATAGCATGAGCTATTTACTTTAATTCCACGGTTTTCCTCCCTAAAATCCATAACTTCAGTCTATCTTTGAGGGGGAAAAAACCCCCCAAAAACCATAAATTCCAACTAAGGAACATTCGACAAAATGTCTGACATGTATTCCTCAAAACTGTCAAGGTCATCAAAAACCAGGGAAAATCTGGAAAACTATCACAGCCAAGAAGAGCCTAAGGAGATATAACACCTGAATATCCTGATGGGATCTTGGAACAAAAAAAGAATATAATGTAATAACCAAGAAGACTTGAATAATGTATGGAGTTTAGTTAACTATAGTGGTTTAACTTTGGTTCATCACTTGTAACAAGCATACAATATCTGTCCAACTAATATCAGATGTTAATAATGGGGAAACTGTGTTCAGGGTATAAATGAACTCTGTATTATCATCTCAATTTTTTCTCTAAATCTAAAACTGTTCTAAAAAATAAACTAAGTATCTATCATAGAGGCTGATACATAGTAGGCTGGTAATGCAAGGCTAAAAAAAGTTAAGAAAGGAAGAGGATAAAAGACAGTTAAGAAAAGAAACATCAACAATTCAAAACATTTGCTGTTGAAGCACAGCTTCAATAAACTTATAAATAGGTCATAAAAAGTCTAAATGTCTAAGAAAGAAACATGCCAATCAGAATTTTAAACTAACAATTTTTTAAACTTCTTTGTTGTAGAATTTACTTTTATTCTACAATTTTGATCAAACTTTTAACTTGTACTCTGAATGCACCTATAATGCAAGCTAGATATGTATGACATTTTACAGTTAATTATTAGAGTAATTCACTCCATAGCTCATAAAAGTAATAATGCTATTAAAGAATAAAAGCCAGAAGACTGTGAAGCCATATTTATAACACGCCATTACAACTCTGCCACACAGATTGTCATCCAGATAAGCAAAAAACAAACAAAATAATCTTTTATAAAATGGAAATAACTCGGGCTTCCCCGGTGGCGCAGTGGTTGAGAGTCCGCCTCACCAAAAAAAAAAAAAAAAAAAAAAAAAAAAGGAAATAACTCAATATATAGGAATTCAAATTGTTTTCCAGTTGCTCATCAACTTTGTCTTTTGCTTTGCCTTTAAGCTATTAGGTTTCAAACTGTTAGGTTACTCCATTGTATTTAAATGTTATCTTCTGTTGAATACTTTTCACAACTAATTCAAAATTCCTTGTCAAATTATTTATTCTATAACTCAATTAATAAAAATGTGTCAAATAAATTAATTGTATACTGAAAGAACACATCTAGAAACACTGAACTGCCATCCTGCTATCTGGCATTGTGAAGATAGGAAGTTTTCTGCTAAGGCTCGTGCTCAGCTCACAGAAGACAAAGACGAGTTTGCTTCAGCCTTGGGGCTGCAGGAGGGGCGGGGGGTGGCGGGGAGGGTTCCGGGTCACCCTGGTGTACTAAGGTAACCTGTGCAGCTGGAGGCTGGCCATGTTCAGGCTCCCTGATACCTCCTAGGAGGGCAGCTACTTCAAGGCACGCAAGTTCCCCATCGACTGCCCTTACTCCCGACTGGCCTTTTGGTTCCCCCAAATCTACAATGTGGCTCCCCAACATCTACGAGAAGGGGAATGTGGGCATCTTCATCCTCTGGGCCGTGCCCCTACCCCGGTCGTGGAACCCCCAGCGGGGAGCTGCCCTCAGGGCGGTGGAATCCCACCCAGAATGTCAGAACTATCCTCATCTCTTTCCACAACGCACCCAACACCTTCCCACCCGCCAACGTGGGTGCCTCTGTGAGGTACAGGAAGTGGAAATGTTACGGACCAGAGTTCTCAGCCTTCCCCAATCAACAGCAATTGACCAGAGGGCCGGACGAGAAATCCAGGCAAGGCTTTATTGGGGCCCCAGCTGCAGCAGGGGGCAGGGAGAACAAACAACATGTTCTCTTGCTTGCTCGCTCCCGGAGGCGGAGGCGGGGCACGCTTGTTCCTTATATGGGGTGAGGGTAGGGGTGTGTCCAGGGGTAGGGCTGGAGGGGTGACTTAGGAGTTTTGCCCACCCCTCTAGTGGTGTTGTGTGTGCAGGGAGCATGCTCAGGACTCTGCATTTGCTCCCGACACCCTATTTTTGCTCCAGGCTCTTCAAAAGTGGCAGTGGGGTTTTTTTTGGTCTCTTTGTATCTCTTGGGCCCAGAATTTGTCCATTGCACGCAGTTATTTTTAGTCCCATACAGTTTCTTTTTACTTTGTTGCTGGAGGAGACGTGTGTCCAGGTGCGAGCATTGCAGCACTGCAGCGGAGGGCCCCAGGTCCCAGCCTGCCTCAGAAGGAGCGCAAAGGCGTGGAGCTGAGGCAGCGTAGCAAGCAGACATCTTCTGGAAGTGAGGCCTGACCGCCGGCGTGGAGCTGCCCACACGCTGGCGGAGGACCGAGTGAAGATTGAGGCCGCGGAGCTTGGCAGGGCTCGGACCTCTTCCAGGACTATGGCTACGACGACTTAGGAGGTCCAGGCATACAACTCTGGCCACAAGGAGTCCTGACACCACGTCCCCGCTGAATAAACGTACAGATTTTATGTCACCAGGCCCAGGCTGTGTGGGCTCCTGGGGAACCTCCTGACACCACGCCGAGACTACCTCACGAAAGGTTTGTGTTGTTCCCCTCCTTGGGTTGTTTTGATTTAGCCCTCGCTTTTCTCATATTTGTTCTGGGTTTTTCTCTGCTTGGTGGTGGAGGGGCCGCCCTCAGGGCCTCACTTGTGCTGGGTATCCGGCTCGGGGCCTCCCAGGCGGAGCGGGACTGGGGTCAGCAGAGGCCTGAGGGACCCAGACCCTGGTCCTGTCCCTTTGGCTGGAACCAGAGACTCGGGGTTCCCATCTCGTGCGTGGAAGGATTAACTTGTGGTCACCTCTTCTGGTCTGCTTTGGTTTGTTTGGAATATAAGTAAAGCGACTTTATGAGGAAAAAAAGACATCTACCAATGGGGCTTTGGAAGGAGAGGATATGGGAGGATATGACCCATGTTATTCAGATCTTATTGGCCAGGGTAAAGGAAATTAACTTTATTTACCAGTATACTTATTTTATCTTGTTGATTAAACCACAGTATACTAAATCACAGAATCGTTAATGTTGTTGCTTAGTTACAATGAATTTTCATTCTCAGTAATTCTTCAGCAGGTAGAAAAGGAAACTTTTACTTTTCGTGAGGTATTTTTCTCATTAAAACAGAGGGGGGGCTGTCAACGTCTCCTCTCGAATTCAACTCTGATTATCCCTTTATATTTTTTACCCCTTTATCCATTTATGTTTTTGTTTTTTCTCCAGTTAACTGCCTTGCTGCATTCTAAAGTTAGCTCTTCTAAACTTGAACTTCTTATGGCAAAATACTTTCTGGTAATCTGCCAATGTTTTCAGCACTGATATATGTCAGCTTTCAGGAGTTTTCAGTTTGTTGGCTTGTTCTCTTCGAATTCATCTTCCCTCCCCCTTCCTGTACTGCAAATTTCAGCTTGATTTTTTTTTTTTTTTTTTACTGTGGAGGGAGCCATATTCCCTACTTAGCAGATAAATTAGAGAATTCCTTCATCCCCAGAAGCAGAAAGATCAAGGAACAGTCACAGGAGTCTGATCATCACCTAAACTTGCGGGCAAAAAAACTGAGCAGAAAGGAGCTTGCTGGTTCCATGAAATTTTATTCTTGCATACTCAATGAACCAAGAAGATGATTTAAAATTTACCCAACTAGGCTTTTTATTATTTTCAAAAGCTCTAGTTTAAAGTTTTGATAGAAGTTTCTTTAATTCACCCACAAACCACAAAATGGAATTTTGTAGTAGCAGCAGCAGAAACAACGAGAGCTCAGAAACTCTCATATTGTTTTGATGATGAAGTCAACAACTTGGCATATAGTCCATCACTACTAGACCTCCAGGACTGCATTAGATTTGCTCAGTATTTTTGTATAATCCTCAGACATGGCTAAGGTAGGTTATACTATGATAAAGTCCTAGCATGTGTAATATCCAGTTTGTTCTTTGCCATTGGTCTCATGGCATCTAAACCAGTTACTATATCCTTTTTTATAATTTATTCTAGCATTGAAGAACACATTTCCATTAGATACTATGCTTCTTATGTCTGAAGAACATTTTATCTTATTCAGTATTTAGAGGCAGCGTGGCATGGTTCAAAACCACTATGCTGAGTATTAGGGAGCCTGGTTTCTTTTGTGAGCATTGTTTTATCTTATTTATTTTTATCATACTTTTTTATCATGTATTATTTAGGTTTTTTTGTTGTGAGGAATAGAAACCCCTCCTAGCTAATGTTGGCATAAAATAATTTCTTAGGATGGTATAGGGAAATATAAGGTTAGCTTACTTTAAAGGAAACTGGAGAAATCTAAATGATGAGAATTAGGGCAACTTTTGGAACCCTGGTAGTAACAACAGATATACAGTCTCATCAGGTGTTACTGCTGATCATCTTCATTTCTTCTTCCCTACCCCCACTACCACAGATTCCAGAGAGGATCTATGTTATTGGTCTAAATTGAAGAAAATGGAGGGAAACAGATTCTCTTGATTGATCTAACAGATTGCATTTAATGAGAAAAGACCATTTCCCTAGAAGCAAAATTCAGGTGTTGTTAATGGAAGAACAAAAAAAAAAAGGAAAAAAGATGGCAAAATAACAAAATCCAAAAGGCTGTGGAAAAATTAACAAATGGTTCGCTCAGTCTTTATGCTTCCAAAGATATCAGCCCATATTGCTATAGTGAATTTTGTATGATATGTTAGAGAGGCAACATAATAATTCAACTTCATAATTATGTTTAAAATTGGGGCCTCTTTCCAACCCTTCTTTCTCTGCTTTGGGCCAGTCCCTCACTATCTTTACTAGCCTATTGTAGCTTCCTAAGAGACTGCATGGCATCTGGTTTTACATATCATCCTCCTAACTTCTCCTCCATAACTGTTAGAGTTATCTTTCTAGAATATAATTTTGTCTCTTGGAAACTGTTAGTAGCTTCAATATTGTCTATCAGGTACTTAATACCTGTTCTTATCACCATGCTGGGCAGAGTTAGATGCCTGTACTACTTAGCTGTTATAGCACTTTGTACATAGCTTAATTTGAGTTCTTGATTCACTGAATAATTATTGTAAAAGAGGGGAAAACATCTATGTGAAACAATAAACAAAATAAATTCTCTGGTGAACACATGTAATCCTGGCTGTCCTGATAACTTCTGTTTTCTAAAGGCAATTCATATCTGTTAGAAAAGATCCAGATAGTTCCCTCTCACTATATGTGTTTAAAGGAAAAATACCAAAATTTCAAAACCTCTTTAGGTTCTCCTGGAGTGAACAGTCTTTGATTTAACAGGTCACTTAAATGAATTTGTATATATGCAAAACTGGCTTGAAGCTAATTTCTCTGCACTATAAAGTGACAAGTGATAGGGATTTTGAATATTCTGGTGTCAGCACTTGGGGAGAGGGATTTAGGGAGCCCTGAGAAATAGTGTGAAGAGGAAATATGAGAAAGATTTCCAGGGAAAGGAAGCTGTGTAACATGGAACTCCTTTTCTGTAGGGGAACCTCAATTTAAAAACAAAACAAACAAACAAACAAAAACAACCATTGAGATTTCCCAAGGATAGGAATTGCCAAAGGGCTTGTAAGAATAGTTGCATCCAGTATTTAAGTCATTTGCTCTTCTATGCATTTATAGTGGGCATTGTGCCCACCCTTCCCTGATTATGTAGCAATCATTTGGTTTAGATAGGATTAACCTTTCGTCCTCTTCCAAAAGTTATAGCAAATTGGTCTAAATAATAAGGTTATCCCATAATACCATTTACACAGTGATTAATTTGAAAGTAATCTAGTCAACACTTTTCCTGACACTTTCTGAGGTAAGTGGGTTAGTTTAGGAAAGATCCATGCAGTATAGTCTCAGGACTTTTTGTCTTATGGTTGTGAGAGCTGCCCTGGCTGTCCTACTGCATGTGAAGACATATAGCATCAGTTTCTGATGGTAGTTATCCTTTGACCACATGGGCAGCCATCCGTGGGAAGACTCTGACTGGGAATAATAGAGATGGAAAAATGGAAGGGAAAAGGTAAGTCTTTGATGTCTGAGTGAGTCATTAAGATCAAATGACCTGTACATTGGTCGTGAAGGCTGCCAAACATCTGGTCTTTCTAGTAAAATGACCCAAAGAATCTCCACTGTTAAATTAAACCAAACTTTTTTTTTTTTTTTTTTTTTTTGCGGTATGCGGACCTCTCACTGTTGTGGCCTCTCCCGTTGCGGAGCACAGGCTCCGGATGCACAGGCTCAGCGGCCATGGCTCATGGGCCCAGCCACTCCAGGGCATGTAGGATCTTCCCGGACCGGGGCACGAACCTGTGTCTCCTGCATCGGCAGGCGGACTCTCAACCACTGCGCCACCAGGGAAGCCCTAAACCAAACTCTTGATTCTCCCTCTTCCAAATATACTTCTGTGATCTTGCTAATTTTATTAAATGCACCTCTATCCTCCCAGTTCTCCTCTTTCTCTTACCCATGTCTAATCCATTAGCAAATTTTGTCAGCTTTTCAATCGAAATATATCCAAAATTTCACCACTTATTATTTCCATCACTACTGCCCTGATCTAAACCCACATCATCTCTCTCCGGGATTATAGCCATAGCTTCCCAAATGCCTGTCTGCTTCCACTCTTGCCATCCTATTCTCTGTTCAGTTAACAGTCAGACCATACCAATCTCCTGGCATAAACTTCCACTATGAATAAAACCCCAAGTCCTTCTATTTGCCTAAGAAGCTCTGCTCATATGGAGAGAGTTATCTTTCAGACATTATATACTACATTTTTCATCTGTCACTCTGTCCAAAACACACTGGCCTCCTTGCTTTACTTCAAACATGCCAAGTTTGGCATCTCTGCACTTGCTGTTCCTTCTGCCTAGAACCCCTGTGTTTCACATTCCACGTGGCTCACTTCCTCAGTTCTTTCATATTTCTCATTAAATTCCACCTTTTCAGTGAGTTCTTCATTGACTCCCCTAACTAAAAGATGAACTGTATCTTGTGCCCTTTCTTTCTGTAATCTTCTCCCTAGTATGATCACTGCACATACATATTTATTTACTTGCCTATTATCTGTCTCCCCCAAGAAAAATTCATCTCCCTGAGAGCAGGGATATTTGACTATTTTTTAATTACTAATTCCCCAATGCCTGGACCCATAACTAAACTGTTTATTGAATGAATGAATAGTTTAAGACTGTTTGATATTTTTTTTCTTTTATTGATTACTACCGAAAATCCTAAGAGCTACAGTTCTGATTTAATACCCATTCACTATACCCATCTCTTTAGGAAACTAAGTTAAATATTAAGGTCTTGCATTTATGGGTGCTTTGGGAAATCTGAGATTAATGATCTGTATTCCCCTATTAGAGTGATTTGGTCACAAAAGATGAAACGTAAGTATGAAAATTTAACTGTTGCTTTGCAACCTCCTCAGGAGCTTCCCAGGTGTATCTGATACTGGTACCCTTACTCAGAGGGAAGGGAGAGACCAAAGAAAGAGGCAGACCACTTCAGATTGGTAGGGGGCAGGTTTAATAAGTAATGGAACTTACTTTCGAGGCTTGTCTTGGGTGGCCACAAGATGAATAGATTTTCCATACTCTCCCACAAGAATCTTAAAAGTTTATATACAGGCCTTAACTGGGTTCAGTCACATATACCATCCAGATGGTCTTAACACTACATAACTATCTCAAGTGTGTGTTCTTGGGCAGCTTCTAGCCTGGGGAAGGCAAGCAGAACACACATTCCGGCACAGGGGAGGGAGTAAGGGGACCTCTGATTGTCCAGGTCTAGATCACAGGTCAGCCATTAGGTACATCCTCCGATGATCCACCCAACATCATAAAAGCAGGAAATTGGAGCAGAAGTTCAGTAGGAGAAACATGAACCTTCAGAGAAGTCAATAGATGAGAAAGAAGGCAATGATTTCCAACATATACATGATAGGAGCTTAAGTGAGTTCATTTTAAATATTAAGGAAGTGTGGTAACCCAAAGCTGGAACAGTTGATATTTGAGTTATGTTATTTGCATGTATGATTTTCTCTTTGTACTGTGGACTTTTTGGGAGCAAGATCCTTCCATTTATCATTGCTTCAGTACTCAGAGAAGGTATTCCATAGATAGTTGTTGCATAAGTTAAATAGCATTGGAGAAGATCTCTAGAGTTGGTTATGACAGTAACTAGATGTTAGACATGTTATTTAGTCTGCGTTTACTAGGCCTTAGTACCTTCGTCTATTAAAACGAAAGTGCTGGACTTCATAATTAAGTTCTTTCCAACTATAAAATATTCTATAATTTTATCTGCTTGTGTATGAGTGGAGACATGCACATACTTTCATCTAATAGAAATAAAGATATACTTCTTAAAAATTTCCTTTGCAAATATATTTTGGTTAATATAGCTGCCATCAATTTGGCTTATGAAATAGTGTTTTCAATGATCTTTTAGCATGATAGATTAACTTTTATGTTCCTAAAGCCATTTCCTCTGAATGCTGCTGAATTCACACTTCACTAATGGCAAGGATCTGATTAGAACTCATTTCATAGTGATTCTTTGACATTTTCAAACATAGAAACGTGTGTGCTTTTCTGAATAAAAGTCAGAACATATAAATTCTAAAAGTTACTACTAAGATTCAATCTAATATTGGATGATAGTTATGAAAGACTAAAATGTTGCAAAATAAGTGTCCCTTAAGTTTCCCCGTCCCTCCAATTTCTTTTACTCTCAGCTCCCATTGTCACTACACTGGGATCCACAGGAACGTTTTCTCCAGGCTTTGGTCTATCTCATCAGCCACTTTATCAGTTCCTCAATTTGGTAGAACTTAAAAGTAGAGGAGCTCACAATGTCTAATAGAGAGCATAGGCCAACAAGTCAGCCCACTGAGTGAGAGTCAAGGCAGAAACTTAAACCTGTCAACAGAGTCAGCATAGGAGGGGACAGAGACTTCCTGTGACTTCCAAGTGACACAGGCATTAGCGTTTTGTCCCCAGGTACCAAAATAATGGATCTGAAAGGTAACAAGGAAGCTCGGGGGAGCAACACAGGATCTTGACATTTTTGACTGGACCATTAGGTTCCATCATTAGGAAGTAATACTCAATTTCAGATCTGCTTAAATGATGGAGTTGGTGTTACTAGAAGATTTTTGCCCTTGGCTGGACTTAATTCAGAGACTAAACGATAGTCTTCTTCTACAGTGGGACCATTAGTGGAAGAAGCCGGAGAAAGTAAAAGCAGGAGGAGGAAGGAAGGGGCTAAAAAGTGCCTTCATTTTTAGAGAAAGGAACCAGTTAGGGAGATCCAAGAAGGAACAGTAAGAATAAGAGAAAACCCAGATGAGAATACATTGTTGAGGCTAAGGAATTAAGCAGTTTAATAAAGGGTATAATTAATTATACAGTGAATTTTCATCTTACTCAAGGGTTAGATTCTCAATTCATGACATAAGTTGAAAATGGCATAAAAAACTATTTTATAAAAGCTGTTATAAAGGTACCATATTAAATACTGACACACAATTTTTCTATAAAAATTTAACACAAGTTTTTCCCCCTAAATGGGAATAAATCCTTTCTTCCTTCTTTCCTTTCCAGTGCCATAAGACATAGTTGAATTTCATGAAGGGACCATGTTGAATGTAAAAGAGTTTTCAGTAGCTCACACTACGAGAGACCTATTGAGATGATAGCAGGTTCAAGTATCCCATCCCATGCCTGTTTTGGAGCAGAGGTTCATTGACTGGAATAGCACATAAATCTGCTTATATTGTCATTTTCTTTCCTTTCATCAGGTGTGCCTTACTGTAATTTTAGAAGTTCAGTGTTTTATGATATGACATTCTTTCACGCTGAAGAGAGGTCAGGAAGAATAGGGACTGGGAAAAGGCTATTTTAGTGCCCATTAAGGGGATTATAACTGACCTCTGAGTGAACTTTATAGGTGATATTGAGGAATGGGAGTCGAATTTCAGAGCCACTTAAAAGGAAGCTTCTGAATTTGTTAGAAAAAGAGGCAATTATTGATGGATATTGTCAAGAGCTGTGTTTCTAAAACTTTGGTATGTGTAAAAAGTACCTGGAGAATTTTTCTAAAAATGCAGATTCCAGACCTCATTCCAGACCTTGATATTATTGAATTCTGATTCAATAATATCAAGATGGAGACAAAAAAAGAGAACTTTAAATAAGTAAAAGATGTTTTGGATGCTGCTGTCTTCAGATCACGTGTTGAAGTACTCAGGTCCTAGAAGGGGAGAGGAGAAGGAAAGACAAAGATTGGGGTTAGCTTTGAGAAGGAAAGAGGTGTATTTTTTTGTGTGTGTGCGGTACGCGGGCCTCTCACTGCTGTGGCCTCTCCCCTTGCGGAGCACGGGCTCCGGACGCGCAGGCTCAGCGGCCATGGCCCACAGGCCCAGCCGCTCTGCGGCATGTGGGATCCTCCCAGACAGGGGCACGAACCCGTGTCCCCTGCATGAGCAGGCAGACTCTGAACCACTGCGCCACCAGGGAAGCCCAAAGAGGTGTATTTTTTCCTGAGGGGTAAAGGAATATAAGTATTTGAGTATCAAGAAAGAACTAAATTGAGGTGGAATAAAGATAGTAATTTAATTTGAAGGCTATAAGATGATCTTTCAGGAGGAAAGGAAGGGGAGAGGAGAGAGGCCAGAAGAAGTTTGGAAAGCATGGAAAAGCTTTGAAATAGCTCTTAGAGCTGAGTGACTGTGACAAGGCTCTGAAGCTGTTTGGGCTGCCATGATTTCTTTATTAAATGATATTGAGCATCATGAGTTTTGAGACCCTCTCTGGCTATAAACAATTTTATGATTCTTCTGCAGAAGTGATCTCAGACTTTTGTCTGCATATCATCTCTGAGGAAAATGATGTACCCCTATCTATAACAGTTATTATAGCAGGTGTTTTCCATAGTGGGGGGCAGATCCTCCAAAGATAGTATATTTTCATCTTAAGGAAAAATGCTTTTGACTACAATCTGTCTCCTCTCTAACTTCCCTCCTGATCCTAAGAATTGTTTTCATAGGGAATGAACAATAAATCAAAGATGAAATTGATAAACAGCAGTGATTCTCAGTTTAAATTTAAGCAGTATAAATTTTTGGAAAACTGGGTCTTCAAGTGTCTATGACATTTTCCTATTTCAGGAAGAAAATCCATTAGTAATTTGGAAGCCAGAGTCAAAGATTTACTTCTAAATACTATCATTCGTTTTCTCCTTATACTGTTGCATTTCCATTATAGACATTCTTTTTCCTGTCAAGTTATCCTTTAACTAGACTAGTTGGTCTTATTGAAATGACCTGGGATCTTGGGAAACTAGTTTTACAGCATACATGATATTCCCTCTTGCACAGAGATGAAGAGATTCAGGCAAGATTTTGGAGGACAGTAAGGCTAAAGAGATTGTAATGCATTCTACTTTTAGCTTAGCTATGGTAAGAGTTCCCTCTCAGATCTGAAGCCAAAGAGTAGGCTAAAATGTACAAATATAAAGCTAATATTTATTGAATGTTTATTGTGAGTCAGGGTACTACTATCGAAAGAGAGTGCCCAGGAAGGTGCCCTTGGGCATAGAATGTTAATTTTATATGTCAACTTAGCTGGGTCATGGTACCCAATTTTTGATCAAATATCTGTCTAGATGTTGCTGTGAGGGCATTTTTAAAGATGTGATTAATATATATATCAGTAGACTTTGAGTAAAGCAGATCACTCTTCATTATGTGGCTGGACCTTATCCAGTCAGTTGAAGGCCTTAAGAGAAAAGACTGAGATCCCCTGAAGAAAAAGAAATTTTGCTTCTAGACTACCTTTGAACTCAAGATTGCAAGGTCTTTTATTGCCAGAATTTCCAGCCTGACTGCCTAACCTGTGAATCTCAGACTTGCTAGCCCCCATAATCACATGAGCTAATTGCTTAAAATCTCTCACTCATTCTCTGTATGTGTGTGTTCTGTTTCTCTGAGGGAGTCTGGAGAACACTAATACAGAAGGAAATTGGTGAAACTTAGGTTCTTCCTAATGGTTCAATGGCTTTACCTATTTAGAATGAAGAACATAGTTAAGACTCAATGAATGCTACAGACTCTCTATCCAGGAAAATATGTATACAGGCACATACATATAAAATTTTGCATACATATGAAAGGTACCCAGGGATTAAGAACCCTTGTCTGGGTTTAGATGTCAAACTGATTTCTTTCTGAGTAAAATACGATGAGACCTTCTTGGTTTACTCAGGTTGCAGGAAGGAATCAAAGGCCAAAAATATGGTGGGCAGACAAGAGATATGATTTGTGTTCTAAATTTTCTGAAAGAGCCTGAGACCAAAAAAAATGCTTCTGTTTGATGTGCTTTTGAAGGCCACTAAAACTGCAGAATGTACATATGCCCTGAGGTAGTTTGCTTTACCAATATAGGGTCTGAAGCCAAAAAGTTAATGGGCAGAGAGGGCTCCTGTATGACTGTTGAATTGGCACAATGATTTTATCAAATATACTCAGAAACCCAACTACTGGAGGGAAAACAGAAAATAAGTAGAAAGGATATGATTCCAGACAGGCACTGATTTTTAATCACAAACTATCAATGGAGGATTGTTTAAATTCCTACCAGAATCTAGAATATGTTTGTTACTTATTATTATATGAAAAATTCTTATTTCCAGAAGGTTTCATGGATATTTTACAATGAATTTTAGAGGGTTGATGTTCAAAGTGCTACTTTCTCAAGCAACTATCTGTGACCCATATATATGAGCAAAAAGTGGCTGCCAGGGACTAGTACAAAGAAGGCTGAAATTCTGCATAAGTTAGTGAAAATTAAATAGAATATAACTTTACAAAATAAAGCAGCACAAAATATCAAGGGTACTATATGTTGAATTTAAAACATCAGAGACCATCAGTTAACTTGTTTTGCCAGGTTAACTCATTTTTTTACATATTAGAAAAAGCTTGTTATGTTATCTCTATGCATATATTTAAAACTTTTCATTGAATCATTGCAATATAATTTAATGCTACAATGGTACCAAAAAGATTCAGACCCCTGCATGCCAAGAATTGTCAACTGTGAAAGGGAGAATACTGTTATAGCATGTTTGCATGTTTTTGCACTCAGTTAAATGCCAGGCAAGGCTCAGGCATACCTGCTGGTGCAGACTCGAATCACAGGGTGGTATTTTTTTGTGCAGTGGCAAATAATGTTATAACAAACTATGTGTATAACATGGTGTGATGATTAATTTTGTGATTAACTTGACTGGGCCACAGGGTGCACAGATATTTAGTCAGGCATTCTCCTGGGTGTTTCTGTGAGGGTGTTTTTGGATGAGATTACACTTAAATGGGCAGACTGAGTAAAGCAGAATACCCTCTATAATGTGAGTGGGTCTCATTCAATCAGCTGAAAGCCTGACTCAAACTGAAACATCAGCTCTTCCAGGGTGTTTAGCCAGCCTGTCTTCAGAATGGAACCTACACTATTAGCTCTCCTGGGTTTCAAGCTTGCCAACTCACCCTACAGATATTTGGACTTGTCAGTCTCCATAATCTCAGGAACTAGTTCCTTATAATCTATCTCTATCTGTACCTATAAATTATCCTACTGATTCCAGTTTTCTGGAGAACTCTAATACAAATAGTATTCAAAGAGTTTTAGCACTTATTTAAAAATTTTGATTCTTCTGTAACTGTTCATAATAGTGTTATTGTAAGCTTTGCATTCTTGTATAACTTTTACATTTATAAATATTATTTTTTCAAATGTATTAAAATTACTCTTGAAACTAAAATTATTGGTAAAAAATGAAAAATTTGGAAACAGTCTGGTGATGAGATTGATCTGGTTTAAGATGAAATATAAGATGAATCTTACATTAAGATTATTCAACTGATGTCATCCACCTTAACAAAAACAGAAAAAGAAAACATTATGCCAGAAATTCTTCTATAAAATCACTACAAATTTAAAGACTTAGAAACTTCTTGTCATAGAAAATATGACAAGAAAGTTAAAGAGAAGTTATTTTTGTTTGGGATGATTTTTGTGGCAATTAAAATTACTCAAATCCTCAGTGTGTTTATGCAGTGAATTCTGAAAAGAGTTCCACAGTCTCTGCCAAGTTACAACATCATTTGAAACAAAACAAAGTGAACATAAAAATAAGGCTTTCAAATTCTTTCGGAATAAATGAAACAGCTTAATGCTATCAAAAATGCATGCAAACACAATTTGAATCTTATGCTGAAAATGCACTTATTAAGTGACATTCTATTATATTGCAACAATTAGATTAGTAGGGAGCTAGGAAAATACAATTAGTACACTGTCTGAAAATAAAGCTGAGAGAATACAAGAATGTGCATACAAGTTACCTGACTAATTAGCTTATAGGCTGACATAACATGAAATCTTTACAATTCAACTGGACAAGAGAAAAAATATTTTAGAGCTCCCCGTTTGCTTGTTTTTGTGCTGTATGTGAATATAGAGCATTTATTACTTTATAAGTCACTTGACACAGAGAGAAGAAATTTGTTTTGAAATTTTGAGGGAAAATTTAACAAAAATTAGCACGTTATCTGAACTTTAAAAAATGACAACTGAGTATTTCATTATAAAGTTTTAAATTTCTTTCGGCCCATTTATCCACACTCTTTAAAAATTAACACAGCTTTAATTATATGCCATGCTTTAAGCTAATTGATTTGTAAATCTCATCTTAACATCCTATCAGGTAGACATGATTACTATTTCTAATTTACATCTCAAGAAAAAGGTTTAAAGAGGTCAAGGTGAAAACGGTAATTAAATAAGGGAGGCAGAACTCTAGTCCCTGGCCTTTCAGACTTCAAACGTTATGCTCTTAAGTATTATTATATTATACCTTGTAATAATTCAACTCATGCTCTTAAGTACTATTATATTATACCTTGTAATAATTCAACTTTGAAATTTCCTATGAATCCTCTTTCATATTTACGGATTACTCATGATCCAGTGTGTCATGAGATTGCAAGGCAGGCCATTCAAAGCTGTTACATTTAGAAACTAATTTTCTATGTGAATCAGGATTTTCTTATAATTGTTAACCAAAATAAAATTTAGAAATTAATTGAATATTGAGATTGAAGCTACTATGAATCATTCATAACTGTAATTTAAAAATTTCCAGGAACACTATCATTGTTCTTATTTAATTGCTTTATATTAACTAGTTTAAGTTTAAACTAACAAAGTATGGTTATACTGAAGTTTAATGTTTTCATTTCTTATTCTTTTCTTTACTGAGATTCAGCTAATATTTGATTTATAAAAATCACAGATTTTATACAACTCAAACATTTATAGTTATGTCAAAATCTATATTGTCTTATTTTCATGACAAAACTGGTATACAACCAAAAACCATCTCAAGTCCAGGTCTTCAGATTGAATCCTGGATTCTTATCAGTGAGCCATGCTGTTTACAGATAACATCATCTCAGTACATCAAGAAATTTAAATAATCAAAATTTTAAAAAGAAACCAAAGTAAAGAAAATCAGTAGTGTTTTCAAGAAAAAGTGAACTTCCAGTTCATCAGTAAGAGTATATGAATTATTCATTAGTTAGTAATTTACTGAGTTAACAAAAATAAGATTTTTCATATTGGTTTTTATTTATTTTAACTTCCTTTCAAATATATATATATATATATATATATATTTTTTTTTCTTCCCCGACCGGGGCACAAACCCGTGTCCCCTGCATCGGCAGGCGGACTCTCAACCACTGCGCCACCAGGGAAGCCCCAGAAGTCTACTTTCTCGACCAGAAGTTTCCACTGCTGCGTACAAAGCTGTTTTCTCTCCCTGTCACTATAAATGTGTAGAGTACTACAGGGGTAAGTGTTCTACTCTTCTGTACATCTGCTATAGGGCATGCAGTCTAGCCACACCCAGCCTAGGCACATTTCTTCTGGGATAACAGAGCTTGGGGAAAATGTTTGCTTTGCTATTCCTCTGCTTGCAAGTACTTTGTTTTCCCCAAAACACTCTTATTCTTTGCATCTGTCCTTCTAGAATTAATATTACAGTGGAGAGCCAGATAATAAATATTTTAAATACATAGAATATTAGTATCAACTGCTAAGGAAAAATGAATATTGAAAAGGATGTATGCATTATGGAGCTTTGGATGTAAATGGGACGGCCATAGAAGGCCTCATGGTGGAAGTGACATGTGAGAAAAGATATGATGCAAGTCTGTTTCTGTGTTGCTGTATACTTTCATTTATTTTATTTTGTAGATTCCACATGAAAGTGATGTCATACAGTATGTGTCTTTCTCTGTCTGACTTATTTCACTAAGCATAATGTTTTCTAGATCCATCCATATTGCTGAAAATGGCAAAATTTCATTCTTTTTATGGAAGAGTAATATTCCATTGTGTGTGTGTGGGTGTGTGTGTGTGTACACATACATACCACATCTTCTTTATCCATTCATCTGTTGATGTACAGTAGGTTGCTTCCATATCTTGGCTATTGTAAATAGTGCTGCTAAGAATATTGGGGTGAATGTATTTTTTCAAATTAGTGTTTTGTTTTTTTTCAGATACATAACCAAGAGTGGAATTGCTGGATCATATGGTAGTTCTGTTTTCAGTTTTTGAGGAACCTCTGTAATGTTTTTCATAGTGGCTGCAACAATTTACATTCCCACCAAGAGTGTGCAAGTGTACCCCTTTCTCCACATCCTCACCAACATTTATTATTGTAGACTTTTTGATGGTAGCCATTCTGACAGGTGTGAGGTGATAGCTCATTGTAGTTTTGATTTGCATTTCTCTAATAATTAGTGATATCGAGCATATTTTCATGTGCCTGTTAGCCATCTGCATGTCTTCTCTGGAAAAATGTCTATTCAGGTCTTTTGCTCAGTTTTTGATTGGGTTGTTTGTTTTTTTGATGTTAAGCTGTATAAGCTGTTTATATATTCTGGATATTAACCCTTGGCAGTCATATTGTTTGCAAATATTTTCTCCCAATTTGTAGGTTGTCTTTTTGTCTTGTCATTGGTTTCCTTTGCTGTGCAAAAGTTTTTAAGTTTAATTAGGTCCCATTTTTTATTTTTGCTTTTATTTCTTTTGCCTTAGGAGATGGACCAAAAAAATAATGCTATTATTTATGTCAAAGAGTTCTGCTTAAGTTCTCTTCTAGGAGTTTTATGGTTTTAGGACTTACATTTGTGTCTTTAATCCACTTTGAGTTTATTTTTGTATATGGTGTTAGAGAATGTTTTAGTCTCAATCCTTTACATGTAGCTGGCCAGTTTTCCCAGCACCACTTATCAAAGAGACTATCTTTTCTTCATTGTATATTCTTGCTTACTTTGTTGATGATTAATTGAACATCAGTGTGTGGATTTATTTCTGGGCTGTCCTGTTGATCTATGTGTTTGTTTTTGTGCCAGTACCTTACTGTTTTGATTACTGTAGCTTTGTAGCATACTCTGAATTCTGGGAAGATGATACCTCCAGCTTTGTTTTGTTTTCTCAAGATTGCTTTGACAATTTGGTATCTTTGTGGCTCCATATGAGTTTTAGGATTATTTGTTCTAGTTCTGTGAAAAATGTCTTGGGTATTTTGATAGGGACTGCATTAAATCTGTAGATTGCTTTGGGTAGTATGGCCATTTTAACAATATTAATTCTTCCAATCCAAGAGTATGGGGTTATCTTTCCATTTATTTGTATCATCTTCAGTTTCCTTCATCAGTGTTTTATAGTTTTTAGACTACAGGTCTTTCACCTCCTTGGTTAAGTTTATTCCTAGTTATTTTATTCTTTTGGATGAAGTTTTTTTTTTTTTACATTCTCTTTCTGATAGTTTATTATTAGCATGTAGAAAAGCAACACATTTCTGTGTATTAATCTTTTATCCTGCAACTCTCTGGAATTCATTTATTAGTTCTAATAGTTTTTGCACAGGTACTTTAGGGTTTTCTATATAAGGTACCATGTCATCTGCAAATAGTGACAGTTTTACTACTTCCCTTCTAATTTGGATGCCTTTTATTTTTTTCTCTTGTCTGATTGCTGTTGCTAAGACTTCCAATACTGTGTTGAGTAGAAGTGGCAAGAGTGGCATCCTTTTTCTTGTTCCTGAATTTAAAGAAAAGGCTGTCAGCTTTTCACTGTTGAGTATGATGTTAGTTGTGGGTTTGTCATAAATGGTCTTTATTATGTTGAGTTATGTTCCCTCTATTCCTACTTTGTTGAGAGTTTTAATCATGAATGGATGTTGAATTTTGTCAAATGCTTTTTCTGAGTCTATTGAAATGATCATGTGATTTTTATCCTTCCTTTTGTTAATGTGGTGGATCACATTGATTGATTTGCAAATATTGAACCATCTTTGAGTACCTGGAATAAATCCAGCTTGATCATGGTGTATGATCCTTTTTATATATTGTTAGATTGGGTTTGCTAATGTTTTGTTGAGGAATTTTGCATCTGTATTCATCAAAGATACTGGTCTGTAATTTTTGTTCTTATTGTTGTCTTTGATTTTGGTATCAGGGTAATGGTGGCCTTGTAGAATGAATTCGGGAGTGTTCCATCCTCTTCAGTTTTTGAAATAGTTTGATAAAGATAGGTATTAGCTGTTGTTTATATGTTCGGCAGCATTCTCCTGTCATCTGAGTTTGAACTTTTCTTTGCTGGGAATTTTTTTTTTTTAATCACAAATTCAATTTTGTTACTAGTGATTGGTCTGTGCAAATTGTCTGTTTCTCCTTGATTCAGTCTTGGCAGGTTTATGTTTCTAGAAATTTGTGCATTTCTTCTAGGTTGCCCAGTTTGTTGGCATATAACTTCATGGCATTCGCTTATGATTTTTTGTATCTCTGTGGCATTGGTTGTTATTTCTTTTCTTTCATTTCTTATTTTGTTTATTTAGATCCTTGTCTCTTTTCTTCTTGGTGAATCTGTCTAAAGGTTTATCAGTTTTACTTACCTTTTCAAAAAAACCAGCTCTTGTTTTCATTCATCTATTCTACTGTATTTTCATCTCTATGTTATTTATTTCCTCTCTGATCTTTCTTATTTCCTTTCTTCTGCTGACTTTGGGCTTTGTTTGTTCTTTTTCTTTAGGAGGTAGGTTAGGTTGTTTATTTTAGATTTTTTCTTGTTTTATGAGAAAGGCTTGTATTGCTGTAAACTTCCCTCTTAGGAACTTAAACTTTTTCTGTATCCCATAGATTTTGCAAATTTATGTTTCCATTTTCATTAATCTCGAGGTATTTTCTGATATCCTCTGATTTCTTCAGTGACCCACTGAGGTTTTAGTAACATGCTGTTTAATTGCCACGTTCTTTTCCCATTTTTCTTTCTGTAATTGATTTCTAGTTTCATACCATTGTTGCTGGAAAAAAATGCTTGATATAATTTCTGTCTTCTTAAATTTGTTGAGTCTTCTTTTGTGGCCTAGATGTGATCTATCCTGGAGAATGTTCCATGTGTACTTGAAAAGAATGTGTATTCTGCTGTTTTGGGATGTAGTGTCCTATAGATATGTGTTAAGTCCAACGGTCTGTTGTGTCATTTAAGACCACAGTTGCCTTATTGATTTTCTGTCTGAATGATCTGTCTATTGATGTAAGTTGGGTGTTAAAATTTCCTAACATTATTTTATTATTGTCAATGTCTCCCTTTATGTCTGTTAGTATTTGCTTTATATATTTAGGTGTTCCCATATTGGGTGCACCTATTTTAATGAGTGTAATACACTCTTGTGTTGATCCCTTTTTCATTATAATGCCCTTCTTCGTCTTTTATTATAGCCTTTACATTAAAGTCTACTTTGCCTGATATGAATATTACTACCTCCACTTTCTTGTAGTTTCGTTTGTATGAAATATCTTTTTCCATCCCCTCACTTTCAGTCTCTTGTGTCTTTCTGAAGTGAGTCTCTGTAGGCAACATATAGAAGTGTCTTTTTCTTTTTCTTTTTATACAGTCTGCCACCCAGTGTCATTTTTTTTTGCAGTATGTGGGCCTCTCACTGTTGTGGCCTCTCCCGTTGTGGAGCACAGGCTCTGGACGTGCAGGCTCAGCGGCCATGACTCATGGGCTCAGCCGCTCTGCGGCATGTAGGACCCTCCCAGACCGGGGCACGAACCCGTGTCCCCTGCATCGGCAGGCGGACTCTCAACCACTGCGCCACCAGGGAAGCCCCACCCTATGTCTTTTGATTGAAGCATTTCGTCCATTGATGTTCAAAGTAATTATTGACAGGTACACACTTATTGCTTTTTATTACTTGTTTTCCAGTTGTTTTTGTAGTTCTTCTCTGTTCATTTATTCTTCTCTTTGTTTCTTCCCTTGTGGTTTGATGATTTTCTTTAGTAGTATGCTAGTGTTCCTTTCTTCTTAGTTTTTGTATATCTATTATAGGTTTTTGATTTGGCATTACTATGAGGTTCATATATGTTGACCTATAACTGTCTACTTGTTTTAAACTGGTAGACATTTAAGTTCAAACACATTCTAAAAGATCTATGTTTTTAGTTCCCTTCCCCCACATTTTGTGTTTTCAAAGTCAGATTGTACATCTTCATGTTTATTCCCTAATTTTTATTGTAGTTATAGTTGTTTTTACAGTTTTTTGCTTTTAATATTTGTTCCAGAATATTTAAATGACTGATCCTCACTCCTTACTATATATTTGCCTTTCCTAGTGGGATTTTCCCTTTTGTATGTATTCTTCTTTAACATTTAGTGAAGATCCTTTAGCATTTCTTTTATAGCAGGTTTAGTATTGATGCCTTTTATTTTCAGCTTGTTTGAGAAGTTCTTTATCACTACCTTTGTTCTAAAGGATAACCTTTCTGGGTAGAGTGTCCCAGGTTACAGGCTTTTCCCTTTCAGCACTTTGAATATATCATGCCACTCCCTTCTGACCTGCAGAGTTTCTCACCTGATAGACTTATGGGGATACCCTTGTATATGACTAAAGTTGTTCTTTTTTTTCTTTCTCTTGCTGTCTTTAGAATTCTGTCTTTAACTTTTGTAATTTTGATTATGATATGTCTTTCCTTTTAATTTAATTTTTTTAATACAGCAGATTCTTATTAGTTATCTATTTTATACATATTAGGGTATATATGTCAATCCCAATCTCCCAATTCATCCCACCACCACCACCCCGCTCCTGCTTTCCCCGCTTTGTGTCCATATGTTTGTTCTCTACACCTGTGTCTCTATTTCTGCCTTGCAAACCAGTTCATCTGTACCATATTTATAGATTCCACATATATGCTTTAATATACGATATTTGTTTTCGCTTTCTGACTTCACTCTGTATGACAGTCTCCAGGCCCATCCACATCTCTACAAATGACCCAATTTCATTCCTTCTTATGGCTGAGTAATATTCCATTGTAGATATGTACCACATCTTCTTTATCCATTCGTCTGTCGATGGGCATTTAGGTTGCTTCCTTGACCTGGCTATTGTAAAGAGTGCTGAAATGAACATTGGAGTGCATGTGTCTTTTTGAATTATGGTTTTCTCTGGATATATGCCCAGTAGTCAGATTGCTGGGTCATATGGTAACTCTATTTTCAGTTTTTTAAGGAACTTCCATACTGTTCTCCATAGTGGCTGTATCAACTTATAATCCCACTAACAGTGCAAGGGTTCCCTTTTCTCCACACCCTCTTGAACACTTGTTGTTTGTAGAATTTCTGATGATGCCCATTCTAACCAGTGTGAGGTGATACCTCATTGTAGTTTTATATGCATTTCTCTAATAATTAGTGATGTTGAGCAGCCTTTCATGTGCCTCTTGGCCATCCGTATGTCTTTGGAGAAATGTCTATTTAGATCTTCTGCCCATTTTTTGAATGGGTTGTTTGTTTTTTTTGATATTGAGCTGCATTAGCTGTTTATATATTTTAGAGATTAATCCTTTGTCCATTGATTCATTTGCAAATATTTTCTCCCATTCTGAGGGTTGTCTTTTTGTCTTGTTTATGGTTTCCTTTGCTGTGCAAAAGCTTTGAAGTTTCATTAGGTCCTATTTGTTTATTTTTGTTTTTATTTCCATTACTCTAGGAGGTGGATCAAAAAAGACCTTGCTGTGATTTATGTCAAAGAGTGTTCTTCCTATGTTTTCCTCTAAGTGTTTTATAGTGTCCGGTCTTACATTTAGGTCTCAAATCCATTTTGAGTTTATTTTTGTGTATGGTGTTACGGAGTGTTCTAATTTCATTCTTTTACATGTAGCTGTCCAGTTTTCCCAGCACCACTCATTGAAGAGACTGTCTTTTCTCCGTTGTATACGCTTGCCTCCTTTGTCATAGATTAGTTGACCATAGGTGCGTGGGTTTATCTCTGGGCTTTCTATCCTGTTCCATTGAGCTATATTTCTGTTTTTGTGTCAGTAACATATTGACATGATTACTGTAGCTTTGTAGTATAGTCTGAAGTCAGGGAGCCTGAGTCCTCCAGCTCCGTTTTTCTTTCTCAAAATGGCTTTGGCTATTCAGAGTCTTTTGTGTCTCCCTACAGATTTTCAATTTTTTGGTTCTATTTCTGTAAAAAATGCCATTGGTAATTTGATAGGGGTTGCACTGAATCTGTAAATTGCTTTGGGTAGTATAGTCATTTTCACAATATTGCTTCTTCCAATCCAAGAACATGGTATATCTCTCCATCTGTTTGTGTCATCTTTGATTTCTTTCATCAGTGTCTTATAGTTTACTGAGTACAGGTCGTTTGCCTCCTTAGATGGGTTTGTTCCTAGGTATTTTTTTTCTTCTGTTGCAGTGGTGAATGGGATTGTTCCCTTAATTTCTCTTTCTGATCTTTTGTTGTTAGTCTATAGGAATTCAAGAGATTTCTGTGCATTAATTTTGTATCCTGCAACTTTATCAGATTCACTGATTAGCTCTAGTAGTTTTCTAGTGGCATCTTTAGGATTTTCTAAGTATAGTATTATGACATTTGCAAACAGTGACAGCTTTACTTCTTTTCCAATTTGGACTCCTTTTATTTCTTTTTCTTCTCTGATTGCTGTGGCTAAGACTTCCCAAACTGTTGAATAATAGTGGCGAGATTGGACAACCTTGTCTTGTTCCTGATCTTAGAGGAAATGCTTTCAGTTTTTCAACATTGAGAATCATGTTTGCTATGGGGTTGTCATATATGACTTTTATTATGTTGAGGTAGGTTGCCTCTAGGCCCACTTTCTGGAGACTTTTTATCATAAATGAGTGTTGAATTTTGTCAAAAGCTTTTGCTGCATCTATTGAGACGATCATTTGGTTTTTCTTCTTCAATTTGTTAATATGGTGTTTCATATTGATTGATTTGTGTATACTGAAGAATCCTTGCATCCCTGGGATAAATCCCACTTGATCATGGTGTATGAATCTTTTAATGTGTTGTTGGATTCCTTTTGCTAGTATTTTGTTGAAGATTTTTGCATCTATATTCATCAGTGATATTGGTCTGTAATTTTCTTTTTTTGTAGTATCTTTGTCTGGTTTTGGTATCAGGGTGATGGTGGCCTTGTAGAATGAGCGTTCCTTCCTCTGCAGTTTTTTGGAAGAGTTTGAGAAGGATGGGTGTTAGCTGTTCTCTAAATGTTTGATAGAATTCACCTGTGAAGCCGTCTGGTCCTGGACTTTTGTTTGTTGGAAGATTTTTAATTACAGTTTCAATTTCATTACTTGTGATTGGTCTGTTCATACTTTCTATTTCCTCCCAGTTCAGTCATGGAAGGTTATACCTTTCTGAGAATTTGTCCATTTCTTCCAGGTTGTCCATTTTATTGGCATAGAGTTGTTTGCAGTAGTCTCTTACGATTCTTTGTATTTCTATGGTGTCTGTTGTAACTTCTTTTTCATTTCTAATTTTATTGATTTTAGTCCTCTTCCTCTTTTTCTTGATGGTATCAATTTTGTTTGTCTTCTCAAAGAACCAGCTTTTAGTTTTATTGATCTTTGCTATTGTTTTCTTTGTTTGTATTTCATTTATTTCTGCTTTGATCTTTGTTTTCTTTCCTTCTACTAAGTTTGGGTTTTGTTAGTTCTTCTTTCTCTAGTTCCGTCAGGTGTAAGGTAGATTGTTTTTTTGAGATGTTTCTTGTTTCTTGAGGTAGGCTTGTATTGCTATAAACTTCCCTCTTAGACTGGTTTTGCTGCATCCCATAGGTTTAGGATCGTCGTGTTTTCATTGTCATTTGTCTGTAGGTATTTTTTGATTTCCCCTTTGATTTCTTCAGTGACTTCTTGGTTATTTAGTAACGTATTGTTTAACCTCCATGTGTTTGTGTTTTTTACTTTTTTTCCCTGTAATTGATTTCTAATCTCATAACATTGTGGTCAGAAAAGATGCTTGATATGATTTCAATTTCCTTAAATTTACCGAGGCTTGATTTGTGACCCAAGTTGTGATCTATCCTGGAGAATATTCCATGTGCACTTGAGAAGAAAGTGTAATCTTCTGTTTTCAGGTGGAATGTCTTATAAATATCAATTAAATCTATCTGATCTATTGTATCATTTAAAGTTTGTGTGTCCTTATTTATTTTCATTTTGTATGATCTTCCCATTGATGAAAGTGGGTTGTTAAAGTCCCCTAGTGTTTTTCTGTTACTGTTTATTTCCCCTTTTATGGCTGTTAGCATTTGCTTTATTTATTGAGGTGCTCCTGTGTTGGGTGCATAAATATTTACGATTGTTATATCTTCTTGGATTGATCCTTTGATCACTATGTAGTGTCCTTCCTTGTCTTTTGTAACATTCTTTATTTTAAAGTCTCTTTTATCTGATATGAGTATTGCCTCTCCAGCTTTCTTTTGACTTACATTTACATGGAATGTCTTTTTCCATCTCCTCACTTTCAGTCTGTATGTTTCCTTAGGTCTGAAGTGGGTCTCTTGTGGACAGCATATATATGGGTTTTGTTTTTGTACACATTCAGCGAGCCTGTGTCTTTTGGTTGGAGCATTTAATCAGTTCACACATAAGGTAATTTTCGATATGTATGTTCCTATTACCATATTCTTAATTGTTTGGGGATTGCTTTTGTAGGTCCTTTTCTTCTGTTGTGTTTCCCACTTAGAGAAGTTCCTTTAGCATTTGTTGTAGAGCTGGTTTGGTGGTGCTGAATTCTCTTAGCTTTTGCTTCTCTGTAAAGCTTTTGGTTTCTTCATCGAATATGAATGAGATCCTTGATGGGTAGAGTAATCTTTGTTGTAGGTTCTTCCCTTTCATCATTTTAAATATACCGTGCCACTCCCTTCTGGGTTGTAGAGTTTCTGCTGAGAAATCAGCTGTTAACCTTATGGGAGTTCCCTTGTATGTTATTTTTCATTTTTCTCTTTTTGTTTTTAACAATTTTTCTTTAATTGTTGTCAATTTGATTACCATGTGTCTCAATGTGTTTCTTGTTGTGTTTATCCTACCTGGGAGTCTCTTAGCTTTCTGGACTTGGGTGGCTATTTTCTTTCCCATGTTAGGCAAGTTTTCGACCATAGTCTCTTCAGGTATTTTCTTGGGTCCTTCCTGTCTCTCTTCTCCTTCTGGGACCCCTATAATGTAAATGTTGGTGCATTTAATGGATCTCAGATAGTTCTTAGACTGTCTTCATTTCTTTTCATTCTTTTTTCTTTATTCTGTTCTGTGGCAGTGAATTCCACCATTCTGTCTTCCAGGTCTCTTATCCGTTTTTCTGCCTCAGTTATTCTCCTACTGATTCCTTCTAGTGTATTTTTCATTTCAGTTATTGTATTGTTCTTCTTTGTTTGTTTGTTCTTTAGTTCCTCTAGATGTTTGTTCTTTAATTCTTCTAAGTCTTCATTGAACATTTCTTGCATCTTCTCAATCTTTGCTTCCATTCTTTTTCCAAGGTCCTGGATCATCTTCACCATAATTATTCTGAGTTCTCTTTCCTGAAGGTTTCCTGTCTCCACTTCATTTAGTTGTTTTTCTGGGGTTTTGTCTTGTTTCTTCATCTGGTACATAGCCCTCTGCCTTTTCATCTTGTCTATCTGTGAATGTGGTTTTTGTTCCACAGGCTGCAGGATTGTAGTTCTTCTTGCTTCTTCTGTCTGTCCTCTGGTGCATGAGGATATCTAAGAGACTTGTGCCAGCTTCCTGATGGGAGGGGCTGGTGGTGGGTAGAGCTGGGTGTTGCTCTGGTGGGCAGAGCTCAGTAAAACTTTGATCTGCTTGTCTGCTGATGGGTGGGGCTGGGTTGTTTGGCCTGAGGCGCCCCAGCACTGGAGGCTACAGGCTCTTTGGTGGGGCTAATGTAGGACTCCAGGAGAGCTCATGCCAAGGAGTACTTCCCAGAACTTCTGCTGCCATTGTCCTTGTCCCCATGGTGAGCCACAGCCACCCCCCGCCTCTGCAGGCAACCCTCCCACACCAGCAGGTAGGTCTGGTTCCGTCTCCTAGGGCATCACTGCTCCTTCCCCCTTGGTCCTGATGTGCACACTACTTGGTGTGTGCCCTCCCATAGTGGAGACTCTGTTTCCTCCAGTCCTGCCAATGTCCTGCCATCAAATCCCGCTAGGCTTCAAAGTCTGATTCTCTGGGAATTTCCCCTCCCATTGCTAGACCCCCTCCGCCCCAGATTGGGAAGCCTGATGTGGGGCTCAGAAGCTTCAGTCCAGTGGATGGACTTCTGTTGTACAAGTGTTCTCCAGTTTGTGAGTCGCCCACCCAGTGGTTATGGGATTTGATTTTACTGTGATTGTACCCCTCCTACCATCTCATTGTGGCTTCTCCTTTGTCTTTGGATGTGGGGCATGTTTTTTAGTGAGTTCCAATGTCTTCCTGTTGATGATTGTTCAGCAGTTAGTTGTGATTCCGGTGCTCTCGCAAGAGGAAGTGAGAGCACGTCCTTCTACTCTGTCATCTTGAACCAATCTCCTATGATATGTCTGATGTGATTCTCTTTGTGTTTGTCTTGTTTGGTACCTTCTCCACTTCGTGTATGGTACCCTCTGTGATTCTTGTACCCGGAGATCTGTTTCCTTCCTCAAAGTTTTCAGCCATAATTTCCTCAAATTTATTTCAATCACCTCTTTCCTTCTCTCTTCTTCTTCTGGACCCTCTATAATGTGAATGTTGGCACATTTAATGGTGTCACAGAGATCTAGATTGTTTTTCATTTTTTAAAATTTGTTTTTCTTTTGCTGTCCTGGTTTGGTAATTTCCATTATTCTCCCTTCCAGATCACTTAAGCCTTCTTCTGTTATCACTTAGTCTGCTATTCATTCCTTCTATTGTGTTTTTTATTTCAGCTATTAAATTCTTCATTTCCAATTGGGTCTTTTTTATATTTTCTAGTTCCTTGTTAAAATTATCACTGTGTAGGTCTATTCTTTTCCCTAATTCAGTTAACATTTTTATTGCCAATGACTTGAATTCTCTCTCTGTTAAATTGTTTATTTCTATTTCATTATTTATTTTTCAGAGGTTTTCTCTTGCTCTTTCAATTGAGAGCAGTTCCTCTGCCTTTATGTATTTAGGTGATACAGTGACTTCTTGTTGTATTGAACTGGTGTTCTTATGTAGGAGCATCCCTACGCAGACTGTGTGTACCCGGTACCATTAGTGAGATAGCTGGATTTGACATGGATGCAAATCACTTCTTTCCTCAGCGTTTGCTGGCAGCTATCCTCCTGGTAGTTGATGGGTCTGGAGATGGAGTGTCTAGAGCTGGAGCTTGTTGTGAGGTGGGACTTCTCCACTCAGTGGCTGTCATTGCCCTATTGGGGGTGGGATCTGATCCTAAGTTTCTAGTGTAGAAGCCCTAAGGATCAGGCTTGAGTTGGCACTGTTCCCTTTAAGTGTGTCTTTCCCCCTCTTCCTATACCAGGAAACCATTGCCCCAGAAGGGGGAGTGCTGAAACAAGTGGGGCCCATGTGGACTTTCTGCTCTCATTAGCTGAAAACGGAGGTCTGAACTATCTCCAGTGCCGTGCCTGTGCAGATGCCCGCATTTATTACTCTTGCTCCGCTCAGATGCAGCCTTGGTTACAAGTCCTCTTTGTCACTGCCCACAGCCTCCTCTGACCCTGTCCTGTCGTGGAGCCACAGCACAGAGCTGTCAGGGCCCACATGGACTCTTACAATGTATTCAGAGGTGAGGTGTGGTGCAGCAGCCGCTGCCAGAGATCTGGGCTGCCTCTGATGTGCTGCTTGAATAAGTGTCAACAACGGCTGCTGCCCCCCCACCCAGGCTCTGCCTTAAACCTGGGCTGCCTCTGTGTCCCATGGTGGAGTCTTCTTTCTGATCATGGCAGCCCCAGATGCAGTGCTGTGCTGACGTGGAGCGAGCAGGGCTAGAGCATTTGCTTGGCTTGTGCTGGGGCATGCAGCGAGGTTGAAGGAAACCTGGCAGCTAGCTGCTAGAGCAGACCTCTCTCCTCCCTTCCTTGGGGGCAAGCCAGAGTGTGTGCTGCTCGTGAATGTAGTCCAGGATTCCCACCACCCTCCAGTTATTCCCAGGTGTCCTCCAACCAGCCAAGGGGACTTGACTCTTCTGTGAAGGACCCCAGGAATGTGGCATCCAGTCTGTGGTTCTCACGGCTCGCTCCTCAGGGCTGGGGTCCACCTGTGTATTCTTCCTTTTCTTGAGTCTCATCCCAGGGGCACAGGTTCCAATCGAGTGCTTTTTTTCCCCTCCTGACTGATTATGTGTGTGTCTTTCTTATAGCCTTGGTTGAACTGGAGTCCTTCTGCCAGTTTCCAGTTAGTTTTCAGTGAGAATTGTTCCACATGTGGATGTATTTTTGATGTGTTCATTTGGGGGAGGGGGGTAGATGGACTCTATGTCCTCTTACTCCATCATCTTGATTGATCTGTTCTTTTTATTTTTGATAGCCCTCATGTGTGCATATATGCATGTGTACACTTGTACTTATGTGTTTGTTTGTGGTTTACTATAGTGGTAACCAGGAAGACCCTGAAGGGAAAAGGTGAAGAGCCTATGTTCTTATGTTCAAAATAAGTCAAGAAAGCTAGTGAGGTTGTGCTATTCTACAGCTGATGTGAATGGAATTCCAAAGGCTGGAATGGTGGTGGAAACTACTAAGTGGAGAAGGCTGAGTCCGTGGAAGCTTCTGCAAAGAAAGTAGGAAATGAAGAACACGGGGAGCTAGTAGAGACCTATGGAAAGGTCTAAGAGCTGAGCTTTAGAGATACTCACATAGGTCCCCAAACCCAGGATGTACTGGCATTTTAGAAGATTCATTCTTGGCCCTTTGATTGTTCTGTTTATACTCCTTTCCACATTAAATCTATTCTCATTCCCCAGTTAGTACGTTAAAGCAGATGATTCTTAAGTCTTTATCTGTACACATAGTTTCTCCTGAATTCCAATCTAGTATTTTCAAATACCTGCTGAGCAGTTCTTTCAGTATCTCTCTATGTTTTCTTGCTCCCAACCTGAGAGCTTAAACTGCATTCACAGCTATCCATATATATTTGGAAAATTGGCAGGTCATGCCCACTAGGGATATCTGTGAATGATAAAATAAAGCAACTTTTGGTCTTTCCTAAAGACACATATAACAGAAAGTCAAACTCCACCAGGTTGGTTAAAAAAACAAGAAGATAAAGACCTCTACAGCCTAGGTAGTAAGCCACACTAATACAGATCTGAAGGGCAGCCTGCAAAAAATGGAGCCATCCACTACACCCAGCACAGGAGAGGAAGGGAAGGGAATCTTCAGATTTTCTGATAGAGGAAAGGAAGATTTGTTTTCTTAATTCAGTGGTGTGTGTAGGTGTGGAGGCAAGTGTTTTTCTCTAAAGCAGTACCTGTATTTTTACTTTGTTTCTGTGACCCTGTTTTACTTACAAATTTGGGTCCTTTGGAGAAACATGAACTACTTTTAGATGGACGCAGTTTCAAAGATATTGAACTCTCCCTCATTTGCTTCACTTTCGTCTTTCCCATTTAGATTTACTGATGCCCTTCAATTCTGTGGAAGTTACAGTTACAATGTTATTTTTATTTCCATTGAACAGAGCTTGGAATCGCATCAAACTGTCAAACTCATAATCTAGAGTTCCAAACCTGGCTTTTCTTGCAGCCAAGATGAAGTCCAGTGATCCACATATATGCCCTAGGTGCCAAACTGAGTAGGTTTTCCCTCAGATCTGATTGGCGATCTAATTCTGGATTAGAAGGAGGGTACAGCAAAGCCATCAGGGATCCCTTGAGCTAAAGTCACCTATCAGAGGAATCCCACATCTTCTAGGAACAGGCTTGCTTTAGTATCCCTGCCAGACTCAGTGGTTGATTGGGAGCAGCCCTTGGGAGAAATGGACTCAGCAAACAAACACAGATGAATTTCAGTACAGAAGCTGGAGCCTTTGGTCAGTTATGCTCCCTGTAGTTGGTCTTTGAGGTACATTCTCATGGCCTGCAGCTACCACTGCTTTTCTCTGCTCAGTCAAGTCGTACGCAATATTTTTCTTAGATACATTTGATGAGAACAGAGCCTAGGACAAAATCCTGTTCCACTAAAAATGTCCTTCCAGATTGTTGTGAACAATATATTTTTAGTGCCTTCATTCAAGCCATTAGCAAATTATAGTGGAATTGAATAATTTCTTTTTCTTGTCCATGAATATATCATCCAAGATTGTATCCAATGGATAATTTGTCTAAATTAGAATATGTGTCTAGAAATCACCTGGTACATAAATGGGCTAAATTTGTCAATAAAGAAATGAAATAAGATATGCATTATTTATGCTTAGGGAACCCATGTTAATTCCTACTGATCATTTGTTTTCAGTTCACAAACCATATTTTGATAATTTCTAAAACTTTCTATGGAATTAATTTCAAACTCTTCAATATATTATAGAATCCTTTGACTTTTAATTTAAAAAGGAATTATAATTTTTTTCCCTATCTAGTATTTTGGTTTAATCTTTCTGATTATTCACAATGCCTCAAGAAATAGTTCAGTGGTATAGAAATTTTATTTGAAAGTTCTTTTTATAACTTGGGATATAATTTATTTGGGACAAAGATGTAAAATCATTTAGGAAAAGAATTGCTTTCTTACAATCTCACATTTCTTGGGCTTCAATTTCCTCTTACCAACATTATTTTTTCTATCCTTGACAGAGAAGATGGAAATAAAATAAAAGTTGAGTGGTATGGCTTTTTCTTTGTCATGTGTTATAAAAATGTTACTTTGAAAGAACACGTTCATTTTTTCTGAACATAACTTCAAAACCCTATTTTTTGTATCTTTAGCATTTTTGACAAGCCTCATTTCGTTCTGATTATTGGCCTTTTAAAAATCATTCTTATACTTTTTAGCCACTCTTAAATACTTGTTATTTGTTATGCTCTATTCTTCTCTCTTTTGTGCATGTTCTCTTTTGTAGATGAATTCAGCTACCTTTTGTCCCTTTCACAGTCCAGTGATTACTGTGGCCATGAATTATGAAATATGATAATCAGTTGTATGCTTCTGGATTATTATGGAAAAATAAGAGACAGAGAGAGATATTTTTGTCATCAAAATATATAATTTCAATTTATTTCTGAATGTCTATCTTCATCCTAATTTTCCTTCATTAAAGAATTGTATTCTCTATGGAAATAACCTTAGATTTCCTTTGCCATATTAAAATGATCAGAAAGTTTTTGTATTTTTTCATATTTTATGTATTTTTTTAATAATGCAGATTTTGATTATAGTTCTAAGATTGAACTGGATATGGTTCATTACCCAATGAAATGAAATTATTAAATTACAGATGGTATGGAGACAGTATTTATATGATAGTAATGAAATCGAAAAACTACATAGAATTCCATGTTGCTCAGGAAGGTCTGGAGGGAGAAAAATGGAGGCACAATGAAGAGGGTTTAGACATACATCTGCTATTTCCATTATATGGGTAAGAAGTCAAGGATAAGAAAGTTTAGACACTAATGTTCCATGAGAGTAGGGTAGCCTTTAAACTCTTCAGGAATTTGTTTCCTGGAAGTTGCCAGCCAGCCTTGGGAACGTTTCTTAATTCCAAGTCCTTTCCACATTTGTTCCTTTTTGTCTTCCCACAGTTCCCAAGGATTTAGTCTACTTATTAATTTTTCTCTAGATATCACTATGTATGCTTTTACCAGCGTTCTTCCCATTGGAAGATAAGAGTTCTAGAATCAGGACTCTGGTAAAGTGAATGGCACTTATGTAAGTCATATGAACTTTCCAAATATTTTTCTGGACTTGGAGTATAAAATGTATTGGTAAGACTATTGTGATTTATAAATCACTTTAAACACACATAAGCTATTTGTATTGGATTATCCAGGGAGTATAGTCTCTACCTGAACCAAGTTGCTAGCATACAGAAATGCTGAAGAGGATTTTTAAACTTATAATAGTGGAAAACCAATGTGTTCAGAAAGCCTGAAACTTGTATTGGCTGAGGTAGTGATAAAGCATGTTATGAGAATGAAAAAATAAAGAGGGGGGGATGATTAAATAATTTACCTGCTGATTAGAGTAATTGATAGACATGGAAAATGATTCACCCAATGTTTAAAAAAAAAAACTGTCGGTAGTTTGCCTTTTTTCCCCCTTTCTCTCTTTCTTTATCCTGCCTTGATCTTCCTTTGTAAACAGTAGTAAGTTGCTTAGCATAGAGAAAATGCCAACAAATGTCCACTGGGGATCATTGAGAAAGGATAAAATATATTTTATTTATATTATGACTTAAATAGCATAAGAATCTAAAGCTCCAGAGGGGAATACACTGCATATGAAATGGCTGCACCCCTGACATATTAGCTCTCATTAATTTCATTTGTAATAAAATAGTAGTCATTCAGTTATGTCCCATTGTCAAGTAGCACTTTTGGCATACCATTCTTTGGCCCAGAAGTTAAATTAATGTGTTACATGTAGATTGTGGAACTAAGTCAAAATTATTATTTAACACTTACTAAACACACTTAGTATAATATGTACTGCTTTTTACAGGATCATAAAAATGAAATCTTATCTACAGTTCAACAGAATTTCATGAGACAACCTACTCTTCTGCACTATAGGTAGACAAAAATCCAACCCCAGACACATTAAATCTACTTAGATTTTTTAAAAGCTCATTAATGTACTCTTAAACTAGCGTTGTATGAGAGTTAAAATTCAGCATTAAAGAAAGTGCTCTGTTGTAAGTTTTATCCTTCTGAAGTTCATTAAATCTCCATAATGCATCTGTTGTTAAGTCCTCTACATCACGCGGAAATTAGTATAAAGAGTTTTAAATCATGTTCATCCTCTCAAAGTGGTTTAAAATATGCTTATGTACAGTTACTAAGTACAACCAAGTATTTTTATTGTAATTTGAAAAATTCCCATTTTAAATCATCTAAAAACATTCTTGCTGAAAACAGAACTTAACCGTGAGTTTGAAAATGTACTTTTGCTTTTCAAATTCTTAGTCCTATATTTTGATTTAGGTTTTTAATCAGATCTGTTTCAACAGATCAAAACTTACCCTAGCCCTGCTCAAGGTTATGCAGTTTAACAGAGGCCAGCATTTTGTACTCAGCAAGTTTTACAGGGCAGACGAAAATATGTTTGTAGATTAATGATGTAGTATTCTTGATGATTAAATTTTCAAAGGAAGAGTTGCAGCATCAAGCAGTGGAAATAGCACTGGAGCTGGAGTTAGGAGAACTGAATCCGAGCTCATTTATGGGTTGAGTAACCTTGGGAAGTCACTTGCTGTCTATGAAGCTGTTTTTCTCCTCAGTCTAGGGGATGATAAAATCCAACTCATAGCATCGTTGAGAGGCAACTTTGCAGAAGCACACAGTTCAGTGTCAGGTTTCTTCTAGTTAGTCAATAAATACTTATTTTTTATTTTTATAAGAAATAGGGAGGGTTTTATCCTCTAATAAGATGTATTCAAAGCCTTAATTATCACATAACTTTAATATTTAGCAATTTAACATTAAGAGGTCTAATTTTCTCATTAAATGACAGTATGAGTTTAGTTTTGGACAGACGACTGCATTTATTTGACACAATGATACTGATTTTATTGTATTTGGTGAGAAAAAATGTGTATGGCCACTTTATATATACACAGCCAGGTTTAGTACCTAAAATCTACAGGTTTATAGAAGCTCTAAAATTTTAGATGTTTATTGTTTCAGCTGAGAAAAAAATGTTAACTTGGATTTTCTTTTTCTTTTTAGCAAATCTAAGGCACTTCAGCAACTCTATAACTGTAAATATCTACCTTTGGGATTGCTTGGGGAATTGGTAGCAATCACATGGAAAAATCTAGCTTGAAGTTACTTCCATGTTTCATTTCCCTAGCTGCTGGAAGAGGAAGGCATTTGGGAAGCGGTGTATTTAAGCTCCAGGAGATTAGGATGTGGGTATGAGCCAAGACATTGTTGGTTGCTGCTTGATGAGGTGACTTATTTGTGGAGTGGGACCAGCAACCGTGTTGGAAGCTAGGCGATCTCAGCCTGAGGCACTGTGCTATAATGGTAGACATGTGCAAGAAGATGAATGGGAAACCACGCTTAACAGAGTGAAGTGTTAAAGAGGGAACTCAAAGACCTTGTCCATCTGGATTGACCTTCAGGTTGAAAGCAGGTACACTACAAGTGTACCTTGCTATTTGCCTTAGAGAGTGCTCCTTGGTCACACGGAAATGGGATTTTTCTCTGATTTGAACACTTCAATGTGAAATGTTAACAAAAACACCTAGCCTAGGGTTTAAAAATGTATTCAACACAGGAAGTCTTGAAAATATTTAATGCTTCAAATAATTTTCCCTAGCCTTTGAGATATCTTATACTAAAATGTCTTTCTGCTGAAGCAGTTTCTAAAATATTAGTTTCCACTTTTACTTTTTGCTCCCAGAACAACTATTCCTTTGAACCAAACATCTCCTTTATGTTATTTTTTCCTTTTTTATTATTTTTTTTTTGGTGCTGAAATAACCCATCCTGAAGACATAAACAACTTGCCTTGATGGCTAGCCCAGACTCTGTCCTGCTGCAGATCTCTTCTAACACTTTCATTTCTTACCCCAGGGAGCAGTAAACATGAATCCTGACCCACCAGGGCAGCCCCAGAACTGAGAAGAGATACACTGAAGCTAAACACTAGGTAGAAATAAAAACAATGCCTCAATTCGATAATACTAAATGTGCTGGAAAGACGGTCTCTAAGAGAAAGGATAAATAACCTATATAATGAAGAATTAGTTAGCAGTGTTATGTAAATATTGTAGCAGCATCAATGAGGAGGTAAGCAGATGTATTTTAAGACACTATATTATACAATATACTGTGCACTGTTTCCTGGTGATAAGGTTTTAAAAGTATCTTTATAAGCTCTTCTTCACTGTTGTGACAGGATTATTTTTGCACCTTTGGAAAGCAACTGAGAGAGGAAGCTTGGAAAAAATCCTGCCTAACAAAGCAGTCATACTCAGATAGCTTAAACTATAAGAAACAACTGATTTAAGATAAAAGAACAGATTAAGATATAAGATTAAAACATAAGTATAAATGATATTCTCATTTTTTTCAGTGCTGTATATTCTTGTCAGTGCAGTGAAATGTTAAAATGTTGAAGGATGAAATTGTTTTTGATTATTATTCCACTGAATTTTAAGTAGTCACTGAAGCAGATATTTCATGTAATAACATCCAGAAACTATAATCCATGTACTGTAATGGGTAAACTTGGGTGAGTGGATAATGTAATGTACAAATTACCGAAAAGGAAATCAGACTAATTTAAAGAAATGTTTTAGCTACTGGCATCAATAAATTGACCCCCCAGTACTCTTCAGAAAAAGTTGACTATACATATTCTTCTCCCTCCACCCCTGAAAAACCTCAGTTTTATAATGACAAGATATTAAATAATTTCAAGCTATCTAGATTTACATTTTTTCTTCAGAGAATATTGATTCTTGATTTGACAATGGTGTGCAAATCACTGAAATTCACAAATTCTGTCTCATTTTAAACGGTTTAAGAAAAATTAAAATTTTGATTTAGTGAAACAGTAAAAAGGTACATGCTACAAAAAGCAGAGAAATGGAAATAGCTAGTCAAAAAATGAATAGTTTTTTATAGTTAACCTCTCTATATAACGAACTGTTGATGGTCTAGCTGTGTTTGTATCATTCTAGACTCTGTACAGAGAATGTTTAATTGAAGGATGATTTCTTCCCTATATTCTTCCTGTTGCCATCAGTTGTTGTGTACTCAAGAAAGGCAAACACATTTTAATACTAGTTATATTTTAGTCAGGAGGCCACCAGAGCAGGGATATGTCTGGGAATAGAAGCCAGAAGCACAAATGCACTGAATGAAAGTAGATAAACACAGATACAAGGAAAATCTTTAGGTTGAAATCCGGTTAAAAATTAGAATAAGTCAAAATATAGAAATACAGGCACAGGCTAGAATCTAGGAGTTTCATCCAGGAAACCAAAGACATTGAACAGGGGGCAGATGAGAACCGAATGCATTTAGCAGTGGCAATCAGGTGTCTAGAAATGAATCAAACCTCTGGGGACCTAGGAGAACAAGGGCAAGGCAAGGGCTTACAGAAAAATATGCTTCCATATTGGAAAAATCCTTATTCAGATGATATTTATAATTCCAGACCCAAGAACTGTTGAATTCAGTTTATTAATTGCTAAGGTATGTCAAGTCAGTCTCCCGGTGTATGCTTCCTAGGTGATTGCAGTTGGTTTTCTCTCTTATTCCATCGTGACTAAAAGCACTGTAAAAGACTGTACACAATGAAAAACATTAGCTTTCTAAAATCTACCATCTCCTCACACCATCAGGCTGTTTATCAGACCTGATTACAGTATAAATATGTGAATAGTTAATTCACTGCAGGAAAATTAGGAGGGAAAGAGATTGGTGGATATTTGTGAGGTGGGCTAGAGGTGGTAGAGTTGGAACTGAGATGCCACTGAGCCACCTGAGTTCATGCTATTCCTGAGGTAGAATATGGAAATGGAACTGGGAACATAATCTACAAGTTTGTTTTCCTGAGTTATGAATTAGGATTTTGGAGATGTTTATAAGGTCTGTTCTTAAAATCTTTGGAAATAACTGAATATAAGGTTAATTTTACTTTATAACTCCTCTTGTCATGTTCACTGGGATCTAATTGAACAGAGCAGACACTATCAGAAGAAGCCTGTTACAATTGACATTTTTATTAAAGAAAAACTCCAGGGAAGTCAATATGAAAATGGCTACTCTAGGGACTTCCCTGGTGGTCCAGTGGCTAAGACTCTGTGCTTCCAATGCAGGGGGCCCGGGTTTGATCTCTGGTCAGGGAACTAGATCCCACATGCTGCAACTAAAGATCATGTATGCCTCTATTTACAATAGCCAGGACATGGAAGCAACCTAAACGTACATCGACAGATGAATGGATAAAGAAGATGTGGCACATATGTACAATGGAATATTACTCAGCCATAAAAAGAAACAAAATTGAGTTATTTTTAGTGAGGTGGATGGACCTAGAGTCTGTTGTACAGAGTGAAGTCAGAAAGAGAAAAACAAATACCGTGTGCTAACACATATATATGGAATTAAAAAAAAAATTGTTCTGAGGAACCTAGGGGCAGGACAGGAATAAAGACACAGATGTAGAGAATGGACTTGAGGACACAGGGAGGGGGAAGGGTAAGCTGGGACGAAGTGAGAGAGTGGCATGGACATATATACACTATCAAATGTAAAATAGCTAGTGGGAAGCAGCCGCATAGCACAGGGAGATCAGCTTGGTGCTTTGTGACCACCTAGAGGGGTGGGATAGGGAGGGTGGGAGGGAGACACAAGAGAGAGGAGATATGGGGATATATGTATACGTATAGCTGATTCACTTTGTTATACAGCAGAAACTAACACACCATTGTAAAGCAATTATACTACAATAAAGATGTTAATTAAAAAAAAAAAGAAAAATCCTGCATTTCACACCAAAGATCCTGCAGGAGACAAAGAAGATCCCGTGTGCCGCAGCTAATACCCGGCACAGCCAAATAAATAAATAAATAAATAATTAAAAAAAAAAAAAAATGTCTACTCTAAACAAGATGAAGGTTTTGTTAAAATCTAAATATTTACTATAATGTTGAGTTTTGAATTGCTACATAAGGCAAGGAATGTTAATTAATTTGAGCCAACTGCTGCATCTTTAAGATATCCAGTTGTGGAAAGAAAGGTTTTAAAAACCTGAATTATCCATGGAATGGATGGTAACTATTTAGCATTTCGTTTCATCTCAGAAATAAGATGAAACCATTTTCTTTTATGTTATTTACATGAACAACATTTTTAATACAATTTACTCTTAATACTTTGATCTAGCCCATGGTTGATTGCCTTATAAACCAATTAGTCAAAGCTCTACAGAATGATTATAGCCTCAAAAGGAAAAAAATATTAAAAAAATTTAAACAGACAAGTGCTGAATGAACCTCACCTTGTCAGGAGAAAGTATAGTTAATAAGAAAAGACAATGTCTGCCACATTTAGCTTTCAAGAAACTAGTTCCTGAAGTACTTAGTGTCACTGATTTGCTGAACTACTCTACATCTTTATTATCAGATTCCAGATTATCCTTAGAAATAACTTCTTTCTGGATTTGCCAATTAAAATATAATTTTAGTCCTGGACTTTTGTTTTTAAAACAGCATTTTTTTCTATTAAGTATATTAATCAACGTTAACCAAATTAAATATATTAATTGAACTGTTCTCTTCCCAGTTTCCCTCCCCACTTCTTTTTTTCTTTCTCTGCTTTCCTTATTTGGGGACATATTAAGGCTGGGGACAAAGGAAGGAGAAAGAGGGAGACCTAATCTAGTATCTGGATTTACTCCTGTTCTTCCTAGCAAACAGTATAAATCTCCCAACTCCTTTTGCTTTCCTTAAATTATTTTGATTTGGAATTCTGTCATTTGAAGTGTCCCAACTAATATACTTTTCTTTTTTTTTTTTGTGAACAGTTTTATTTACGACACTATTTGCAGTCACCTTTCAGCACCTCAGTATTCTAAGATAGGATATAATGATTTACATAACTTCTCTCTATAACATCATAATTTGCTTCAAAAATCTTGATTCCAGAAGAAAATTCTTATTACTTAACATGAATCCCTGCAATATTTATTGTAAAAATGCCAATTCTACTATTAATAATAGAGTAATAAAGTCAGTAATGTGTCTGTGTAATAATATGCAGTGAATAACAGTTTATCTTGTTGTCAATAAAGTCCAAACATTCCCAAAACAACCAGGATTTTGAGAATGACAGAGTCTGGACATCAATGCTTGCAATTACCCAGTTGTCCGCTAGAAAGCTGGTACAAACTGGCACTAACATTTTTGAGTGACTTTGGGAATCACTTTTACATGTAAAAAATTCAATTAAAAAAAACCAAAGAAAAGTATATGGTATTCCAAGCATTGTTCCTTATAATATTTCAACTTTGTGCATTGATTAAAATACAATCTGAGACAGAGTAAAACTGTGTTCAACGATTACCAAAAATACATATAGTATACATACCTATGAAAAGACCCACCTCAATAAAACAAAATAACATTTAATATTTCAAATATTCAGAAGCATATGAATGCATTAGAAAAGGTCTTTAAAAGCTACATAATAAACCAGTAGTTAACTCAGGAGAGGGATCTAGCTTTGATTAAGGTCAAAGGTGAATTTTTAATTTCTGTTGATTTTTTTTCAAAATCACATATATATATATATATTTTTTTTAGACACTAAATATGGTCTATTATTGCTTCTTTCCAATAAACACAGTTGATCACATTTTTTTTATATGCAGCACGTTCTTACTGGTCATCAATTTTATACACATCAGTGTATACATGTCAATCCCAATCGCCCAATTCATCCCACCCCCACCCCCCATGCTTTCCCCCCTTGGTGTCCATACGTTTGCTCTCTACATCTGTGTCTCAGTTTCTGCCCTAAAAACTGGTTTATCTGTACCATTTTTCTAGGTTCCACATATATGTGTTAATATATGATATTTGTTTTTCTCTTTCTCACTTACTTCACTCTGTATTGACAGTCTCTAGACCCATCCACATCTCACCAAATGACCAAATTTCGTTCCGTTTTAGGGCTGAGTAATATTCCATTGTATATATGTACCACTAATTCTTTACCCATTCGTCTGTCGATGGGCATTTACGTTACTTCCATGACCTGGCTATTGTAAATAGTGCTGCAATGAATATTGGGGTGCATGTGTCTTTTCTCCATTGTATATCCTTGCCTCCTTTGTCATAGATTAGTTGACCATAGGTGCATGAGTTCACCTCTGGGCTTTCTAACTTGTTGCATTGATCTGTGTTTCTGTTTTTGTGCCAGTGCCATATTGTCTTCATTACTGTAGCTTTGTATTATAGTCTGAAGACAGGGAATCTGATTCCTCCAGCTCTGTTTTTTTCCCTCAAGACTGCTTTGGCTATTTGGGGTCTTTTGTGTCTCCATAAAAATTTTAAGATTTTTTTTCTAGTTCCATAAAGGATACCATTGGTAATTCGATAGGGATTGCATTGCATCTGTAGATTGCTTTGGGTAGTTATAGTTATTTTCATAATATTGATTCTTCCAATCCAAGAGCATGGTATATCTCTCCATCTGTTTGTATCATCTTTAATATCTTTCATCAGCGTATTATAGTTTTCTTCATACAGGTCTTTTGTCTCCCTAGGTAGGTTTATTCCTAGGTATTTTATTCTTTTTGTTGCAATGGTAAATGGGAGTGTTTCCTTAATTTCTCTTTCTGATCTTTTGTTGTTAGTGTACAGGAATGCAAGAGATTTCTGTGCATTAATTTTGTATCCTGCAACTTTACCAGATTCATTGATGAGCTCTAGTAGTTTTCTGGTAGCATCTTTAGGATTTTCTGTGTATAGTATCATGTCATTTGCAGACAGTGGCAGCTTTACTTCTTCTTTTCCGATTTGGACTCCTTTTATTTCTTTTTCTTCTCTGATTGCCATGGCTAGGACTTCCAAAACTATGTTGAATAGTAGTGGTGAGAGTGGACATCCTTGTCTTGTTCCTGATCTTAGAGGAAATGCTTTCAGTTTTTCAACATTGAGAATCATGTTCACTGTGGGGTTGTCATACATGACCTTTATTATGTTGAGGTAGGTTGCCTCTAGGCCCACTTTCTGGAGACGTTTTATCATAAATGAGTGTTGAATTTTGTCAAAAGCCTTTTCTGCATCTATTGAGATGATCATATGGTTTTTCTTCTTCAATTTGTTAATATGGTGTTTCATATTGATTGATTTGTTTATACTGAAGAATCCTTGCATCCCTGGGGTAAATCCCACTTGATCATGGTGTATGATCCTTTTAATGTGTTGTTGGATTCTGTTTGCTAGGATTTTGTTGAGGATTTTTGCATCTATATTAATCAGTGATATTGGTCTGTAATTTTCTTTTTTTGTAGTAT
>NW_020175532.1:864340-957719 GCF_003031525.2 Neophocaena asiaeorientalis asiaeorientalis | reverse complement strand
CATACAGGTCTTTTGTCTCCCTAGGTAGGTTTATTCCTAGGTATTTTATTCTTTTTGTTGCAATGGTAAATGGGAGTGTTTCCTTAATTTCTCTTTCTGATCTTTTGTTGTTAGTGTACAGGAATGCAAGAGATTTCTGTGCATTAATTTTGTATCCTGCAACTTTACCAGATTCATTGATGAGCTCTAGTAGTTTTCTGGTAGCATCTTTAGGATTTTCTGTGTATAGTATCATGTCATTTGCAGACAGTGGCAGCTTTACTTCTTCTTTTCCGATTTGGACTCCTTTTATTTCTTTTTCTTCTCTGATTGCCATGGCTAGGACTTCCAAAACTATGTTGAATAGTAGTGGTGAGAGTGGACATCCTTGTCTTGTTCCTGATCTTAGAGGAAATGCTTTCAGTTTTTCAACATTGAGAATCATGTTCACTGTGGGGTTGTCATACATGACCTTTATTATGTTGAGGTAGGTTGCCTCTAGGCCCACTTTCTGGAGACGTTTTATCATAAATGAGTGTTGAATTTTGTCAAAAGCCTTTTCTGCATCTATTGAGATGATCATATGGTTTTTCTTCTTCAATTTGTTAATATGGTGTTTCATATTGATTGATTTGTTTATACTGAAGAATCCTTGCATCCCTGGGGTAAATCCCACTTGATCATGGTGTATGATCCTTTTAATGTGTTGTTGGATTCTGTTTGCTAGGATTTTGTTGAGGATTTTTGCATCTATATTAATCAGTGATATTGGTCTGTAATTTTCTTTTTTTGTAGTATCTTTGTCTGGTTTTGGTATCAGGGTGATGGTGGCCTCATAGAATGAGTTTGGGAGTGTTCCGTCTTCTAATTTTTTGGAAGAGTTTGAGAAGGATGGGTGTTAACTCTTCTCTAAATGTTTGATAGAATACACCTGTGAAGCCATCTGGTCCTGGACTTTGGTTTGTTGGAAGATTTTTAATTACAATTTCAATTTCATTACTTGTGATTGGTCTGTTCATATTTTCTATTTCTTCCTGGTTCAGTCTTGGAAGGTTATACCTGTCTAAGAATTTGTCCATTTCTTCTAGGTTGTCCATTTTATAGGCCTAGAGTTGCTTGTAGTAGTCTCTTAGGATGCTTTGTATTTCTGTGGTGTCTGTTGTCACTCCTCCTTCTTCATTTCTAATTTTATTGATTTGAGTCCTTTCCCTCTTTTTCTTGATGAGTCTGGCTAATGGTTTATCAATTTTATTTATCTTCTTAAAGAACCAGGTTTTAGTTTTATTCATCTTTGCTGTTTTCTTTGTTTCTATTTCAGTTATTTCTGCTCAAATTTTTATGATTTCTTTCCTTCTACTAATTTTGGGTTTTGTTTGTTCTTCTTCCTCTGATTCCTTTAGCTGTAACGTTAGATTGTTTATTTGAGTCGTTTGTTGTTTCTTGAGGTAGGATTGTATTGCTATAAGCTTCCCTCTTAGAATTGGTTTTGCTGAATCCCATAGGTTTTGGATTGTCGTGTTTTCATTTTCATTTGTCTCTAGGTATTTTTTGATTTCCTCTTTGATTTCTTCAGTGATATCTTAGTTATTTAGTAATGTAGTGTTTAGCCTCCATGTGTTTATGTTTTTTACGTTTTTCCCCCTGTAATTCATTTCTAATCTCATAGCATTGTGGTCAGAAAAGATGCTTGATGTGATTTCAATTTTCTTAAGTTTACTGAGGCTTGATTTGTGACTCAAGATGTGATCTATCCTGGAGAATGTTCCATGCACACTAGAGAAGAAAGTGTAATCTGCTATTTCTGGATAGAATGTCCTATAAATATCACTTTAATCTATCTGGTGTATTGTGCCATTTAAAGCTGTTTCCTTATTTATTTTCATTTTGGATGATCTGTCCACTGGTGTAAGTGAGGTGTTAAAGTCCCCCACTATTACTGTGTTACTGTCGATTTCTTTTTTACAGCTGCTAGCAGTTGCCTTATGTATTGAGGTGCTCCTATGTTGGGTGCATATATATTTATAATTGTTATATCTTCTTCTTGGTTTGATCCCTTGATGATTATGTAGTGTCCTTCCTTGTCTCTTACAACATTCTTTATTATAAGGTCTATTTTATCTGATATGAGTATTGCTACTCCAGCTTTCTTTTGACTTCCATTTGCATGGAATACCTTTTTCCATCTTCTCATGTTCAGTCTGTATTTCTCCCTAGGTCTGAAGTGGGTTTCTTGTAGACAGTGTATATATATATATATATGGGTCTTATTTTTGTATCCATTCAGCAAGCCTGTGTCTTTTGGTTGGAGCATTTATTCCATTCACGTTTAAGGTAATTATCGATATGTATGTTCCTTGACCATTTTCTGAATTGTTTTAGGTTTTTTTTTTTGTAGGTCCTTTTCTTCTCTTGTGTTTCCAACTTAGAGAAGTTCCTTTAGCATTTGTTGTAGAGCTGGTTTGGTGGTGCTGAATTCTCTTAGCTTTTGCTTGTTTGTAAAGCTTTTGATTTCTCCATCGAATCTGAATGAGATGCTTGCCGGGCAGAGTAATCTTGGTTGTAGGTTCTTCCTTTTCATCACTTTAAGTATATCATGCCACTTCTTTCTGGCTTGTAGAGTTTCTGCTGAGAAATCAGCTGTTAACCTTATGGGAGTTCCCTTGTATGTTATTTGTTATTTTGCCCTTGCTGCTCTCAGTAATTTTTCTTTGTCTTTAATTTTTGCCAGTTTGATTACTATGTGTCTTGGCATGCTTCTCCTTGGGTTTATCTTGTGTGGGACTCTCTGCACTTTGTGGACTTGGGTGGCTATTTCCTTTCCCGTTAGGGAAATTCAACTATAATCCCTTCAAATATTTTCTCTGGTCCTTTCTCTCTCTCTTCTCCTTCTGGGAACCCTATAATACAAATGTTGTTGCATTTATTGTCCCAGAGGTCTCTTAGGCAATCTTCATTCCTTTTCATTCTTTTTTCTTTATTGTGTTCCGAGCACTGAATTCCACCATTCTGTCTTCCAGGTTACTTATCCATTCTTTAGCCTCAGTTATTCTGCTATTGGTTCCTTCTAGTGTTGTTTTCATTTCAGTTATTGTATTGTTCATCTCTGTTTGTTTGTTCTTTAATTCTTCTAGGTCTTTGTTAAACATTTCTTCCATCTTCTTGATCTTTGCCTCCATTCCTTTTCCGAGGTCTTGGATCATCTTCACTATCATTATTCTGAATTCTTTTTCTGGAAGGTTGCCTGTTTCCACTTCATTTAGTTGTTTTCCTGGGATTCTATCTTTTTCCTTCATCTGGTATATAGCCTTATGCCTTTTCATCTTGTCTGTCTTTCTGTGAATGTGCTTTTCATTCCACTGGCTGCAGGATTGTAGGTCTTCTTGCTTCTGCTGTGTGCCCTCTGGTGGATGAGGCTGTCTGAGGGGCTTGTGCAGGTGTCCTGATGGGAGGGAATGGTGGTGGGTAGAACTGGTTATTGCTCTAGTGGGCTGAGCTCAATAAAAGTTTAATCCGCTTTACTGCTGATGGCTGTGGCTGGGTTCTCTCCCTGTTCGTTGTTCGGCCTGAGGCAACCCAACACTGGAGCCTACCTGGGCTCTTTGGTCGGGCTAATGGTGGATTTTGTAGCTCACACCAAGGAGTACTTCCCAGAACTTCTGCTGCCAGTGTCCTTGTCTCCACGGTGAGCTACAGCCACCCCTCTTCTCTGCAGGAGACCCTCCAACACTAGCAGGTAGGTCTAGTTCAGTCTCTCCTGAGTTCACTGCTCCTTCCCCTGGGTCCCGTTGCGTGCACAACTTTGTGTGTGTCCTCCAAGAGTGGAGTCTCTGTTTGCCCCAGGCTTGTCTAAGTCCTGCAATCAAATCCCACTAGCCTTCAAAGTCTAATTCTCTTGGAATTCCTCCTCTCGTTGCTGGGTCCCCAGGTCGGGAAGCCTGACATGGGGCTCCGAAACCTTCACCCCAGTGGGTGGACTTCTGTGGTATAAGTGTTCTCCAGTCTGTGAGTCACCCGCCCAGCAGTTATGGGATTTGATTTTGCTGTGATTGCATCCCTCCTATCATCTCATTGTGGCTTCTCCTTTGCCTTTGGATGTGGGGTATCTTTTTTGGTAAGTTCTAGTGTCTTCCTGTTGTTTATTGTCTAGCAGCTAGTTGTGATTCTGGTGTTCTCAAAAGAGGGAGTGAAAGCATGTCCTCTACTCCGCCATCTTGGTTCAGACTCCTCTAATATACTTTTCTAATAGATATTTCCCTTGTAGGAAGTGTGCATAGGTTTTACCAACTTTCCAAGTTTTTGGTGTTTGATGAAAAAACTTACATGAACTGGTTAGCTTAACTTTAAGATCTGTGCTTTTCAGAAATTAATTTAAACAAATAATGCTGTTGATAACATACCAAGTTTAACTCTTTCAAAGTCATTATTTTCAAATTTTGGAACTGAACTAATCTAAATACTTTAAACCTATTATCTCCATTCAAATGGTTTCTGTGGTCTCCAAAATTCATTCAAAGATTTGTTGTAATATCGAACTTTGCAAAGAATAAATCAAAAATCAGATGTTCAGAATTCTAAATATAGTGTTATTAAAAAAAATTAACCTCCCCAAAAACGTGGCCTAGCCTATGTTGCAACTCAATTTTAATGATGTAACTGTGCATCTATGTTTCTAGCAAATGAAATCATGTATATGTTCAGAAATCAAGTACTTTAAAAAAAAATTTTATTTTTATACCATGTTTTAGTTTCACAGCAAAATTGAGCAGAAGGTACAGAGATTTCTTATATACCTGCTGCCCCCAAGTATACCCAGCATCCCTCAGTATCAAGATCCTGCTCCAGAGTTGTACATATGTTAAAATCGATGAAACCAAAAGTGACATATCAGTATAACTCAAAGTCCATAGTTTACATTCGGGTTCGTTCTTGGGTGCTGTACATTCTATGCGTTTGCCAAATGTATAATCATAGTATTCTCTATTATATTATCATACAGATAGTTTCTTTTTTAATTAAAATTATTTTGCATTTAAATTTGTAATACAATTTTTAAAGATTAGTTTCCATTTATGGTTATTACAAAATATTTGCTGTATTCCTCATGTTGTACAATATATCCTTGAGCCTATCTTACACCCAATAATTTGTACCTCCCTCTCCTCCAGCCATATTTTGCCCCTCCCCCCACTGGTAACTGCTAATTTGTTCTCTGTATCTGTGAGTTTGCTTATTTTTTGTTACATTCACTAGTTATATTTCTAAAATTCCACATATAAGTGATATCATACAGTATTTATCTTTCTCTGTTTGACTTATTTCACTTAGCATAATGCCCTCCAAGTCCATCTATGTTGCTACAAATGGCAAAATTTTGTTCTTTTTCATGACTGAGTAGTATTCCATCTTTATCCATTCATCTGTTGATGGACACTTAGGTTGCTTCCACATCTTGGCAATTATAAATAGTGCAGCTATGAAAATTAAGGTGTATGTCTTTTCTCAAATTAGCGTTTTCTTTTTGTTTTTGGATGTGTACCTAAAAATGAATTTGCTGGGTCATATGGTAGTTCTATTTTTAGTTTTTTGAGAAACCTCCATATTGTTTTCCACAGTGGCTGCACCAATTTACATTCTCACGAGCAGTATCCCTTTTCTCCACATCCTCACCAACATTTGTTGTTTTATTTTTGATGACAGCCATTCTGACAGATATGAGGAGATACCTCATTGTGGTTTTGATTAAGCATTTCCCTAGTGATTAGCGGCATTGAGCATCTTTTCATGTGCCTGTTGGCCATCTGCATTTCCTCTTTGGAAAAGGTCCATTCAGTTCTGCCTATATTTAAGTTGGGTTGTTTGTTTCATTTATCTTGAGTAGAATGAGCTATTTATATACGTTGGATATTAATCCCTTATTGATCATAACATTTGCATATGTTGGGTTGGCCAAAAAGTTCGTTTGGGTTAAACCTGAATGAACTTTTTGGCCAACCCATTTTCTCTCATTCAGTAGGCTGCTTTTTTTGTTTTGTTGATGGTTTCCTTTGCTGTGCAAAAGCTTTTAAGTTTAATTAGGTCCCATTTGTTTATTATTTGCTTTTATTTCCTTTACTTTAGGAGACAGGTCCAAAAAATATTGCTGTGATTTATGTCAAAGTGTGTTCTGCCTATATTTTCCTCTAGGAGTTTAATGGTATCCAGTCTTACATTTAGGTCTTTAATCTGTTTTGTGTTTATTTTTGTACAAGGTGTTAGAGAGTGTTCTAATTTCATTCTTTTACATTTAGCTGTCAAGTTTTCCTAGAACCACTTATTGAAGAGATTGTCTTTTCTTCATTGTATATTCTTGCCTCCGTTGTTGTAGATTAATTGACCATAAATGTGTGGGTTTAATTCCAGGCTCTCTATTTTGTTCTGTTGATCTGTGTGTCTGTTTTTGTGCCAGTACCATACTGTTTAGATGACTGTAGCTTTGTACTGTAGTCTGAAGTCAAAGAGTGTGATTCCTTCAGCTCTGTTCTTTCTCAGGATTGTTTTGGCTATTTGAGGTCTTATGTGTTCCATACAAATTTTAAGAATATTTGTTCTAGTTCTGTGAAAAATGCCACTGGTAATTTGAGAGGGATTGCATTGAATCTGTAGATTGCCTTGGTAGTATGTTCATTTTGACAATATTGATTCTTCCAATCTAAGAACATGGTATATCTTTCTATCTGTTTGTGTCATCTATAATTTCTTTCATCAGTGTCTTATGGTTTTTGGAGTACAGGTCCTTTGCCTCCTTAGGTAGGTTTTTTCCTAGGTATTTTATTCTTTCTGATGTGATGGTATATGGAATTGTTTCCTTAATTTCCCTTTCTGATCTTTTGTTGTTAGAGTATAGAAATGCAACATATTTCTGTATATTAATTTTGTATTCTGCAACTTTACCGAATTCCTCGATGAGTTCTAATAGTTTTCTGTTGGCATCTTTAGGATTTTCTATGAATAGTATCATGTTATCTGCAAACAGTGACAATTTTACTTCTCCCTTTCCAATTTGTATTCCTTTTATTTCTTTTTCTTCTTTGATTGCCATGGCTAGGTCATCCAAAGCTATGTTGAATAAAAGTGGTGAGAGTGGACATCCTTATCTTTTTCCTCATCGTAGAGGAAATGTTTTCAGCTTTTCACCGTTGAGTATGAAGTTAGCTATGGGTTTGCCACATATGGCCTTTATTATGTTCAGGATGTTCCCTCTGTGCCCACTTTCTAGAGAATTTCTATCATAAATGGATGTTGAATTTTGTCAAAAGCTTTTTCTGCATCTATTGAGATCTTCATATGGTTTTTATTCTTCAATTTGTTAAGGTAGTTTATCACCTTGATTGATTTGCAGATATTAAAAAATACTTGCCTCCTTTTAATAAATCCCACTTAATCATGGTATATGATCTTTTTTAATGTATTGTTGTATTCGGTTTGCTAGTATTTTGAGGATTTTTACATTTATGTTCATCATTGATATTGGCTTGTAATTTTCTTTTTTTGTGATATATTTGTCTGGTTTAGGTATCAAAGTAATGCTACCTTATAGAATGAGTTTGGGAGTGTTCCTCCCTGTGCAAGTTATTTGGAATAGTTTCAGAAGGATAGATGTTAACCCTTCTCTAAATATTTGGTAGAATTCACTTGTGAAGCCATCTGGTCCTGGACTTTTGTTTTGTTGGGAGTTTTTAAATTACTGATGCAATTTTGTTAATGGTAATTGGTCTATTCATATTTTCTATTTCTTCCCAGTTCAGTCTTATAAGATTGTATCAATACCTTTCTAAGAATTTGTCCATTTCTTCTAGGTTGTCCATTTTATGGGTTTATAGTTGTTTGTAGTAGTCTCTTATTATGCTTTGTGTATTTCTGGTGTTGACTGTAATTTCTCTGTTTTCATTTCTGATTTTATTGATCTGGGCCCTCTCCCTTTCTTTCTTGATGAGTTTGCGTGAAGGATTATCTTTTATTTATCTTTTCAAAGAACCAACTTTTAGCTTAATCTCTATTCCATTTATTTCTGCTCTGATGTTTATGATTTTTTTCCATCCACTAACTTTGGGTTTTGTTTGTTCTTCTTTAGTTGTTTTAGGTATAAGGTTAAGTTGTTTATTTGAGGTGTTTCTTGTTTCCTGAGGTAAGCTTTTATCACTATCAACTTCCCTTTTAGAACTGCTTTTGCTGCATCCCATAGGTTTTGGATCATGGAGTTTTCATGTTCATTTGTCTCTAGATATTTTTTATTTTCTTTTTAGTTTCTTCAATGATCCATTTATTGTTTAATAGCATATTGTTTAGATTCCATGTGTTTCTATTTTTTGCAATTTTTTCTTGTACTTGATTTCTAGTCTCATAATACTGTGGTCAGAAAACATGCTTGATACAATTTCAATTTTCTTAAATTTACTGAGACTTGTTTTATGGCCTAGCATGTGATCTATCTTGGAGAATGTTCCACGTGCACTTGAAAAGAACGTGTATTCAGCTGTTTTCTGATGGAATACTCTATAAATATCAATTAAGGCCATTTAGTCTAATGTGTTATTTAAGGCCTGTGTTTCCCTTTTTTTTGTCTGGATGATCCATCCATTGATGTAAATGGGGTGTTAAAGTTCCCACTATTATCGTGTTACTGTCAATTTCTCCTTTTATGTTTGTTAATAATTTTCTTATATATTGAGGTGCTCCTATTTTGAGTGCATATATATTTACAGTTGTTATATCTTCTTCTTGGATTGATCCCTTGATCATTATGTAGTGTCTTTCTTTATCTCTAATAACAGTCTTCATTTTAAAGTCTATTTTGTCTGATATAAGTATTGCTCCTCCAGCTCTCTTTCGATTTCCATTGCATGGAATAACGTTTTCCATCCCCTCACTTTCAGTCTGTATGTGTCTCTAGATCTGAAGTGAGTCTCATAGGCAGTATATATAGGGGTCTTGTCTTTGTATCCATTCAGCTGCTCTCTATCTTTTGGTTGGAGCATTCAGTCCGTTTACATTTAAAGTAATTATTGATATGTATGTTCTTATAGCCATTTTGTTAATTGTTTTGGATCTGTTTTTGTAGGTCTTTTTTTCCCCCTTTTTTTCTTCTTTAGTTCTCATGTGATTTGATGTCTATTTTTAGTATTATGTTTGGATTCCGTTTTCTTTTTTGTGTGTATACCTATTACCTTTGGTTTGTAGTACTATGAGGTTTTTGTATACATATATATATACACACACACATATATATATATACACGCACACATATATATACACACATACATATATATATATACACACATATATATAATTGTTTTAAGTTGCTGAACTCTTAATTTCAAATGCATTTTAAAACCTTGAATTTGTACTCCTCTCCCCTCGTTATTACTGTTTTTGATGTCATATTTTACATCTGATTGTTTGGTGTATCCTTTAACTGCTTATTGTGGATATAGACAATTTTACTACTTTTGTCTTTCAACCTCCCTACTAGCTTTGTGTGTGGATGATTTCCTACCTTTACTGTATGTTTGCCTTTACCCGTGCAATTTTTCATTTTATAATTTTCTTGTTTCTAGTTGTGGCCTTTTATCCTTTTCACTTAGAGAAGTTCCTTTAACATTTTTTGCAAAGCTTGGTTTGGTGGTACTGAACTGTTTTAGCTTTTGCTTGCCTGTAATGCTTTTGATTTCTTCATGAAATCTGAACACGAGCCTTGCTGTGTATTCTTCACTGCAGGTTTTTTCCTTTCATCACTTTAAATGTAATGTGCCATTCCCTTGTGGCCTGCAGAGTTTCTGGTGAAAAATCGGCTGATAGCCTTATGCGAGTTCTCTTGTATGTTATTTGTTGCTTTTCCCTTGCTGCTTTTAATATTTTATCTTTACCTTTAATTTTTGTCATTTTAATTACAGTGTGTCTTGGTGCATTCCTCTTTGGGCCATCCTCTGTGGGACTCAGCATGTTCTTGACTTGGGTGACTGTTTCGTTTTCAAGGTTAGGAAAGTTTTTAACTAATAATAGTAATGATAATATATATTATTATATAATAATTATAATAATAATTACTACTATATTTGTGTACAAATATTTTTTCAGTTCCTTTCTCTCTCTCTTCTCCCTCTGTGACCCTTATAACGCAAATATTAATGCACTTGAAGTTGTCTCAGAGACCTCTTAAACTGTCCTAATTTGTTTTCATTCTGTTTTCTTTTCATCGGCAGTGATTTCCACTACTCTGTCTTTCTGCTCACTGATCCATTTCTCAGTATCATTTAGTCTGATATTCCTGACTAAATGATAGGAATTGTTCCTTTTAGTGTATTTTGCATTTCACTTATTATATTCTTCATCTCTGTTTGGTTATTCTTTACATTTTCTAACTCTTTGTTAAAAACTTCTAACTTCTCATTCTCTGCATCTATTCTTCTCCCGAGTTCTTTGATCATCTCTATAATCATTACTCAGAACTCTTTCTCGAATAGATTGCCTATCTTTACTTCACTGAGTTCTTTTTCTGGGGCTTTATCTTGTTCCTTTGTCTGGAACATGCTCCTCTGCCACCTTATTTTATCTAAGTTGCTACTTGTATTTTTATGTATGTGGTAGGTCAGGTCAGTTAGTTTCTCAGCCTTGGAGAAGTGGCCTTCTATAGGAGACTTCTTATGTGTCCCAGCAGTGTACTCCACTTTCATCACCCAAGCTATATGCTCTAGGGGTTCCCCTAAGAGGGCTGCATATATCCTTCTGTTGTGGTGGGCTGACCATGTGTGTGGTCTGGTAAGTTTGGTTGGCCCCTAGCCTGGTTGTTTGTCAGGTCCTGACTTGTGCAAATGCTGCTGGCTGTTGTTTAGTGGGGCCTGGCCATGAGGCAGCTGGTTGAAGAACTCTAGAGGGCCCCAGGGTTAGTGCTGCCTCACTGATGGGTGGTTTCAGGGCCCCTGAGACCGTGGAGCTGTTGCCCACCTACTGGAGGGTGAAGCCAGGTCCTGGGGTTTGTGCTAGACTACTGGCAGGCACAGCTGTTTCCTGGAGTCTGGCTGTGGGGCTCAGGGACCCCAGAGCTCATTCCAAATCATTTGTGGTGGGGGGGCTGGTTTCTGACACAGTTGGATATGAGGTCTGGGGTGTCCCAAAGCTTGTGCTGGCCTGCTAGTGGACAGGGCCAGGACCCAGCTGGTTTCAGAGTAGGGTTTGGCCTGCTGTAGGTGGGCTGGATCCACAGGCTGCAGAATTATAGTTTTCTGGTGTCTGCCCCCTGGTGGGTGAGGCTGGTCCAGACGCTAGTGCAAGCTTCCTGGAGGGAAGGGCCAGTGCCTGCCCACTGGTAGGTGGAGATTGGTCTTGAACCTCTGGTGGGTGAGCTGTGTCTAGGGGCAGTCTAGAGGCTGTTTTCTGCGGCATGTGGGATCCTCCCGGACCAGGGCTCGGCAGGCGGACTCTCAACCACTGCGCCATCAGGGAAGCCCTCAGGAAGTCTTTAGGCAGCCTGTCTGCTGGTTCTTGGGGCTGTGTCCCCACCCAGTTTTTTGTTTGGCCTGAGGCGTCCCAGCACTGGTGCCTACAGGCTGGTGGGTGGGGCCAGGTTTGGTGCTAATAAACCAAGATGGCAGCTGCCAACAGCAGTGTTCACATGGTAGAACGTTCCTCAGTGTCTGCTACCACATGTCTATGTCCCCAGCGTGAGCCACAGGCACCCCTCCCCCCCACCTCCTCTCCAGGAGACTCTCCAAGACCAGCAGATAGGTCTGGCCCAGGCTCCTATCAAATTACTGCTTTTTCGGGACTTCCCTGGTGGTCCAGTGGTTAAGACTCCATGCTTCCACAGCAGGGGGCACAAATTTGATCCCTGGTTGGGGAACCTGCATGCCGTGTGGTGTGGCCAAAAAAAAAAAAGGGAACAAATTACTGCTTTTTCTTTGGACTTCGGTGCATATGAGATTTTGTGTGCACCATTTAAGAGTGAAGTTTCTGTTTCCCCCAGTCCTGTGGGGCTCCTGAAATTAAGCCCCGCTGGCCTTCAAAGTCAAATTCTTTGGGGCTCGTCTTCCCACTGCAGGACCTCTGGGCTGGGGAGCCTAAAGTAGGGCTCAAAACTCTCACTCCTGTGGGAGAACCTCTGCAATATAATTATTCTTCAGTTTGTGGATTGCCTACCTGAGGGTAGGGGATTTGCTTATATTGCAAGTCCACCCCTCCTGTCTATCTTGCTGTGGTTCCTTCTTTATGTCTTTAGTTGTAGAAGAGCTTTTCTGCTATGTTCCAGTCTTTTTTATGGATGGTTCTTCTGCAGGTATTTGTGATTTTGGGGTGCTTGTGAGAGGAGGTGAAGTCAAGGTCTTTCTACTCCACCATCTTGGCTGCTCTCCCAGAGTAGCTTCATTGCCCTAAAAATCCTCTGTGCTCCATGTATTAATCCCTCCCTCCCTCCTAATCCCTGGCAACTATTGATCCTTTTACTATCTCCATAGTTTTGCCTTTTCCAGAATGTCATATAGTTGGAATCATGCAGTATATAGCCTTTTCAGTTGGCTTCTTTCACTTAGTAATATACATTTAAGTTTTCTCTCCGTCTTTTCAGAGCTGAATAGCTCATTTCTTTTTAGTGCTGAATAATATTTCATTGGCTGTACCACAGTTTATCCATCCACTTATTGAAGGGCATCTTGATTGTTTACAAGTTTTGATAATTAAGAATCAAACTGCTGTAAACATTCACATGCAGGTTTTTGTGTGGACGCACATTTTCAGCTCTCTTTAGTAAATACTAATAAGGAAAATGGCTGTATCATATGGTAAGAGTATGTTAGTTTTGTAAGAAACTGCTAATTTGTCTTCCAAAGTGGCAGTACCATTTTACAGTCTCACCAGCAGTGAATGAGAATTCCTGTTATTTCACATCTTACCAGAATTTGGTGTTGGGTTTTGGATTTTCTTCATTCTAATAATAAGTGCATAGTTGTATCTCATTGTTTTAATTTGCAGTTCCCTAATGACATATGATGTCGAGCATCTTGTCATATGCTTATTTACCATCAGTATATCTTCTTTGGTGAAGTGTCTGTTTAGATCTTTTGCCATTTTTAATTTTTTTTGTGTGTGTGTGTTACGCAGGCCTCTCACTGTTGTGGCCTCTCCTGCTGCGGAGCACAGGCTCCGACGCATAGGCTCAGCGGCCATGGCTCATGGGCCCAGCCACTCCGCGGCATGTGGGATCTTCCTGGACTGGGGCACGAACCCACGTCCCCTGCATCAGCAGGCTGACTCTCAACCACTGCGCCACCAGGGAAGCCCTATTTTTAATTTTTTTTATAGTTGAGTTCAGGTACTTCTTAGCTGTAAAATACAGTAATTCATTCTTGGAATGTGTTATTTCTTTTTTTAAAAAAAATAATTAATTTTTGGCTGCATTGGGTCTTTGTTGCTGCATGCGGGCTTTCTCTAGTTGTGGCGAGCTGGGGCTACTCTTCGTTGGGGTGCGCAGGCTTCTCATTTCGGTGGCTTCTCTTGTTGCGGAGTGTGGGCTCTAGGCGCGCGGGCTTCAGTAGTTGTGGCATGCGGGCTCAGTAGTTGTGGCTCACGGGCTCTAGAGCTCCCGCTCAGTAGTTGTGGCACGTGGGCTTAGTTGCTCCGCAGCATGTGGGATCTTCCCGGACCAGGGCTCGAACCCACTGCATTGGCAGGCGGATTCTCAACCACTGCGCCACCAGGGAAGTCCTGGAATGTGTTATTTCTAAAGAGAAGTATAAAAAAAGTCTAATTAGGAACATTGACCCTTAGTAGGAAAAAAAAAATCTATTTCCAAGTCCTGGAAATATTCTTTTTCTCCTAAGAGTTCTATGTGAATTTGTCCTATTAAGCAGTAATCACTCTAATATCAATTACTTATGTAGGTGCTTTATCATTTTCAAAGCATGACTACATAGGGTTGCCATGAAATTAAATGAGACAGTCTGTTTTTATCAGCAGTTATTCTCCCATTTTTAAAAAAAATAGAGAAGCAGAATTTCAGGGGTTATATTGTTTCCCCAAAGTTCCAAAGCTGGTGTGCAGAGATGGGACTTCAAGTCGAACCTCTGACTCAGAATCTAACTGCTAGAAGAGCTTTAAAGAAGTTTACTTTTTTCAAGGAAGAAGATTATACTTAGGAATATGTAGGTTTTATGTTAGTGCTGTGAGCAGGCTTTCCTCACTAAAAATGCAATGGTAAATTTGAAAATCACCAAAACAGTACTCACCACTTACTTATAAACATGTGTGATTTTTATTTTCTACAATAAGGCATCATCTTGCCTTAGTTTTCTAGATGAGGCTTGTGGTTATCTGCACAACATTATCTACCTAGTATGCCAATTATTTACTCAAGTCTTTCCTAGCTTCTTTGAAAAGCCTGCTTTATCACAAACTTCATTTCTAAAAATTTTGAATTTCTTCAGTGGCACATCAATCTGTTTATTGACTCCTAGGTCAACCTTACACCGTTCTAATTATTATAATTTCAAAATGCATATTAAAAGAATGATATGTGTCCATATTACATAGAACTATGACATCAGTAGTCTATAGAATAAAGAGGTAATTTCTAAATCCTTCTGGTATTTGCCTCTATATGAAATAATGCGTTTCTGTGACTATTTCTTTATTATAAAATTTTAGATAGTATCTATTGGCTTCCTGCTATGTACTGATTACACTCCTTAAGCAAAATGACAATACTGGCATTTCAATATTTATTTTGCTTAGTATTTCAGTCCGTGAAGCCTGAACATGTTTTTGGAAAAATAAAACTGGTAAAAATGTTCAGACTTTATAAAATACGATTAACGAATGAAAGTAAAACACTTTAAGTATCAATATCCATATATATTTTATAAAATGTATCTCTGCTCCCTATGTTCCTATGACATTCTTTGATTTCAGCTCTCTCCTCCCTTCCCCCTCCAGTCATGTCTTTAGAGTTAATTTTGATATGGCTGGAATATGGGGGAGAATTTCAGCAGCTGCAACTGTGTTGAACTGCCCTGTGGAGAACTTTGTACACCTCCACCTCAGGAAAAGCCCTTTGCTTTATACTCTGCTCTAAATAGCAGCAGTTTTGATTTCTCTTTCAGATAACCCAGGAGGGTTGGTGTTACCTGTGGTCTAAATCCTTTCCTTCTCACTGGGGAGATTAGTTCTCTCCAGAGGGCTTCACTTAGCATGTCCATGTACAGCGTTTTTCGTAAAGGAAGATAGGGGTGTGGTCAGGGGAGTTACAGGAGCTGAGTAGTTAAAAAGGACTGGAGTGGGTAAGAGAGTGTCATGACTGGATTATAGATTTATTGAGAGCATTGACTGTACTTTGTATTTCATAGACATTATTCTTAGTGACAGTTGCTCCACTGCAAAAATAGAAAACACATGTCATTTTAATAGTTTCTTGTTGCAATCATTGTGGCTACAGTGGAAGAGAATGGCTTCAATAATTGGGAACAACAATAACAACTATGGTTTTCTGAGTAAAATATTAAAAAAAATGTATGCCAGGCAATTTAGAGTATTTTAAGTTAATTCCCACAAAAATTATTATAAATCACACATCCAGGGTATTGAAACTAGGGTAGAAATATATATATTTGTCAGTCCCAAACCAAAGCACTGCCTACATAGATATTAGAAAATCAGCATAGGTAAGACTATTTCCTTTTTATTTATAGAATTACAATATCTTTAACTGCAACTATGGTAATTTTAGAGCACATTAGCCATGGCTTACAACTGAGCCAGATCAGTTAAAGTTACTAATTGGTGTTCTTATTTACATAAAGAGAATCAAAGTCTGAGGTCTGTTGTTGTTGTTGTTGTAAATTTGGTAAGGTGGTTGTCAGAGCAAGAGTCTCATTTTCTTCTAAAGCAGTCAGGATAGATAAAAGAAACAGGTTAAAACTACAGGGTTCGAAAAAATTTACAGGGTTCAATTCCAAATATATTGGCTGAGACTGAAGGCTCTGATTAAGAAAGAATATGAAGGTTTTTTTTTAATGCCCTAGTTATACCACTTAATGTATAAGTATATTACTAAATGAATAAGTTTTTACAAAACTAACACATATAGGTTGCTTTGCGTCTCTGAAAAACATCTACATTGAGACTGAGGCATGGTGGATGGGAAGGTAGGGAAGAGAGCCAGAGGAAGGACTGCTCAGAAAGCTGAGAAGGGTGAATAAAGCTGCTGATCAATGTATGCAATAATGTATCTTGTGCTTGGCACAGTGTATGGAAATCCAAAAATTGATTTTGTTATTACTATACAACGAAGATGAGGAATTAGGTTTTTAAATAAATCTCCTTTCTACCAATACATGCTTTTCCCCTCATTTTCAGTTCAGAATTTTTGTAGAGTCAACGTTCAGAACGTACATTATTATGATGATAAATATTATTCATGGCTAAGTTGCATAGTGTACTATACATTTATTGTCTTGTGCAACTTTCTTCCCCCTAGAGTTAATGTTTTCTATCACTGTTTTTTAATTTCTATTTTATGTTTTTCTATTATATGTTTTCTATTGCTTCTTTAAGGCCAGCAGGAGAGGGAGAGCAAGTCAGCTAGCAAGACAGAATCTTACAAAATGTAATGACAGGAGTGACATCCCAACATGTTTGCCATGTTCTTTTGGTGAGACGCAGGTTACATGTCCCACCCAAACTCAAGGGGAGGGAATCACACAAAGGTATAAATACCAGGAGGCAGGGATCATGGGGGCCACCTTAAAGTCTGCCACGTAATAATCTCTTTGTTTTATTCCTTTTCAGGCACACATTCAAGCCATACTAATCAATAGAATGAAGAACACTTCTTTTACCCTGTTAAGTACATCAGTCCTCCTACTGTTTCCTGTTTTGAGAAAAACTTCCTGGAAGCTTGTGGCTTTTGCTCCAATTTGGACTGTTGTTTTCTGGGCTTGTTGCACAACCATTATCCTTGGATGTCATTTACCATTTTACATTGAATTCCCTTTGCCTAATTTCTGGTTTGCATCATCTTTTCCCTGGAGCCTATGCCTTTTTCTATTTTTCTACTTGTCTTAGGAATCTTGTTTGGGGAAATTATCCTGATAGGAATTTTGACATCAACTCTGTCTCTACCCCTACCCCTTGTATTCCTTAAAGCCTGTTGAGCATTGCAGAATTTATGCTTCAGAGCTACTGGAAATATAGAAAACTTTTTGTAAAGCAAAATGCATTAGCTGCAAAAGGAAAAAAAAAGAATGGGTAGGTACATAAAGATAGCAACTTTTTATATCTTGCATGGCTAAACATGATAATTCTGACTTCTGTTTTTATGTGATATTTCAGCTAGGCAACTAATTATAGGTTAGGAATAATTTTGCCTTAGAATTTTGAAGGCATTGTTCCAATGTCTTCAATCTTCAATATTGCTGCTGCCGAGAGTGATTTTATTCTGAAGGCTGAGTCTTTGTATGTGACCTTGTTACCTCTACAAGCTTTTAGTGTCTTTTCTGTTTCCTTTTTATTTAGAAATTTTGCAGCACTGTGCTTTATGCATCTTTTTTCATTGTTTTTTTCTTATCTCATTTTTTCACTCAGAAACTTAATTTTCTTAGTTCTAAATCATTTTCTTGTATTGTTTCTTCAAAAATTCTTTTTTCTTTGTTTTATCTGTTCTCTTTGTGGAACTTCCATGAGAGGGAGGTTAGATTTCCTGAACTGACCTTCTGTTTTTCTTTCTTATTTTCCATTTTAAAAATCTTTTTGTTTAAAAACAAAAATCTCTCTCTTTTTTTTATTTTCCAGGAGATTAGCTTGAATTTATCTTCAAGCTCTTCTAGTAAATTTTTAAAATTTCTTTTTTTGATAGTGGTAATTTCTAGCAGCTCTTATTTTGTTGATCTTTTATATTTTCTTACATCCTCCTGATATCATTTTGATTCAATGTTTTTATGATCTCTCTGATGTCATTAATTGCTTATATTTTTATTTCTTCCTTAAAGTTCCTTTTGCCTATTTTAGTCTGTTTTTTCATGTTAGAGTTTTTCCTTGAATATCTAATGATACTAAATTGATAATTTTAATTTTAAGAGTGAGGCACTAAAGAGTTGTTTGAAATTTGTGTGTATGGCTGAGGCTTGTCATTATATAGCTGCAATATAGGGTTATTGGGTGAAAAGTAGACTCTCACATTGGGGAATCTCTAAATGTTAGTATGTATATGTCTTTTCTCTTGGGTTGATTATTTTTTATAGACAAAGCCTCCATTCTTTTTTCTGGGGGTTTGTTTGGCTGTCAGTAGATTGGGACCTCACAGTGGGGTCTCTTGTTCAGAATGGAGGATTCCATGAATTCCTTTGCTTTGAGTATGGTCACACATTGACCTGCAATTTTCCCCTATGTCTCTAGGTCCGTAGCTCTGATCTGTTCCTCCTAGGTGAGGGAGCAGCAGTTTCAGAAAGAGAGAGGGGATCTAGTTTCGAACTTCTGAAACAAATCACACCTCTTGGTTTCAAACTCACACTTCACTCTGGCTTTCAGAGATATCTAGTGCTTCAAAATCATGAGCTTTTCCAGGATTTTGCTATCAAAATGAGATTTTCTATCAAAATAAGAATCAAGTTGATTCTCATTGGTATCATCCTTTCACAGACAGTTTTAATCTTTTTTCCCCATCTATAAATATATCATAGGTTTTTATATGTGGTTAATAAATCAAGACTTTTATACTTCTCACCACAGACTCCCTTGGAAATTAAATTAAAAATAAAACAAAGTAGACTTACATTTTAGCTACCTGTCCCATCTAAATTCCTCTGGGTATGTTTGGATTCATTTTAGAATTTAGACAAGTAAGTACTTATTGTCCAGATTTAATAGTGTTTTAATTGGATAAGTATAATCTTTTATATAATTTCCAGATGTTTTTCTTAAGAACTCTTAAACAGTCCTTAGCCTGAATAAACTCTTTAGCTGAAATGCATCAATAGAATTGTGGTGCTAGATGATACTCTTTGAGAATAGACTTTTACCATCATGTGCCATCATGTCACAAACTGTTTATTTTATTTTAATTGCTTAAGATTTACTGCCGGTCACTTAACACCTACATTTCACTAGAAAAAGACATGAGACAGGTAGCTTTAAAATCACTGGAGTAAGAGAAAGGAGTAAGCAAATAATCCAGTGTCTACGACGTGTAGTGTAGGGTCTACAGCTGTTAGTCAACATGAATTGAGAGATATAGGCTTCCATAAACTCAGGAACCAGTATTTCTCATCTCTTTTGCTTGCAGTAATCCTTTCCAAAAATAATTTGATGCAATACAGAGGAGCTTCCTCAGAGGATCCAACCATAGTTAGTTGTTTCTTGTCTAGTTAAAGTCTTGGGCATGCTCTCCTCAGAACAATCTCATTAATCTTTTATGTCACGGAGTTTTTAATTCCTGTGGTAGTGCTCACATACACTGTATTATGTTATAACAGTGGAATGGATACTATGATTTTACTTTGTTCAATATGGGTATCTATAAGGTTTGAACCACTCTTTTAAGGCTTATCTTGCTTCGATGATTTTATAGCTAATGTACAAAGTCTATAGTTTTAAAAACCAGCAGTATTTTTTTAATAATCATTAAACCATTAATGATTAGTGTTCTAATAGTAATAATAATACTATTTAAATATAAAATTTTGTGTCATGTATAGCTTTTAATTTATCTTTATTTTCTAGTATTCCAAGTAAGGAGGCAAAGTAATATCCAGTTTGGAACTTGAGGTAGATAGGGAGTCAGTAAAATTCAAGATTTCATTTGGAGTATATAGGGAGTCAATAAAATTCAAGATTTCAATTGATCTTGCAGAGATAAGTAAGATTAAACCAGACACAGCCAATGGAATGCAAAACAATTTAAAAGACCTTTGGGCAGACATTGCTTGTTTTCTATCCAATAACTATTCTCCCATTGCTTAATAACAGAATCCAATCTAATTAAATACTTATCTTTCAACTTCCCTTGCCATTAGGGGTGTTGACATGATATAATTCTGGCAGTGAAATACATTCAGAAGTTTCTGTGTTTAGGAGAAGAGGTTTCTGAGGAAGTGCTTTAAAAGGGACAGGTCTGCTTGCTTTTTGGCCTTTAATCTTCCACTTTCTTCCAGCTTAGAAAACACATATCCTGGGAAGTGGAGTAGCCATATTTTCGTATGAGAAGAGACCCTAGGACAAGGAATATTTTCTATATAGAAACTTTAATGTGGTTTTAAACACTTCTCTAAATGCATTACAGAAGAGCTATCACATTCATTCCCTGAAATGACACTTCTCAAATATCTTGCACATACAACTCTTATAAACATCTTTACTACATGTGTTTTAAAATACTACTCTAAATACATTATAGAAGAGCTATCACATCTATTCTCTGAAATAACACTGTTGTCAAAGTACCTTGCACAGGACACTCATATAACCATTGTAAATACATGTGGTTTTTTAAATTAAAAAAATATATATATATATTTTAAATTAATTAATTAATTTATTTTTGGCTGTGTTGGGTCTTCGTTTCTGTGTGACAGCTTTCTCCAGTTGCGGTGAGCAGGGGCCACTCTTCATCGCGGTGCGCGGGCCTCTCACTATTGCGGCCTCTCGTTGCGGAGCACAGGCTCCAGACGCGCAGGCTCAGTAGTTGTGGCTCATGGGCCTAGTTGCTCCACGGCATGTGGGATCCTCCCAGACCAGGGCTCGAACCCGTGTCCCCTGCATCGGCAGGCAGACTCTCAACCACTGCTCCACCAGGAAAGCCCCTTTTCTTTTTTTTAAAATCCATTTTGAACCGTTGATCAGTACGTTATTTCTTTTTATCCCTGAATAATATTCCGTGTGTTTTTAAACACTTCTCTAAATGAATTACGGAATGGCAACCATATCCCTTCACTTACAAAAACCCCTCTCTTTATAGCACACAGGAATTCTCTTATAAACATCGTTACTACAAGTCATGAACACTTTCTTGAGCAGCTGAATCAACACTGTATTTCCTTTTTATGTACCTCAGTTACATGAGGAAAATCATTCTGTATTTTGGTAAGTCACCTTAATCAGATTTTCATTAAATACTGCTGAACGTAATTCCCAACTGAGATGTCCTCTCAAGTCTCTAAGGAGACTTCTTTGCATGTTGCTTACATTGTACACTGCTGAGTGACAAAGATTTCTTTGCCAATCTAGGTCTCAGTGAAAAGTCTGTAGTAATATCTGTGTTTCTTGAAAGAACAGTGGTTTTGATCCCTTTCATCCTACTGAAAACTTGCAATTAGTTGAGAGTCCTAAGTGGTTATGTGGGAAAAGTGACCTTCCTGCCTTAATGTTTTCTGTTTTCTCTAGTATGTGGATAATCAGAGCTGTAGATGGAGAATTTCTTCTTGCATTGTGAAAAATCTCAGGGGATATGTATGCAAGAGGACATATATGTCTCACCCCTTGCTAAATTAGGGCAACCACCCCGCATCACTTTTCCAGTCCTTAGCACTCTCTTCTAATGGTAGGCCTCAAGAATATTCATTTCACTTATGGCATAGGATTAAACTGATGTTTAAAAACCGCTAATCACGCATGTATTATAAGGTATATAACAATCTGATGTTGTGCTCAATCTCCATAAGTTGTACTATCTTTCTTAAGCGCACTTCAAGTAAAAATCTAATAGACTTTAAAGATTATATTATTTTAGAGTAACATATACATTACTAATAATCCATTTGTACCAAGCTTAGCACTGTGAATGCCTTCCAGGAGATGGCAGTGTTAAATGAATCAGTGCTATCACAGTCAACTTGGCACAGTCCCTAGGGATTGCATCCTCAACATCATTTATTCAGATTAATCGGCATACAATAAGGTGTTTATTGGTTGGTGACTTTATGTTTCCATATGCTTTAGAACTGTTCTAATGGTAGATTTTGCTAGGGTTGGCATATGATTTACCTCAATCTGAGAATTCACTTGCTAGGCTCACAGTAAAACTGGCATTTTAGTACAACGCATACTGTAACCCATGGTTGCTTATCCTTTGTAAAATAATCAGTTTCTTCAGGTAACAGGATGTAATGACACTGAAAGGGACCTTTCTGGGGTAAACAAAGAGAAAATGGAGGAAAGTGCAGTAAAGGGGCTACACATTTATTTGCAGGAGAGCAAATTCTGCCCTACTGGACGATCAGTGTTATAAAGAACCATAGCTAGGTAGCTGTGCTAAATTATCTAAAAAAACTTTTCTCATCCATTTTACTTTCTAAGACCCTTTAAAAAATTCCAAACGTGCACTTCAATTTAATTTATGTTCAGTGTATCTGACTGTATTTTCACACGTTAAATTAATTTTACCTTTAAAAACAGACTTGATTCCTCTTCCAGCCATGACAGAACAACTGGTGGCAAAATTACTCTTCTGTTGTAAACAACCACAAAACTGAACAAAATATATAATGCACCTGTTTTCTGGAATTGGACCAAAGACTATGCAGATCTTTGAAAGAAGGGGAATCTGCAAAGTGCACCCCAGTTTCACTGTGCCTTGGGCACTTTCACTATTGCAGAGCAGGGACAGGTTCCCCTAGCAGAGCCACAGTACCACTAAGCTGAATAGGTAGAGAGCAGAGTTAGGATGGCTCAAGTGGCTGGAATTTGTTAGGAGAAGAGGAGCTTTATGGAGGGAAGCTCCAGAAATCTGCATGGGGTTCTCTATGGGGACACTGCTGCCTCTTGTGCAGGGCAAGACTGTGAGGCCTAGCAGAGATAGCTGATAGCTAGCAAGGATGATAGCTAAAGGGAGGTATAGCTAAAGGGAGGTATCAGAGGTCATGCAGTGCTGGGGATGTTTGTGTTCAGGGCCAGGTAGGGCAGGGAGGCCTTGATGAATAACTCAGCCTTTTAGCTGGTTCTCCAGGAAGGCCATGTTTTAGGAATAAGTGCTAGGAAATAAAGTATAAGGGCCACATCCTAGAACCAAGGACAAAATCAAAATAGACCCTCTTTAATAAAGCATAAAAGAAACCCTAAAGGATCAAGAAGCCTTGCCAGTAGTTTAACTGGCAGCCAGATCAGAACTCGATACCCTTTAAAGGGAGATAATATAATACAAACAGTTCAATCCAAATTCATGAGGTTGTTCGGAGTGAGGAAGGTAGCTGTGGAACCAGGAGGAATCAGGGCTTGAACAAAGAGGTGGTCCCATGTCAGGTCTTCCTTCAGAGGAAGAAGGTGATTGAAGGACATGACACAACAGGGACCCTCATGAGGGAGGTGACTGACTAGGGAAGCAGCCCACACCAACCATGCTGGACTGAAGGAGATTGAAGAGACATGACAGTTGGGTGCACTGTGTGATTTTGAACTGGACCATTTCACAGAGGATATTATTGGGAACAGTTGATGAAAGTTGAATGGGGCTTCTGGGTGAAGGATATATGGCAGTTCCTACAACTTTTCTGTCAATTTAATTTTTTAAGTTTAAAAAAAGTAAAATAAAGGCAGGGAAATTGACATTTTTTGGAAAAATGAGACCATACCTTTTTTGATAGTACTCGATTGGATACAAAACAATGGAATAAATTATGTCAAGTGACAAAATTTCTTCTTGCCTCATGCCATCATGTTGTAAAATAGCATAACGCACTGTGTGCATTTATTCTGGATGAACGTGAATTTTAATCCTCAGGTCTTAGAAATATATCAGTGTTGTACAGGTGTGAGAACCCTGAGTAATACATACAGATATAAATATTTGCTCTAAATAATAGGTTAATAAAGGGACTTCCCTGGCGGTCCAGTGGTTAAGACTCCACGCTTCCACTTCAGGGGGTGAGGGTTCGATCCCTGGTGGGGAACTAAGATCCCGCATGCTGCGTGGTATGGCCAAAAAAAAAAAAAGGTTAATAAAGCCAATAATTTATTCAGGGCTGGAACCTGGAAGCCATATAAACTTGTAACCAAAATGAAGGCATATTTAATGACTAACAAGATGGAAAATGAACATGTATCCTCCAAATTCACAGTGGATTGATACACGGTGTATTGATGCATTGTAAGCAAAGCTGGCAAATGCCAAGGAGGTTTTTCTTAGAGGTTTCTAAGCCCTTGGGAGGTGTTCCAAAACTTGACTCAAGTCACTGGCAGGAAGTGCAAGCTCTCGAAAACTACTTGTTGCTGCTCCAAGAGCCACTTTAGGTTATTGGGGCTTATCCAGAATATTCTCCTGAAGTTACCTATGATATACATGGAGGCCTACAGTGCCTTCCTGGGCAGCCTGCAGAGATCTCCGTGCGCCACGTGACCATGTAGAGGCGATGGTGGTGGTTGGGGTGGTGTGTATGTGTAGGATGTGGGGAGCATTGTAATTTGATTGGAGTCACTGAGGAATGATCTGCGTTTTCTGGCACTTAGCAGATAGAAGCTGTGGGTCCAGGAGCCTTAAGTCTTTCCAAGTTGACCTCTTAATCTCTTTGTATGCTGAAACCTACTACACTTCAAAAAATTTCGTATGCAAACTGCCACTAGTACTGTTCAAGGGGCTGTAGGATTTTAATTTCCTGGCTGAGTAGATGTGGCGTCGTTCCTTGAGAGATTGCCTTAGGACGCAGAGCAGGTCTCTGTAGTGATTGTGGCTAAAGTGATTAAAGAATATAGAATTGGGTTCAATTACAGGTATTGTGAGAGCAGATACCTCTGTGATTCTGTGTGCGTGCGTGTGTGTGTGTGTGTGTGTGTGTGTGTGTGTGAATAGCAGACACAGTGGACTAATTCCGTGTTATTTAATGTCAGTTTTTGGAGATTGCGGAAGCGTTTGTCTAAAGTTCAGTAAAGTCTAGCTCCTTATAGAATATTTTTTTGATAGTGTGAAACTAAAAGCTGTGAGCAGTAAGTGGAAGGAGTCAACTAGGGAATAAACTGTAAACCAGGTTAACAACATAACATGACCCCTTATTGAGTCTAAACTGTATTGCCTATAGGACTAGACAGGTATATGGAGAGATTATATGGAGAGGAACAGATGTGTGGAGAGTGAGGCACAAATTTTGTGTATGTTGTAATGTATTACTGAATATAGTTCTCTAATCTCAACCCCAGGTATTTATGTCTCAGTCCCAGAGGTTCAGGTAAAGCTGAAAGGCTGTATATACTTCACCTTATACTGAGTATTGAGAGCACATATGTAACTTAGAACAAGGGTGTAAGGGATTCATTCACCTTGGCAGAGAACACAGCCCTGCCCTGGATTGCTTTTGGTGCTTGCTGGCTGTGCCAGTAGCTTCTGCAGTGAGGGGGAGAGAAGCTCCAGAAGATATGGTGACAGCAGCAGCAGAAAAACCCAGTTGGTACAGGTATCATTTCCCTTGAGATTGGAAGGAGACACATTGGCACATACTGGCAGACATCACACACAGTGTGGGCAATGGCATCGTGACTTGGATAGGCATAAGCAACACTATCACACCGTTACCACCGAACACTGCAGGAGTCTGATCCAGAGAGGGAAAAATGGCCAATACTACATGGTGGTTGAGAAGAGATTGTTAATGAGCACATGCTGTCTCTTTCCTGATGATACTTTCCTGGCGATTCTTTGATGTGGGAATGAGGTTTGTGGCTTTCTTCTGTAGATAAAATTTCACTTACTCAACTGCTGAGCACAAGAAGTTACATAAAGTTGAAGACACTTAGCACCCTCTTATCCTTTGGATATTAAATATTAAGCTAGTTTGTGATTGAAGCCACAGAAGAAAATAGAAACAATGTCTTTAAGAAATGACATCACATACATCAGACTTGCTGACATTTCTTCTAATACCCTGAAGTAGGAGGAATTCACAACTGTGTCATTTTCCTTCCAGTACACAACTAGATGACACTACTGTTATCTTTCTGTGCTGCCAAACCTTGGTTTTCCTGATTTATGTGCGCGCTAAAGCTATCAAAAGTAATGTTTTAATATCTGAGTCACTTTTAGACATGCCAGTGACCACAGATACTTTCAAAATGGTGAGAATTTTCTTCACCGAGGAAGCCTTTGGCTAGGAGGACAAAAAGCGGCAACTTAGTTTATTGTGTCCCAATAAAACATAAACAGGCGTGGCTATCCATCTGGATTTCCTGCTTTAGGGAAGTCACATTATTATGACTTCTCATTGCTTTTGACACGAGGATGCACTGGTGTCAAAGACCTAGCTAGCAATCTTGAAAAGAATTTTGTTTCCTGTTATGAAACATACCAACTTCCTCAGGGTCAGGTTTTAAAATCATTGTCTTTTCAAGAAGTTTTGTCACAAATTCCAGCGTAACAAACTTTTTGAGTACCAAGAATTTTGCCGCCTTTTTAAGTGTTGACTACACTGTAAAGCAGAAGTTTCACTTCTTTTGAGAGACTAGGAAAGCCCGGTCACAGAAAAACTTGACAGGGAGAAATCCATTTATGGATTGGCTCACTTGGCAGATAGTTTGCTCCAATGAATCAGACAAATCTTCTGATTTAAGACCCTTCCATTGCCTGTGAATGCTGTTGAAAAGAAGGAGCTCTTTTGGCCAAGTTTTCATTCTGTGAGAGGAGGATGTGAGCCGACAAATATACACACATTCTAGTTCCAGGCAAAGTGCTTCTAAAGCCCAGAGTTGAGAATGACACTCTTGTCATTTTATCCATTGGCAGAAATCTTTGGATATATCAAAGTAGTGAAAAACTTTTTGAAAGTTAAGTTTGCAGTGATGACCTTAACATTGAAATATGGATTTATTTTATTTTCTTGCTGAAATAGGCAGGATCAGTGATGCAGTACTTGCCGAAAGTGACCTTATTGACTGGAGGAAATGACGTGACTAGAATTTCTCCAGAGGGTCTAGGAGAATGTTTGTTTCTTCACACAATCTTATCCTTGACTGGTAAAGAGAGTAATGGTTATTCTAATTCTGTATAATATGGCAATACCATCTTATAAAGCAAGCTAGATTTTTTCACTACCTCTTGCCCCAAATGACAAGAGTCACAAATCTATTGAACATCCAAGATACTGATATGTTAAAGTAAGTTAAAACTTTTAAATCAGGTTTCTCATTGAAATTTACTATTGAGTAAATAGTAAATTTAGTTTAGATTAGTTTTCTTTTTCTTTCCACAGTGCCATTCATTTCTATTTTATTTTAGAAAGTGACTTTTAATTTTTTTCTGAAAAATGGGTGAGAATTATTTATTCACAAAGGGTTTTTTTAAAAAACAAAACAAAACAAAACATATTCTGCCTGTGTGAAGAAAATCAGTTCTTAGTGAAATAAAATAAAATATATGCAAAAGTTATGTATGTGTTCTCATGTTCACCTTGCTGAGGAAGGGACTCTGGCCTTCATGAATTTTATAAAGGAATTTGGTGACCCTCACAAAAATGAAAAACTCAACTAAATGATATCTAAGACATTTCCAGCTTTAATATCCTATGATTCTGTTTCAGAATACAGAATTAGAACCAGACTTCAATAGGACTTAATCTTTATTTGATCTAATACCAAAACAAATAAGTATTGTATTGCTAGGACTGCTGTAACAAAATGCCACAGCCTGGGTGGCTTAAACAACGGATGTTATTTTCTCACAGTTTGGAGGCTAGCTAGTCCAAGATCAAGTTGTCAGCAGGTTTGGTTTCATTCTGAGACCTCTCTGTTTGGCTTGCTGTGTCCTCCCATGGTCTTTCCTCTGGTTACATGGTCCTAGTGTCTCTCTGTGTGTCTTAGTTTCTTCTTCTTATGACACCAGTAACATTGGATTAAGGCGCATCCTGAAGATCTCATTTTAACTTAATCAGCTCTTTAAAGACCTTCTCTCCAAATGCAGTCACATTCTGAGGTACTGGGAGTTAGGACCTTAACATATGAACTTTGCGGGGACACAATTCAGCCCATAATAAGTATCTTCTCAGTGCAAGGTGGGGATGGCTTTGGTAGAGAGAGGAAAGAATTGAGGTTAGTCTCCAGTCATAGACTTTCTTGGATAGGAAAGAAGAGAAGTTCATGTGTGATATTAATAAGGGTGCTGGAGATATAAAACGAGGTCCAAGAAAGCTATAGGAGTGAAGCAAATAGAGACCTTCAAGAAGGTTTAATTAGCCATGTAAAATGATAAGTCACGTAAACTAAGTGTAACAATTGTCTGTTCTCTGAGAAATGTCATAATAAAAAGCATATTTTTAGGCAGTATTACAGTAATTTCTAAACAACTTAATTTTCCCTCTTTTTGTCTAATATTATGGAGGAAACTTATAACCACATTCAAATTTCTTAACTTTCTCACTTTCTATCTCATTTACTTCCCTCAGTATAATGACTCTTTGGACACATTTTAAAAAATCGTCCTCCCTAATTTCTTCCAACATCTTTAGCTCTTTACTTTTTATCCTTATACACTTGCCTCTTTCTTCCTGACCCTCCATCATAAAATTCCAAAGAAACCCATTTGGCAAGAGAAAACTGTCTTTAAAGGAAAGGTAAGAGAAAAGAGAGGGCAGAACCAGAAAGCTTTGCTTGGGGAGGAAGAAAGCCTGAAACTAATTACAAATTAATTGTTTTGTATTTTTCACATGAGGAATATAGATTGTGGAAATGTGGGATTTGTTGCTGATCTTCCCAAGAACAGATTTAGTGAATAGGATCAAAGGCTACGTTAGAATGGGTAGAGCCATGTTGGAGCTGAAACAGTGAAAAAGAGCACAGGTTATTCTTTTAATATAATAACTACAGAGGGATGCACAAATAGAACAGTAGCCACAGGGAAGCCAGAGGTACTGTAGGGTACACGTTTTTTATGATTAGAAAAATTTGAGCAGATTTGTATTCTGAAGAAAAGAGTCCATTGAGAAAGGAGAGAATGTATGTTTGGGTAGGAAAAAGACTTGATGAATCACTGTCCCTAAGAAAGGGATGAGACCAGATATAGCTAATATGGGAAGATCTTTAATACAGATATATTTTAAGAGGAACATTGAGACACTTAACGCCTGGTTGACTGTATTTTTCAGGGAAGTAAGAAGAAAGGTTTCTCCAGAGGTAGGAGTAGAAGTCTTGAGAAGAGTGGAAAAGGTTTGGAATGTTTGGGGAGACCAGTAGGAGAGGGAATCAAAAGTTTTGGCTCTGAAGAATTTTAGTTTCGAAAGTAGAAAAGAAAATGACTCCAACAATTTTAGTGCAGGAATTGGTTTTCTGGTCCTATAATTTGCAGAAAATGATTGTCAAATAAGAACTGTGAAGAATATGAACTGCATTTTCATCATGAAGATGTATTTTCAGTGTACAGCTTCTTAAACTGTTTCAGTTTGAAAAGCAAGGCAGTATCCTGAGGCTCAGGAGATCTTTTTTCCCCCTTTTACCTTCGTTGAAAACTACCAAATGTGGTAACATTAGTTGCCATAACAATTGTGAGAACTTCTCATTTCCTTCAAGTGTAGGCAAATGGAGGATGTGTGCTGTATTTTATTTTTATGGTCCTACTTTCAGGGAGTGTCAGCTGTTTTTAGATTGACAATAAAAATCCTTATTGCTGGGAGAATTATATTTCACAAGTTTCTTCTCTCAGCTTTTCCATTTTCCTTTGTTGAGCTGTTTGGTAATGATACACAACACATACACACGCAACACACAGATAGAGAGAGCGAGAAAGAGAGAGAGGGAATATTTGAATAGCTCCACTGGAGTTTAAGCATCTAATGTCAACAGTGGAGAGTTGGAAGCAGGCTGAAGAAGCAGACAATTTTTTATTCCTTTTATTTATTCCTCAGTGATGCAAGACATATGGCTAAGGAGTTGTTTTCGTAACTACTGATATCAGAGACACTTGCTTGTATGGATATGATTTTTAATATACAATTTCTGTATCTTTTGTCATAAAAGTATTAGATAGTATTAGATATATAATAAGTCTTTCCCATTTGCAGCAAGATAGATGGACCTAGAGCCCACTTTAGGCTTTTTTGGAATCTCAGGCAGTACACCTGAAATTACCAATGTGCTACAGCCTTCCTCCGTTAGTTGATCTAAACATCAGCACCTGTTTCTTGAGTGCCTGCTATATACCAGGTCTCCTGCTGGGGTCTTGAAGATATAGAGAATGAATGCATGCAACTGGTTCCTGTTCTCATGGTGCTTACAAACAGCCACAATCTCCTCCAAAGGATAGCTATTCATATTATATATGTATACTCAGATTTGATATGTAGTTAACCTGGCGAAGCAAATCAAAAGAGTCCTCTATGTGTCAACAAAGAACCAGCTCAATGTCCCAGGTGTGGGATTAGGGCTGTAATAATTAACAGGACTACGCTTACAAAATCGTGTGCAATGAGCACCATGCTGTTCTTGGTACTTCATATACATGAATTCCCTCATGACCACTTTGAGGTAGGTATTACCATTCTCATTTTACAAATGAGTTAAATAAGTTGTCAAAAGTAGATTCTAAGTGGTAAAGAGAGATTTCATCCAGGTACTCTGACTTCAGACACTGTGCTCTTCACTTCTTCACTCTGTATTACTTTGGCATATTAACCACGTAAAATTAATGAGAGAAAATATTTACAAGTAGCAGGACAGTGGTTCTTAGCTGGGGCAGATTTTGTTCTCTACAGGACATTTGGCGATGTTTGGAGACATTTTTCATTGTCATAACTGGAAGAGTGCTACTTTTCTGGTGGGTAGAGACCAGGGATGCTTCTAAACATTCTACAATTCGTGGGACAGCCCCGTAACACGGAATTATATGGCTCAAAATGTAAACAGTGTCAAGGGTAAGAAACCCTGCCTGAGATACAGCTTGGAAACTAGGCCCCAGACAGGAAACATGACACAACACTGCTGTAAATATATCTTTATCCTTAATATAATTTCTACTTAGAATGAACTTCTCAGAATAAGGCTGTTGGGTCAAAGTAAATTTACATTTAACATTTCACTCATGGTGTCACAAAGATGTTCATATTTTGCACTATCACCAGCTCTGCCTTACAGTATCTATTCTCCACACCCTTAGCTACTCTAGATATTGGTAATATTTTCACCTTTGTCACTCTGATTATGACAGTGGTATCTCACCATTACTTGTTATTACACTTGTTTGAAGTATAAGATTATATTTTGAAAATATAAGGTGATATACTTATGACAATTATTATTTCAACTTTAGCCGATAATGAGACTCATCTTGGGTTAGAGTGCTGGGATAGAATTGTTTTTTTTGTTTCTTTGTAGATTACTTTCAAAGGCATATATCCTAGCAGTTTCCTTTTCATCCTTTCCAGGGATTCAAAAATGCATTTGCTTCCTTCTGTATGTGGCACACAAGTTCAAGGTCTTTTCCAAAATGTGTTTTCACATCGCCTCATGGTGTCATAGCGCCACGTGATTAGGTTGTATTCCTGTAGAGATAATGTTATACAATCTGTACCCTGATCTGTGGAAAAATCTGATATTGCTTGTTTAAGTACCCTTTTTTTATTTGTTAGCCTATAAAAGCATAAAATGTTCATTTCAACTTTAACAATATCTAATTAGTGACATTTCCTTCACCAAAGTTTCTTTCTTTTTTATTGGCTCTAGTCAAACTGTTTTATACGTCCTACAAAATGTCTCATCTTTTAAACATCATTATCTTTTTGATGACACAGTAATTTTCTTTTCATCTTTTATCTCCGTTTAGCTGACATCTTTACTTTGTCTTTGTTTACAACTATGCAAGTTCTTAACCATTTGTTTTGGTAACTCTTAATAGAAAATTCTACTTCTGTGAAGTATATGCTGTTACTTTTAAAAGTACTTAATTAAGTTCTCTAAAGGTTAGGTGAGCAGACCAGACAAAAAAATGTGTAAATGTGGATGAAAGATTCCTTATGAGAATCCACCAAGGAGGATTTGGGGTGAATAGTGACAAATTATATTAAACTGACATCCTATTTTTCATTAATGTCTTTCCAAGAAAGATTCAGGGAATCTGTTATATAGTCTTTAATTTGAGATTCAGGAATATTTGTGCATACTGAAGTAAAGCAGGCAGTATAAGTAAACAGAAAAAAAAGAGAGGAACAAAACTTGAAAAATGGTAGAGTTCAGAACTCAGAAGAGCATATAGGTTTTCACAAATAGTAATTAAGCATCTTTGCAAATAATTTTTCAGAAATTCGAGAGCCATCAAAAACACATTTGATCTGTACAATTAGTTATTTCAGTTCACTAAGCACCTTGCTCTTGTGGAAAGTGTATTGGATTGGGAGCTAGGAAAATAGTATAAGTCATCACTCATCTGTATTGTTTCTTCCAGAGGTGCAGTTCTGTGATAGATGTAGATTTAAAGCAAGCATCTTTAAATGTTCTTATATGCTTACAATTTTTACTATGTTATCAAATACAGCTTCCCTCTTAATGTCTTTTAGGTCAAGATTATATGTTAAGATTTTATTTTTGAATAAAAACATATAAGTACTTTTGAATGGAAATTTAATGTTTATATAACTACCTATCTGTGCTCACTATTTTTTATAATATTATCTCCCTTAATCATACCACCTCTATGAAGTAGGTGTTGTTATCATTATTCATGTTTATAAGAGGAAAAACTGAGGCTTAGATATCACAAATAATTTGCCACAATATGAGCTGGGCAAGTGGTGAAGTCAGTATTTGAACAAAGAATTAATTTTAAATCTCATTATTTTATCACTACTAGTACTCCTTTAATATTTCCATTGAAACATCCCCAGAGCAGAGAATACTATTCCCTGAAGATCTAGGAGCATGGTCTGAAGAAGGGTAGTACTTGTATATCTTTAAATCATGCAAATTTTGTATTCTATTCATAGTATTTGCATATTAATTTTAAACAAAAACAATTATTTTCCTTACCTACTGGTATGGGCTGAATTGTGCCCCCTCAAAATTCGTATGTTGAAGTTCTAATCTCCTCAGAATGTGACTGTATATGGAGATATGTTCTTTAAAGAGGTAATTAAGGTTAAATGAGGTCATTGATGTGGACTTTAATTTGATAGAGTTTGATGTCCTTATAAGAAGAGGAGATTAGGACATAAGCAGATACACAGAGGGATGATCATGTGAAAATATTGGAAGAATATAGTGGTCATCTCCAAGCCAAGGAGAGGGGTGCTTAGAAGGAACTAACTCTGTTGGTAGCTTGATCTCAGACTTCTAGCTTACAGAATTATGAGGAAATAAATTTCTGTTAAGTCATCCAGTGTGTGGTATTTTGTTATGGCAGCCCTAGCAAGTATATATAGATATATAATATATCTACCATCTGGTAAAATGATATTCCAGAAAGATATGCTATATTTGTAGTAGCTTCATATATCTTCAGTTACACCACCACATTCTTCCAGGAGGTTGAGATAGAAAGAACTATATATTATATATACTATATAGTGTATTGCCTTCCTTGGAATCAAGACTTAGGGTGGAAACAAAAGGATAATATTTTGGAGTACTGTTCAAAACACATATTAGGTTAACTATCTATGCTGACTTGCTGTTGATAGTAACAAATTCCTGGTTTAGAAATTCAGGCTATCATCATTGGGGCTCTGAATTTACTTTTAAGCAGATGCCTTGATGCCTCTTTAAAACGTAGGCATATTCCTAGTGCTGCTGTCAGTCCCTTTGGACTAGACCAAAGCCGTAAAACTTAGGTGATATGGAGGACAATGCAATATCACTAATGCAGAAAGGAATCTTATGCTTATGTATAGAATTCCAGAACCTTTATTCACTTAAGTTAAAAACAAATCATGCAAACATCTGTATGCTTATTTTAATTACTGCCAAACAGTCAGCACAGAAGATTTCATCCTCCAGTAACTAATTTTACTTTTTGGTGGTCTAACTTCAGAGGCTATATGTACTGGACTCCTGTCAAAGAAGCCTGAATATAGTAGTGACATATAAAAAGGAATCTAGAAAATGGAAAAGATATTGAATATGAGAAATAGCACTGAATTGGAATAATATTCAGTGTTATTAAAATGAGTCAAATGTTAGAGCAACAATATGAGAGATATTTCATTTGGATATTTTTAGGAATTACTCACAGAATATAGATGTAAAATTGGTCAGCACTTCTCCATAACAGCGTGAAAAGCTAACTTTCCTGCAGACTTGGGAAACTATTCAGAATATAAAAAGCTCAATTCATTTATTGATTTTGCATCCTAGGAACTATCAAGAATAATTGCCTGATATGAGTGTAGACCTTGGGCTTGATAAAAATCAATATTTATCTCCCAGGCCAATCAGTTTATTGATATTCATCTCCATGAGAAGTCAGTATCTGTGTAGTATCACTGTAGACTAAATTTCAACATAGAAATGTTATAATCTTGAATTTATTGTTTCTTTCCTGAGAATCTTACCTTCTACTAACTTTATATGGTTTGTATAAGGTCCCAAAGAAAAAAGTTTAGATCTGTTAAATATTTTACAATTTTTGTTTCTCATACCATTTACTAAAAGCAAAAAATATCCCCTATAAATTGTTTAAAATGGCAACATCCAAAGTGAACTCTCACCAACTTAATTTTTCATAGTGAAATATTCATGAAGTGCATAGAAATTATTTAAAGCTATGAATTATAATTAAAAATTTTCCAAAGAAATGATGTCATGATTTAAAAATCAGTACCTGCAAAGAGGGGTGGTAAGTACAGGTAAAAAAAACTCCAAAATTACTTCTTTCATATGGCAATCATAAACTGATAATAGTTGTATTGTAGAAAAATGCATATCACATGTGAATATTGAATTCAAGCTAATGTTATAAGCTTATGAAAAGGAGATTTTCAGTACATCTACCTCACACATTTGTTGCTTAGCTAACCATTTTTACTTTGAAGCTAATATCTACTTTGATTAGAGCAACTGGTTCTTGTCTTTATATTTGTTTCCCCAAGAATACCTAAACTGCATATATTTTTCTTTTTATAGTAGGGAAAAAAGTATCTTGCATATTTTTATATATTCTTTTTACAGCTAATATGTGTCTTGTTTAAACTACACATGACAATAATACATAAATGCCATAATCATAAGTGACCTCAGTCATTAATTACCTAATTATATTTTTCTTTGCTGTGGATAGTGGCCTCGGTTCCATTGTTAGCTGTAACATACCCATCAAAATTTTACTATTTCACTGTTTTCTATGAAATGATGTTAGCTGCTAGAAAATCAAACTAAAAGGTTTATAAAAGCAGATTAACTCTTATGAGATCTCATAAACTTGATATACCAGTAATCATGAATGTCAAGTGAGGTGAGGCCAATGACGTTGGCATTTACTTGCATATTTCAAGTCATATGGCAGTGGAGACATCCACCAAGTAGAGCTAGGTCCTAAAGTATCTCTTCTTTTCCTAGTCTAAGCTGTGAGTCTGAACCATGGCTTATTGCTTTACTTCTCCCAACTCCTACATTTTGACAGTCTGATTAAGTAAAAGGAAATCAGTCCTCTTGACTTAACTATCAGACTCACATCTCTGCTTTTTATTTTATTGATTTTCACCACTAGTTTTGTCCAAACTTGTTTTCTTTTACTGGTTTCTGTTTCACCTCTCGTTCTCAAACCACCATAGTCTTCCAACTCTTCTCTTTGAATGTTTTAACAATGATGTTTCTATAGGTCTTATAGACTAATTATAATTAACCTCCCCATATTATATCAGCAGGAATTGCTAAGAACCTTTTCCTGACATTTCAGACAACATTATCTATACGACAGATGTTATACAGCTTAACTATAATTAGTTGTCCTTTTGATTCTCATATAATATCTTTTTTCCTTAAGGTTAAGGATTTGGTTAATTTAGCTTTAGGTTGTATTTTCTTCACAGAGTAGTTCAAATTTTGTTAAAACATGTAATACTCATTTAAAGGTCTGTTTTAATTTTTGGTTGACTTTAAAAAATTATTGAAGTGTAGTTAATTTATAGTGTTGTGCTAATTTCTGCTGTAGAGCAAAGTGACTCAATTACACAATATATATATATTCTTTTCTGTATTCTTTTCCATTCTGGTTTATCACAGGATATTGAATATAGTTCCCTGCGCTGTACAGTTGAACCTTGTTGTTTAGCCGTCCTATATTTACTAGTTTGCTTCTGCTAATCCCAAGCTCCCAATCCTTCCCTCCCACCCCCTCATCCCCTTGGCAACCACAAATCTGTTCTCTGTGACTGTGAGTTTGTTTCTGTTGTGTAGATATATTCATTTGTGTCGTATTTTAGATTCCACATATAAGTGATATATGATACTTGTCTTTCTCTGACTTACTTCACTTAGTATGATAAGCTCTAGATCAGTCCATGTTGCTGCAAATGGCATTATCTCATTCTTTTTTATGGCTGAGTAATATTCCATCATATATATAAACACTACATCTTCTTTATCCATTCATCTGTTGATGGACATTTAGGTTGTTTCCATGTCTTGGCTATTGTGAATAGTGCTGCTATGAACATAGGGGTGCATGTATCTTTTTGAATTATAGTTTTTTTCTGGATATCATGCCCAGGAGTGGGATTGCTGGGTCATATGGTAACTCTATTTTTAGTGTTTTGAGGAATCTACATACTGTTTTCCATAATGGCTGCACCAATTTACATTTCCACCAACAGTGTAAGAGGGTTCCATTTTCTCCACACCCTCTCCAACACTTATTATTTGTAGACTTTTTAATGATGACCATTCTGACGAGTGTGAAGTGATACCTCATTTTAGTTTTGATTTGTGTTTCTCTAATAGTGGTGATGAGCATATTTTCATGTGACTATTTGCCATCTATATGTCTTCTTTGGAGAAATGTCTGTTTAGGTCTTCTGCCCATTTTTCGATTTTGTTGACTTTTTAAATTGGAATTTACTACTTTTTATTTGATTAACTTTTTTTTCCATAGAAACAATCTTAGACTCCAAGCAAAGATTTTTCTGTTTTCAGCACAGAATTCCTGATAAGTATATAATTTGTAAGCACTTAAAATAGTAATGTTTGAATTGATTGGGAATAAATATATTTTGGATGACAATTTTTGGAAAATTAAATAATATTTGTGCTTTCAAAATTTTGGGATTTTTATAACTCCGCTTATATGTTGGTTCTTCAGAGAGTCCTTTGCCTACTGCCACATTGGAATAATTATTCACATCATTCTATTTTCTTGCCCCTTGTTATTTTCTTTCAATAAAATTTTCACAATTTGTTGTCAGATATTTATATTTTGTATTCAACATTTTCCTTCTAAACTAGAGCTTTGAGCTTTTGAGCTGTGCAAAACTTGGTGCTTTAGTATACTCAGAGAGATCAGGAATCATGTATACAGGCATATCTTGGAGATATCGCGGTGGTCTGTTTCTAAACCACTTCAGTAAAGTGAATATCCCAATAAAGCAAGTCACGTGAATCTTTTGGTTTCTCAGTGCATATAAAAGTTATGTTTACACTGTATTGTAGTCTAAGTGTGCAGTAGCATTATGTCTAACAAAGCAATGTACATACCTTAATTAAAAAATACTTTATTGCTAAAAACTGCTAACCATAACTTGAGCCTTCGGCAAGTCCTAATCTTTTTGCAATATTAACATCAAAGGTCACTGATCATAGATCACCATAGCAAATATAATAATATTGAAAAAGTTTGAAATATTGCAGCAGTTACCAAAATGTGACACAGAGACATGAAGTATACAAATGCTGTTGGAAAAATGGTGCAAATAGACTTGCTTGATGCAGGGTTGCCACAGACCTTCGATTTGTGAAAAATGCATTAGCTGCAAAGCACAACAAATTGAAGTAAAATAAAATGAGGTATGCCAGTATTTTGTTCATCAGTGTAATTCCAGGCCATAGTATCTGACACAGAGTGAATATTCAGTGAACATATGTTGAAGGAATTAATACTTAGAGTGAAGTAGAAGAAAGATGAGGATAAAGGAGAAGGAGGCAGAGCAGAAAGTAGAGAAAGGGGAGCTGAAGGAAGAAGACAGCTAGAGGAGAAGGACAATGGCACTAGTTTTATGGGTTCTTACTATGCACTGTTTTTCCATCCTCACAACAAACCTATAGATCAGTCTTGTTGAAGAAAAAGATGCACAGAAGTTTGTTTAATTTGCTTGTGCTTATGGTCACACCTAAGGTGGCAGAATTGGATTTTGAATCCAGGCAATATGACCACAGTCTAGCCAGTTGTGTCCCATTCTGAGTAGAAAGACTGTGGCATTTTCCCTAGCTGCTCATCTCACTTAGAAAATGACACCATCTTTATCTAAGACAGTTGGTGTTTTTACATAAAAGTAGTGGTATAATGTTGTGCAGTTCACTGAGCCATGTGTAGCATTGGATTTTCCAGGCACTAAATACATTCATTTTACTTTCTTAATGAAAAGGTGTTTCCAAAGGAAACCTAATTGCAGTGGCAGTAATTGTTCTTCTAGGGCTCCATTTATCTTCTGCGTCTGTGAGCTGTACCCTTCCTGCCCATTTATGTCAGATGTTACTCCACCGAAAGCTTTCTGAGGTTTCAAAATTGTGTGAACGAGTGATAGGATATAAAAATCAATAAATCCATGTATTATCTTAAGCCATAAGGTTGCTCTATGCTTTGGTAAGTAAAGAAACAGGCCAACATAATGCCCTCAACTTCCTTCCCTTGCAATAAACTAATTTGTTTCTGGGTTTCCACATAATTTGTCCTTCTTTTTTTTTTTTTTGAATCTTTATTGGAGTATAATTGCTTTACATTGTTGTATTAGTTTCTGCTGTATAACAAAGTGAATCAGCTATATGTATACATATATCTCCATATCCCCTCCATTTTGTGTCTCCCTCCCACCCTTCCTATCCCACCCATCTAGGTGGTCACAAAGCACTGAGTTGATATCCCTGTGTGATGCAGCTGCTTCCCACTAGCTATATCTTTTCCATTTGGTAGTGTATATATGTCAGTGCTACTCTCTCACTTTGACCCAGCTTACCCTTCCCCCTCCCCGTGTCCTTAAGTCCATCCATGCTCTACGTCTGCGTCTTCTGGTTTGGATTTGCATTTCTCTAATGTTCAGTGATGTTGAGCATCCTTGCATATGTTTGTTGGCAATCTGTGTATCTTCTTTGGAGAAATGTCTATTTATGTCTTCCGCCCATTTTTGGATTGGGCTGTTTGTTTTTTTGATATTGAGCTGCATGTGCTGCTTACATATTTTGGAGATTAATCCATTGTCAGTTGCTTCATTTGCAAATATTTTCTCCCATTCTGAGGGTTGTCTTTTTGTCTTGTTTATGGTTTCCGTGGCTGTGCAAAAGATTTGGTTTCATTAGGTCCCATTTGTTTATTTTTGTTTTTATTTCCATTACTCTAGGACGTGGGACAAAAAGGATGTTGCTGTGACTTATGTCATAGAGTGTTCTGCCTACGTTTTCCTCTAAGAGTTTTATAGTATCTGGCCTTACATTTAGGTCTTTAATACATTTTTGACTTTATTTTTGTGTATGCTGTTATGGAGTGTTCTAATTTCATTCTTTTACATGTAGCTTTCCAGTTTTTCCAGCACCACTTATTGAGGAAGCTCTCTTTTCTCATTCTGAGTACAGGTCTTTGTCTCCTTAGGTAGGTTTATTCCTAGGTATTTTATTCTTTTTGTTGCAGTGGTAAATGGGAGTGTTTCCTTATTTTCTCTTTTAGATTTTTCATTGTTACTGTGTAGGAATGCCAGAGATTTCTGTGCATTAATTTTGTATCCTGCTAATTTACCAGATTCCTTGATTAGCTCTAGTAGTTTTCTGGTAGCATCTTTAGTATTCTCTATGTGTAGTATCATGTCATCTGTAAACAGTGACAGTTTTACTTCCTCTTTTCCGACTTGAATTCCTTTTATTTATTTTTCTTCTCAGAATGCTCTGGCGAAAACTTCCAAAACTATGTTCAATAATAGTAGTGAGAGTGGGCAACCTTGTCTTGTTCCTGATCTTAGAAGAAATGGTTTCAGTTTTTCACTACTGAGAATGAATTTGGCTATGGGTTGGTCATATATAACCTTTATTATGTTGAGGTAGGTTCCTTCTGTGCCCATGTTCTGGAGAGTTTATCATAAATGGGTGTTGAATTTTGTCAAAACCTTTTTTTACATCTATTGAGATTATCATATGGTCTTTCTTCTTCAGTTAGTTAATACGGTGTATCACATTGATTGATGTGCATATATTGAAGATCCTTGCATTCCTGGGATAAACTCCACTTGATCATGGTGTATGATCCTGTTAATGTGCTGTTGGATTCTGTTTGTTAGTATTTTGTTGAGGATTTTTATGTCTATGCTCATCAGTGATATTGGCCTGTAGTTTTCTTTTTTGTGGCATCTTTGTCTGGTTTTGGTATCAGGGTGATGGTGGCCCTGTAGAATAAGTTTGGGAGTGTTCCTCCTTCTGCTATATTTTGGAAGAGTTTGAGAAGGATAGGTGTTAGCTCTTTTCTAAATGTTTGGTAGAATTCTCCTGTGAAGCCATCTGGTCCTGGGCTTTTGTTTGTTGGAAGATTGTTAATCACAGTGTCAATTTTAGTGCTTATGATGGGTCTGTTTATATTTTCTATTTCTTGCTGGTTCAGTCTCGGAAGGTTGTGCGTTTCTAAGAATTTGTCCATTTCTTCCAAGTTGTCCGTTTTATTGGCATATAGTTGCTTGTCGTAGTCTCTCATGATCCGTTTTATTTCTGCAGTACCAGTTATTACTTCTCCTTTTTCATTTCTAATTCTGTCGGTTTGAGTCTTCTCCCTTTATTTCTTGATGAGTCTGGCTAATGGTTTGTCAATTTTGTTTATCTTCTCAAAGAACCAGCTTTTAGTTTTATTGATCTTTTCTCCTGTTTCCCTCCTTTGTTTTTCATTTATTTCTGATCTGATCTTTATGATTTCTTTCCTTCTGCTAACTTTGGGGTTTTTTTTTTTGTTGTTGTTCTTTATCTAGTTGCTTTAGGTGTAAGATTAGGTTGTTCTTGTTTCTTGAGGTAGGATTGTATTCCTGTAAACTTCCCTCTTAGAACTGCTTTTGCTGTATCCCATGGTTTTGGGGTCATTGTGTTTTCATTGTCATTTGTTTCTAGGTAGTTTTTGATTTCCTCAGTGATATCTTTGTTATTGTCCTTTCTTTAAAGAAAAAGTGCTCCTAGTTTCTAAGTCCTTTGTTCATTTTTTATTTGGGTTATTTGATTTTTTGCAATTGAATTGTATGAATTCTTTCTGTACCTTAGATATTAACTCCTTATCAGACATATATATTGTTTGCATTTTTTCCATTGTCTAGGTGGTCTTTTCATTTTGTTGATGGTTTCTTTTGCTGTATGGAAGGTTTTAGGTTGATGTAATCCCACTTGTTTATTTTTTATTTTGTTTCTTATGCTTTAGGCATCATATCCAAAAGATCATTACCAAGACCCATGTCAAGGAGCTTAATTCCTGTTTGTTTTTTTTTAACTAGGAGTTTCATATCTTACATTTAATTCTTTAATCCATTTTGTGTTAATTTCTGGGGGTGATATAAGGCTCCAATTTCATTTTTCTGCCTGTGGTTATCCAGTTTTCCTCATGTCAGGTCATACATTTAAGTCTTTAATCCATTTTGAGTTAATTTCTGTGTGTGATATAAGGATCCAATTTCATTTTTCTGCCTGTGTTTATCCAGTTTTCCTTAAAACATTTATTGAAGAGACAAGTATTTCCCCATTGAGTACTTTTGGCTCCCTTATTAAATATTAGTTGACCATGTTTGTGTGGGTTTATTTTTGGGTTCTTGATTCTGTTCCATTGGTGTATTTTTCTTGTGATGCCAATACCACACTGTTTTGATGACTATAGCTTTATTGTACAGCTTGAAATCAGGAAATGTGATGCTTCCTGCTTTGTTCTTCTTTTTCAGGATTTCTTGGTTATTTGGGTTTTCTGTGGTTCCATATAAATTTTATGAGTGTTTTTTTATACTTCTGTAAAAAATGTTATTGGAACATTGATAGAGATTCATTGAATTTATAAGATGGCTTTTGATAGTATTGACTTTTTTCTTTCTTTTTTTTTTTTTTTTTGCGGTATGTGGTCCTCTCACTGTTGTTGCCTCTCCTGTTGCGCAGCACAGGCTCCGGATGTGCAGGCTTAGTGGCCATGGCTCACGGCCCAGCCGATCTGCGGCATGTGGGATCTTCCCGGACCGGGGCACGAACCCGTGTCCCTGCATCGGCAGGCGGGCTCTCAACCACTGCGCCACCAGGGAAGCCCAGTATTGACATTTTAACAGTATTAAATCTTCCAGGTCATGAACACAGGATACCTGTCCTTTTATTGGTCTTCTTCAGTTTCTTTTATCAATGTCTTGTAGTTTTGATGCTGTTGTAAATGGGATCAATTTCTTTATTTCTTTTTCAGAATTTGTTGTTAGTGTATAAAAATGGTACTGATTTTTTAATGTTAATTTTGTATCCTGCAACTTTACTGAATTCAGTGATTAGATTTAAGAGTTTTTTGCTTGAAGCTTTAGGATTTTCTCTATATAAAATCATGTATCTTCAAATAGAGTTTTACTACTTCCTTTCCAGTTCTGATATTTTTTATTTCTTTTTCTTGCCCAATTGTTTAGCTAGGCTTCTGGTACCAGGTTGAATAGGAATGCTGAGAGTCTTGTTCCTGATCTTGTACCCTTGTCTTGTTCCTGATATTATAGGAAAAGCTTTCAAACTTTCACCCTTGAGTATGATGTAAGCTGTGCGTGTGTCATATATGGCCTTTATTATGTTGAAGTATGTTCCTTCTGTGCCTGATTTGTTAATTTTTTATCATTAAGGGATGTTGAATTTTGTCTAATGCTTTTTTTGCATCTATTGAGATGATCATGATATTTTTTTCATTTTATTAATGTGATGTATCAGTGATTGATTTGCATATGTTGAATCATCCTTGCATCCCAGGGATAATTCCCACTTGGTCATGGTTAATGATCCTTTTAATTTGCTGCTGAATTTGGTGTGCCAGCATTTCATTGAGAAGTTTTGCAGTTGTACTCATCAGAGATATTGGCCTATAATTTTCTTTTCTGGTAGTGTCCTTTTCTGGTTTTGGTTTCAGGATAAAGCTGGCCTTGTTAAATTAGTATGGGGGTGTTTCTTCCTCTTTGCTTTTTTGGAAGAGTTTAAGAAGCATTGGTATTAATTCTTCTTTAAATGTTTGGTGTAATTCACCAGTGCAGTCATCTGGTCCTGGGATTTTCTTCTTGGGAGATGTTTGATTACTGATTCAGTCTCCTTACTATTAATTGGTCTAGTCAGATTTTCTATTTTTTCCTGATTCAGTCTTGGTAAATTGTGTTCTTCTAAGAATATTTCCATTTTTTCTTGTCGTCCAGTTTATTGGCATGTAGTTTTACATAGTAGCTTCTTTTTTTTAAATTAATTAATTAATTAATTTTTATTTTTGGCTGTGTTGAGTCTTTGTTGCTGTGTGCGGGCTATCTCTAGTTGCAGCAAGTGGGGGCTACTCTTTGTTGCAGTGAGTGGGCTTCTCATTGCGGTGGCTTCTCTTGTTGTGGAGCATGGGCTCTAGGCACATGGCCTCCAGTAGTTATGGCACACAGGCTCAGTGGTTGTGGCTCGTGGGCTCTAGAGCGCAGGCTCATTAGTTGTGGTGCATGGGCTTAGTTGCTCCTTGGCATTTGCGATCTTCCTGGACCAGGGCTTGAACCTGTGTCCCCTACATTGGCAGGCTGATTCTTAACCACTGCACCACCAGGGAAGTCCCCTCATGGTAGCTTCTTTTATGATCCTTTGAATTTCTGTGGTTTCCATTATAATGTCTTTTTTATTTATAATTTTGTTAATTTCATCCTCTTTTTTTTTTTCTTGGGTAGTCTAGCTAAAGGTTTGTCAATTTTGTTTACCTTTTCAAAAAATCAAGTCTTAGTTTGGTTAATTTTTCTATTGTTTTTCTGTTCTATGCTTTATGTTTGCTGTAATATTTATTATTCCCTTTTTTTTCTGCCAGTTTTGGGTTCAGTTTGCTCTTTTTTTTTTTTCTGGCTCTTTAAGGCATAGAGTTAGGTTGTTTATAGTTAGTCCCCTACATATGAATGAGTTCTGTTCTGAGAGCACATTTATAAGTCCAACAAAGTTAACCTACGTACTCAATTAACCCAATCAGCTATATAGTACTGTACTGTAATATGTTCATAATACTTTTCACACAAATAATACATAAAAAAACACCAAAAATAAAGACAACATTCTTTTTTTTTTTTTTTTTTTTTTTTTTTTTTTTGCGGTACGTGGGCCTCTCACTGTTGTGGCCTTTCTCGTTGCGGAGAGCAGGCTCCGGACGCGCAGGCTCAGCGGCCATGGCTCATGGACCCAGCCGCTCTGTGGCATGTGGGATCTTCCCGGACCGGGGCACGAACCCGCGTCCCCTGCATCAGCAGGCGGACTCTCAACCACTGCGCCACCAGGGAAGCCCCAAAGACAACATTTTTAATCTTACGGTACAGTACCTTGAAAATTACAGTAGTACATTACAACAGCTGGCATACAGGGGCTGGCATCGAGTGAACAGGAAATAAGAGTTACTGAAATGAGGAGGGAGAGGAGGTGGGAAATGGTAGAGCTGAAGGATCATCAGCAATAGGAGACAGAGGGAAAGCTGCAATTTCACTCACGCCTGACTCTGATGTATCGTACGTTTGAATCTTTGAAAGTTTGCAAGTTGGAGGTTTGTATGTAGGGGACTTACTGTATTTGGGATCTTTCTTGCTTCTTAATATGGCTGTTTATTGCTATGAACTTCCCTCTTAGAACTGCTTTTGCTACATCTCACAAGTTTTGGTATGTTGTATTTCCATTTTTGTTTGTCTCAAGAAACCTTTTATTTCCCCTTTAATTTTTCTTGGATCTGTTGGTTCTCAGAAGAGTGTTGTTTACTTTCCATGTTGGTTAATTTTCCAGCTTTCCTCTTGTGTTGATGTTTAGTTTCACGCCAGTATTGTCAGAGTAGCTATGTGGTATGATTTCAGTCCTGAATTTTCTAAGACTTGTTTTTGGCCTAAAATATGGTCTATTATAGAAAATGTTGCATGTATGCTTGATAAGAATGTGTATTCTGTGGTTGTCTGATAGGATGTTCTGTATATGTCTGTAAGTCCAGTTGGTCTATAGCATTATTCAAAATCACTGTTTCCTTATTGATTCTCAGTCTGGATGATCTACTCATTATTGAGAATAAGATATTAGAGTCCCCAACTATTACTGTATTATCATTTATTTCTCCTTTTAGCTCTGTTAGTTTTTGCTTCCCATATTTAGGTGATCCAATGTTGGGCACATGAATATTTACAATTGGTATACCTTCTTGATGTATTAACCCTTTTGTCATTGAATAATGACTTTCTTTGTCTTTTTACCATTAGATAATAATAACTTGGGTAATTTAATCTGGTTACCTTTAAAGTAATTATTGATAGATAAGGACTTACTGTTTCCATTTTGTTAATTGTTTTCTGATTGTTTTGTAGATCCCTTGTTCCTTTTTTCTTATTTTGTTGTCTGTTTGTGTATGTTCTGATACTTTTTGGAATCAGTATGCTTTGACATTTTATTGTGTTCTTTACTTTTTCTCCAAGGGTAAAAGATTTATTTATTTATTTTTATTCATTTATTTATTGGAGTATAGTTGATTTACAGCATTGTGTTAATTTCTGCTGTACAGGAAAGTGAGTCAGTTATACATATACCCACTCTTTTTTTAGATTCTGTTCCCATATAGGTCATTACAGAGTATTGAATGGAGCTCCCTGTGCTATACAGTAGGTTCTTATTAGTTGACTATTTTATATGTAGTAGTGTGTATATGTCAATCCCAATCTCCCAATTTACCCCTCCCCCCATTTCCCCCCTTGGTAACCATAAGTTTGTTTTCTACATCTGTGACTCTATTTCTGTTTTGTAAATAGGTTCATTTGTACCACTTTTTTAGATTCCACATATAAGTGATATATGACATTTGTCTTTATCTCACTTCTCTAAGTATGACAATCTGGAGGTCCATCCATGTCACTGCAAATGGCTGAGTAATATTCCACTGTATATACGTACCACATCTTTATCCATTCCTCTGTCAATGGACATTTAGGTTGCTTCCACGTCCTGGCTATTGTAAATAGTGCTTCAATGAACATTGGGGTGCATGTATCCTTTTAAATTATGGTTTTTTCCAGATATAAGCCCAGGAGGGGGATTGCTGGATCATATGTTAGCTCTATTTTTAGTTTTTTAGGGAATCTCCATAATGCTTTCCATAGTGGCTGTACCAATTTACATTCCTACCAACAGTGTAGGAGGTTTCCTTTTCTCCACACCCTCTCCAGCATTTATTGTTTGTAGACTTTTTTGATGATGGCCATTCTAACTGGTGTGAGGTGAATACCTTATTGTAGTTTTGATTTGCGTTTCTCTAATAATTAGTGATGTTGAGTATCTTTTCATGTGCTTTTTCACCATCTGTATGTCTTATTTGGAGAAATGTTTATTTAGATCTTCTCCCCATTTTTTGCTTTTGGATATTGAGTTGCATGACAGGTTTGTATATTTTGGAGATTAATCCCTTGTCTGTTGCTTTGTTTGCAAATATTTTCTTCCTTTCTGTGGGTTGTCTTTTTGTTTTGTTGATGGCTTCCTTTGCTGTGCAAAAGCTTTTACGTTTCATTAGGTCCCATTTCTTTATTTTTGTTGTTATTTTCATTACTCTTGGAGGTGGATCATAAACGGTCTTGCTGCGATTTATGTCAGAGAGTGTTCTGCCTATGTTTTACTCTAGCAGCTTTATAGTATCTGGTCTTACATTTAGGTCTTTACTTCATTTTGTGTTTATTTTTGTGTATGGTGTTAGAGAGTGTTCTAATTTCATTCTTTTACATATAGCTCTCCCGTTTTCCTAGCACCTCTTATTGAAGAGACTGTCTTTTCTCCACAGTATATTCTTGCCACCTAGATTAGGTGACCATAGGTGTGTGGGTTTATCTCTCAACTTTCTATCCTGTTCCATTGGTCTGTATTTCTGTTTCTGTGCCAGTACCATACTGTTTTGATGACTGTAGCTTTGTAGTATAGTTTGAAGTCAGGGAGCCTGATTCCTCCAGCTTTGTTTTTCTTTCTCAAGATTGTCTTGGTTATTTGGGGTCTTCTGTGTTTCCATACAAATTAAAAAATTTTTTTGTTCTAATTATGTGAAAAATGCTATTAGTAGTTTGATAAGGATTGCATTGAATCTGTAGATTAGTTTGGGTAGTGTAGTCATTTTCACAATATTGATTCTTCCAATCCAAGTACATGGAATATCTCTCCATCTGTTTGTGTCATTTTTGATATCTTTCATCAGTATCTGTAGTTTTCTGAGTGTAGGTCTTTTGCCTCCTTTGGTAGGTTTATTCCTAGGTATTTTATTCTTTTTGATGTGATGGTAAATGGGATTGTTTCCTTAACTTCTCTTTCTGATCTTTTGTTTTTAGTGTATAGGAATGCAAGAGATTTCTGTGTATCAATTTTGTATCTTGCAACTTTCCCAAATTCATTGATGAACACTAGTTATAGTGTTCTTTTGTGTGATTACTACAGTTTTTTCTCTTGTGGCTATCATGAGGCTTATATAAAATATCTTCAAGTTATAACACCCTATTTTAAACTGATAACAATTTAACTTCAATAGAATTCATAAACTTTATACTATTAATTCTCCTCCCCCCAACACATATTAGCTGATTGCTATTATCATTTGCATGCTTTTTTATATTATGTAACAGCAGATTATTGTAGTTATGGTTATTTTTACTACCTGCTAAAATTTTTTTTAAACTAGAGTTTTAAGTGAATTATGTGCTACTTCACCATATTGCAGAATCCAACTATGACTATATATTTACCATTACTAAGGGATTAACACTACCTTTTCATGTTTTTATGATGTTAATTAATGTTCCTTTATTTCCGGTCAAGGAATCCCCTGAGCATTTCTTGTAAGGCAGGTCTGGTGGTTGTGAACTCCCTCAGATCTTGTTCTTTCCGGAATATTTTCATCCCATCTTCGTTTCTGAATGACAGTGTGCTGGGTATAAAATTCTTGTTTGACAGTTATTTTCTTTGAAAGCTTTGAGTATGTCATCCCATTCTCTTCTGCAATGAAATCTTTCTGTTGAGAAATCTGCCAGTCATTTTATGGGAGTTCCCTAGTATCTAACTTCCCTCTTTTCTCTTGCTGCTCTTAAAATTCTTTGTATTTGACTTTTTTTTTTTTTTAATTTTTTTTTTTTTTTTTGCTGTACGCGGGCCTCTAACTGTTGTGGCCTCTCCCGTTGTGGGGCACAGGCTCCGGACGCGCAGGCTCAGCGGCCATGGCTCATGGGCCCAGCCACTCCGCGGCATGTGGAATCCTCCCGGACCGGGGCACGAACCAGTGTCCCCCGCATCGGCAGGCGGACTCTCAACCACTGCACCACCAGGGAAGCCCTGTATTTGACTTTTGACAATTAATTTATAATGTGTCTGGGTGTAACCCTATTCAGGTTCAACCTGTTTGGGGTTTTTGGAACCTCATGAATCTGGATATCCATTTCTTTCCCCAGGTTGTGGAAGTTCTCAGCCATTATTGTTTTAAATATACCTTCTGTCCCTTTCTCTTTCTCTTCTCCTTCTAGAATTCCCATAATGTGAATATTGTTTATTTTCAATGTGTCACATAATTTCTGCAGGCTTTCTTTAATCTTTTTCATTCTTTTTTCTTTTTTGCTCCTCTCACTGGGTATTTTCTAGTGTCCTGTCATCCAGGTTGCTGATTCTTTCTTCTGTATGATTGAGTCTACTTTTGAAACTGTCTGTTGAATTCTTCAGTTCAAATATTGTATTTTTCTCCTCAAGGATTTCCGGTGTTTTATTTTTTATTAATTTTTTTTTTTTTATGGTTGGTGTTTCCTTGTTGGACTTCTTTTGTTCATGCATGTTTTCCTAATTTAGTTTAGTTGTTTGTGTTTTCTTGTAATTCATTAAACTTCCTAAAGAGGATTATTCTAAATTCTTGTCTGACGGTTCATATATCTTCATTTCTGCAACCTCAGTTATTGGAGCTTTATTAGTTTCCTTGGTGGTGTCATATTTACCTTATTTTTTGTGAGTCTTGATTTCTTACATTTGTATCTGTGCATTTGAGAAATGGGGCTCCTCTTCTAGACTTCATAGGTTTGCTTTGGCAGAGATAGTTTTTCACTCATCAGCTCAGGTTGGGTTTCCAGCTGTGTCTGCTGGTTATGTCCTTGAGCAGCTGAGTCTGCTATATGGTCTATATTTGGGTGAGGCAACACTTCAGGATTTGAGCATGGGTTGAGAGGTATGTGCCACTGACTGAGAGCAGCTGGATAGGACTGTTGGCTTGGTTCCCTCCCCAAGTGAGGCTGTAGGATGGGCTCCACAGTTGCCTCTATTCTCTGATCAGGTTTACTACATGGATAGGACTTGGTACTATATGCAGTAGTAGATGGGACTATGAATTAGATTTCCTGCCCTGGAAGGGTAGCAGGACAGGACCCAGATCCTATACAGCTCATAGTTTGTGGACTCAAATCAGTCTACAGTATGCACTGAATTCCCCAGTCAGGTGAGGCCATTTGTTTTGCTCTGCAGACAGAAGCCACAGGCTCTGCTTTCTGTTCTGGTGCCACTTTACATAAAGCTATCCATTGGGCTATGTGGCTTTCTGTATTCTCTGCTTAGGTTCCCTGATTGGACAGGCTGAAGACTGTATTCAATAATGAGGAGGGCTATGAATTAGATTCCCTGCCCAGGCTCAGTGAGAACCCACTCTAAAGCCAGTAAAACTTTTTGTGTGTTGTCTTAACTCAAGCCGACCCATGCCCCAAGTTCCCTGACTAAACAAGGCCACTGACTTTACTTTGCAAACTGTGGCTCTGCCTGTCTTTCAATTCTAGTGCCACTGGGCTGCACAGCTTTCAGGAGTTGTCTGTAGCCCTTCTGGTCCCATGGGGCTGGAAGACAGTTTCCACAGTGGTTGAGGCTATAGCTTAGCTCCCTGGCCTGATTGGGAGGGGAAGGGGCCCCTCTAAGCAGTTCTGAATTTTCTGAATAGGTTCTCTAGTTGGGAGGGTCTGGGAGGTACTCTCAGCCTTGGTATGAATTAATTCCCCTGCCTGTGTGTAGCAGGGAAAGCCTCCACACCTGGCACTGGCTTTGCTCTGGGGGCGATCAGCTCTATTCACCCTCTTCTCAGCTGGAGCATCCCTGGGCTGCAGTGCTTCCTGGAGTTGTCACTAGTCCTTCTGGTCAGAGGGGCTAAAGACACCAGCCATAGTGGGTAGGGCTATGATTCAGCTCCTTGCCTATGTATGGTCAGACCAGGCTCTAGGTTAAGCAAAACTCCTGTTTGAGGATCTGAATCATCAAATGGGCACACCTCTGAGTTTACTGGTCAGAGTGTGTCCTCCCACTTGGTTCTACAGAATGAGCAAAACCTCCAGTTGGGATTACTACTTGGGCACTAGAGTTATAAACTCATTCTGCCAAGATCCATGTGCTGGTTGTTGCAAGTCCCTCCCCACTTCTTTGTCACAGTCAGATTCCCAGTGGTTGTGCCCCGCAGATTCCCCTGCAATCCGTGTGGTGTGAGATCAGAGTAGTGGCTCCTTCAAAGTGACCCACAACACTGGCGGAGCTGGTTGTCCCTTGTGGGTTCTCTTTTCCCACGGGAGGAACTGAAGACTTAGAGGAGACCTCTCTTCATGGTGCTTCACTGGCCTGGGTGAGAGGTAATGTAGTCAAAGTGTATCTGCTTCACGTACCTTCTAATGCAGTCTGTCTCAGTCAGTCTCTGGTGTGTGTGTGGGGTGCCTCAGCCACACTCCTGTGTTCTAGTATTTTCTCAGTGGTATCTTGTTCTTGAACACTTGTTACTTATCCTTGTGAAGGGGAGTGAAGTCAGGAACAACCTATGTTGCCATCTTGGTGATATCATTCTAATTTCTTATTCTTGATTTTAAAGTCTGTAGTCTTTTTCATCTTATTATCTTTCTTCTCATGCGTTGTATGTATATATGACTTTCTGCTTCCTGTGATTAACCTTCAAATATGTAATCTGTCCCTATATTTCTGGTTTCGGTATTTTTATTGTTTAACACACTGTTTTTTCCTGAGAAATATCCTGCCTTGGCTTCTGGGCAATAACTATTAACTTTTCATTTTTTTTCCTGAAATTCTAACCTTAATTCCCAAGAATTTTCATGGTATGTCAAAGCCAAGGTAGACTCAATCCAGTAGAGCTGGTACTTCATCTTCCCAGTCCCTAAAAGGAACTTAAGTTATCTTTGTGTTTTTCACTGTCCTCGCCTTTACCACTGATAAATTACTAAGTTCTATTTGTTCTACCTGTACAATAGTGTTTCATCAGTTTGTCATTTAATTTCATTGTTCCTTGTATACTGCAGGCGGTGACAGCATTTCACACCTAAAGTATTCTACTAGCTTTCCAATTGGTATCTCTGTTTTTGGCCTTTTAATATAGTATTCTGCCTTTTATGCTTATTCCAGAATTAGCTTCTGAAAATGTAGGTTAGAGTGCATATCGCTTTTCAAATAAAAAACTTAGTTGATTGTCTGTTACCTATGGAATACAGTCAGATTTCCTAAAATGGCATTCATAGGGTGCTATAACTGATTTCAGTGTGCTTGTTCAGACCATCTCCCAAAGCATTCTTCCATTAAGCTTAACTTTTAGCCATTTTTCTAAGCATGTCACGCGCTTTCATATCCTCATACTTTTGGTCCTCATGAACTTGGAATATCTTTTCCCTACTTTCTTTCCTGTCACTGAAAACCCATTAATTCTCAAAGGGTTAGATTGGTTTATTCCACCTTGTGGTAAGATTTGTTGTCTGTAACCATTTTTATTTTGTAAATACTTCTAAAGCAGAAATAATTTTATTCCCAATTGTATCCTTCACTTCATCCTTTACCACATACCTAACACATATTTTTTCTCTCTCTTTTGTTAGTACATAGTGTTCATTAAAAAATTCCAGAATGTTACTATGACGTTATGAGACTTCATAGATTCATGAGAGTTAGTTTGGCACTTTAATGTCTCACTTTTTTCAAACATGAATTATTTTATATAGAACAAGTATAGTTGGCAAAAAAATGCAGAGTTAGTCATTAAAAAAGGCTTTGTTCATCAACTCCCTTTTCAAGAGCTGGTAAGTGCTAGATATGCACATATAAACTGGCTTCCACTGCTCAGGGCTCATCACCTAGATCCTTAACCAAGACCGTTTCTTTCTGAATGTACAGCCTGCAGCTGATAATTCTTGATGAACTTAACTACCTGAATCACAAAAACTTAGCAAATGGTGGCCAATGCTGCTTGTTCTTTGCTAGTGAATAGTAAAATTAGTGAGAGTAGGGTGTTTGGAAAAGTAGTGGAAAGATTATTGAGCAGAATATTTACCAAATGTCAGAAAAAAATTTTGTGAACATAAAGCTAACAGTGAATAAAACTCAAACATTCTTGTAAATCCAACACAACTCATATTGATAAAAATATATGTATCACCTCAAACTATGTTTATCTAAAAAGCATTTGAAATTTGTAATTTAATTTTCAAATATTTTATTAAAAAATAGAAAATTTTGAAAATACAGATGAATAAAAAAGAAAACTTTTTAATCATAAGAAGGTAACACTATATGCTGTACATACTCATTTTTTAAACAAAAATGGGAGCTTACACTGAATTTACTTTTTATACATATTTTTATGTGTAATATTTTAATGTCTTACAACGATTAAATGCAATATTATTTTTAATCATTGTATATTATCTAATTACTGTACTTTATTTAGTGAATCTACAAATGATCAGTATCTAGAATTTCTCCCAAGTAAATTGTCTTGTAAAAATTTTGGCCAAGAATTTAGAAGAATATATTTGGGAGGACAAGAGCAGTAGGGGAAGGGAAAGAATTTGAGAGAGCACACTAAACCTCACATCCTCCCAGGGCATATTTGTAGCTCCAATATTGCTGAGTCACACACCAAAAAAAGGAAAAAATATAATATAAATATATTCAGCCTGAACATTCAACTGGTTTAAAGTCCTTTGATGACTCAAAGCACAGTTCCAGATATCAGAAATGAAATCTCAGTCTGTGCCAGTTAGATGTTAAATAACTGTATTTCATTATTAATACCAATACTATTTTATTCATTACAAATATGAAAGAGATCAGAGTTCATTCATTATTTCATTGATTAAACAGAGCTATGACAGCCTTGCTGTGTCCCTAGAATGGGAGGAAAATAGAAAAATGAATAGCCTCATTTTTAGTGTGTGTAGTAGGAAATGGAGGCAACCTGGGTGGTCAAGTCGAAGTAAGCTACAGTTTCTCTTAGTGCCCAACTGATTGGAATTACTTTAGCTGGACCTGCTGCTTATCTAATCAGGCTCTTCTACTCCCTGGGTTCCAAAACTGCCTTGTAGGTCCAGCCTCCATACCTTTGGTCTGGTTCTTTCTTTGCTGAAAAGAAAACTACATTTTAGCAATGAAGACTCAACTACTTGTTAAATTTGCGTTTGGTTCCTTTGGTTCCAGTTTTCTAAACTGCATTCCAAGGTTTGCGCTTTACATGGAGTAGACATTTTTGCAGTGGAAATAGAACAACTTCCGTGCTTTAAAAAAAAATCTAAGCCCTTGGAAATTCTTATTTAAATCATTTTGAGAGGTTTCACTATGGTAGGATTTAAATACATTAATGTGGCAGTAACATGGAGGATCCTCAGACCCCCTGTTTACGTACTCCTGGAACTTTATTCTACTCATTTGTAGAATTATCCCAGTTATAATTTAAATATTTGTTTAATTTGTGTATCCCCCATAGGTTGTAAGCTCCTTGAAGGCAAGTACCATGTTCATCTTCCTTATTTCTGTATTCCAGAGTGAAACGTAGTCCGTGGTACAAAGTAGGAACTACAAAATATAGGTTGAATGAATAAATAACTGAATGGATATTCAGGAGCTGGACAGAATATGTAGTATTTCCCAGATGTATCTGACCAGGGAACCCTTTTGTGTTATATGTGTTAATATTTCATCCCATTTATTTTTCTACTTGGATTTCTTGCAGGCACTTCAAGTGCATTACTTCCAAATTAAGGAGATCATCTTGTGTACTGTATTTAGTTGTCCTCCTTTGTTCCCTGTGTCAGAAATGTCACCCTCAGGTGTCTAAATTAAAACCTGGAAATCATCCTTAACTTTTTTCACTCTCATCCACATTTCATCATCTCCCAACCCTCTTTGCTATCTCTGAATTTACTTTTTCCAACCCTATTTTAAGACCTTAGTCCTAGACAAGAAGATATGTCTCACAATAGCCTCATAACTGGTTTTCCTTGCTGCCCTATGATCACTTATCACATAATGACTGTCAGAGGTTTTGTCATATTAATTTCTTGTTTAAAATATTTTCATGGGGCTTCCCTGGTGGTGCAGTGGTTGAGAGTCTGCCTGCCAATGCAGGGGACACAGGTTCATGCCCTGGTCTGGGAAGATCCCACATGCCGCGGAACGGCTGGGCCTGTGAGCCATGGTCGCTGAGCCTGCGTGTCCGGAGCCTGTGCTCCACAATGGGAGAGGCCACAACTGTGAGAGGCCCGCGTACCGCCAAAAAAATAAAAAAAAATTTTCATGACTTTAAACAATTTTTATAAATTACTGCTTACCTCGTGATTTTACCATTTTACTCCTTGAGTCACTCTCCACTCTAGTTCTGCTGAAGATTATTGGTTCCCCAATGCCAGCATGTTCTTTTTAGCGTTTTTTCTTATTTTTTTTTTTTTGCGGTACGCGAGTCTCTCACTGTTGTGGCCTCTCCCATTGCGGAGCACAGGCTCCGGACGCACAGTCTCAGCGGCCATGGCTCACAGGCCCAGCCGCTCTGCGGCATGTGGGATCTTCCCGGACCTGGGCACGAACCCGTGTCCCCTGCATCGGCAGGCAGACTCTCAACCACTGTGCCACCAGGGAAGCCCCAGCATGTTCTTTTTAGCTTCTAACTAACTATCCTTTTTCTTTTTTCTAACTATACTGGAAGAATTATGGAAGCAAGACCTCTGCTATCCCATTACAGTTGAATATTTTACATCTGTACAGGATCTAGCAGAGCTTGTATCCTCCTTAGGGCCTTCACCTTTGCTGTTTCCCCTGCCCACAGTGCTCTGTCCCAGGTATCCTCCAAGCTTTCTCCTTCACCTCCTTCCAGTATTTCCCTTCAAGTATTACCTTCTTAGGTCCTTGACCACATTATTGTACCCCAGCCCCCGTCCATGCCTATCTTCCTTTATTATTTTATTGTGTCTCTGTTATGGACTGAATGTTGTATTCCCTCCAAAATTCATATGTTGAAATCCTAACCTCCAATGTGATGATATTAGATTATGTGGCTTTTGGGAGTTAATAAGGTCATGAGGGTGGAGACCTTATGAATGGTATTAATGCCCTTAGAAGAAGAGACATGGGAGAGGTGATTTCTTTCTCTGCTATGTGAGGATACAATAAGAAGATGGCCATCTATAAATGAGGAAGAAGACCTTTATCAAGCACCAGATCATGCTGGCACTCTGATCTCAGACTTCCAGCCTCTAGAACAATGAGAAATAAATATTTTCATTTGTCTATGGTATTCTGTTATAGAAGTTGGATAATCTCTCTGGGGCTCAGCTGATCTGGAGAGAGCTGAGCTGTCAGGTGTCAGAGTAGCCAACTAAGATTACAAGCCAAAATGAAAGTAACAGTCAAATCTTTAATCACTTAATGCTATAGCATAAGCAAGAAGTTAAACTGGAGAAAGCATGGACTCCCCCAGTTCCATCCCCATGGAAAATGCACTAGTCTAGGGTCAGGTAGATCAGCACATGTGTGGGGGTTGTTTCACTGCTGAGGGAGCCCTGAACAAAAGGTTCCTGCAGTTTTATGGACCTGAGGGTTAGATGGGGTGAGGGAGAAAAAGATTAAGGCTGGAAAAGTACTGAGTACCAATTCAGAGAGAAGAAAATTGTCTTTGAAGTCACCTACCTCCATTTCCCATAAGGAGACAGAGGAGCCTGGAGAAAGCCGGGGCAGCAGGCTCCCAAAAAAAAAAAGCCTTGAATGAAGGTGCCTGGGCTAGGAATGGGAATATGCATAAGAGAATGGCTGGCCAAGGGAACCTGAGACCTTGACTACAACTCCTTTCTGATTGCAGTGCATTGGCTGTACACCAAGTCTGGGGTGGGGAGGGCAGATTTCCCCCTGAGGCCTGCCAGATAAAGCCTTTATAATTGCCTATGGTCAGGCCTGAAAAATAGCACATAGGTTTTTAACCAGGAGCCAAACTCCTTGATCTCCCTAGAAGTTACCACTTTTAATATGCTGAAGGTTACAACTATATATTTTAATTATTTTTCTGTATATTTTAACTACAAAATAAGCTTCATGAGGGCATGGGAATTTTCTTGTTTGCTGTTGTATTGCTAATGTGTAGAAAACTACCTGGCACAAGTAATTAACAAATCGTTGTTCAATGAAAGAATTAGTGTTATTAATATCTGCATTTTTTCTTCGCAATTAAACTATTCTTTTCCTTGAGGATTGAGACCTTGCCACATATTTTTTATGTGTATCCTAATTCTCATCTAAATTAGGTAGTCTAGCTGTTAAAAGTATTCTTCTCTAGATTTGTATGTAATTTTTAACCTGCATCTTAAGATAACACTTTAGAATTATAAAGGCTGAATTTAATCTCCACTTTATTTTAAAATTTGAAATATTTTAAATCAGGTGCCACATAGCTTCCTAAATTTTTTCAATGTTAAATTTTTCTTTTTCTTTTAACAATTTATCATATGACAGTGAAATTATGCTTGGTTATTTTTATCTGTCAACATTGCTAGGGCATGGTGCCTAAATATTTGGTCAAACATTAATCTACATGTGCTTAAAGATATTTTTAAGATGATATTAACATTTAAATCTGTAGACTTTGAGTGAAACAGATTGCCTTTCATAAAGTGGGTGGGCCTCATCTCATCAGTTGAAGGACTTAAGAAAAAGACTGACCTCCACCAAGGAAGAGGGAATTCTACCAGAAGACTTCCTTCACCTTGAACTGCAACATCAACTCTGCCCTGGGTCCCAGCCTACTCTGCAGATTTTGCCAGTTTCCACAATCATGTGATTGTATGAGCCAGTTTCTTAAAATCTCTTCCTCTCTCTCTGTATATAGATTAGATATGGATATAGGTATAGGTATAGGTAAAGATATATATATAGATATAGTTACATACATCCTATTCATTCTGTTTCTCTGGAGAACTTTGACTAACACAGGAGTCTTGTTGTTGTTTATCGTACTGTTTATTTTCTTCCAGAATCACTACTATTTATCAGTGTTCCACTTAATTAATATATGGCTCCTAAGCAAACACAGTGCTCCACTTATGTTCTAATCAAAGTAAGATACAAGGATATTGTTGAATCCCTTGTTAAATACTGTATTTATGTAAATATAAGTGAGCACTTATTTACTGGCTCATATTAAATCTCTCATTAATTAAAAAATTGTCTAACTTTAGCATCTTTTTTGTTCCAGGAATTATCTTAGAAACTATGAATATTGAACTAAGGTATAGTCCCAATCCTTAAAGGACATGGATATTTCTTTCCTATTCACAATCCTTGCTGTGAGATTTACTTTTTATATTCTTTTAATTTTCAAATTTTAAAAATTATTTTTCTAATAAATCTTAATTAGAGTATAATAGCTTCACAATACTGTGTTAGCTTCTGTTGTACACCAAAGTGAATCAGCTATATGCATACATATGTCCCCATATTCCCTCCCTCTTGAGCCTCCCTCAAATCCTCCCTATTCCATCCCTCTAGGTCATTGCAAAGCACTGACCTGAACTCTCCATGCTATGCTGCTGCTTCCCACTAGTTGTTTTACATTTGGTAGTGTATATATGTCCATGCTACTCTCACTTTGCCCCAGCTTCCCCCACCTACCCCGTTTCCTCAAGTCCATTCTCTATGTCTACATCTTTATTCCTGCCCTGCACCTAGGTTCATCAGTACCATTTTTTCTGAATTCCATATATATATGTTAGCATATGGTACTTGTTTTTCTCTTTCTGACTTACTTCACTCTGTATGACAGACTCTAGGTCCATCCACCTCACTACAAATAACAATTTCGTTTCTTTTTATGGCTGAGTAATATTCCATTGTATATATGTGCCACATCTTCTTTATCCATTCATCTGTCGATGGACACTTAGGTTGGTTGCATGTCCTGGCTCTTGTAAATAGAGCTGCAATGAACATTGTGGTGCATATCTTTTTTTGAATTATGGTTTTCTTACGGTATATGCCCAGTAGTGGGATTGCTGGGTCATATGGTAGTTCTATTTTTAGTTTTTGAAGGAACCTCCATACTTTTCTCCATAGTGGTTTTATCAATTTACATTTCCACCAACAGTGCAGGAGGGTTCCCTTTTCTCTACACCCTCTCCAGCATTTATTGTTTCTACATTTTTTGATAATGGCCATTCTGACCGGCGTGAGGTGATACCTCATCGTAGTTTTGATTTGTATTTCTCTCATGCTTAATGATATTGAGCATCTTTTCATGTGCCTCTTGGCCATCTGTATGTCTTCCTTGGTGGAATGTCTATTTAGGGCTTCCACCCATTTTTTAATTGGATTGTTTGTTTTTTTGATATTGAGCTCCATGTGCTGTTTGTATATCTTGGATATTAATCCTTTGTCGTTTCATTTGCAAAAATTTTCTCCCATTCTGAGGGTTGTCTTATTTATGGTTTCCTTTGCTGTGCAAAAGCTTTTAGGTTTAATTAAGTCCCATTTGATTCTTTTTGTTTTTATTTCTGTTACTCAAGGAGGTGGGTCAAAAAAGATCTTGCTGTGGTTTATGTCAGAGTGTTTTTCCTGTGTTTTTCTCTAAGAGTTTTTTGTTTGTTTTAACATCTTTATTGGAGTATAATTGCTTTACAATGGTGTGTTAGTTTCTGCTTTACAACAAAATGGATCAGTTATATATATACATATGTTCCCATATCTCTTCCCTCTTGCATCTCCCTCCCTCCCACCCTCCCTATCCCACCCCTCCAGGCGATCACAGAGCACCGAGCTGATCTCCCTGTGCTATGCGGCTGCTTCCCACTAGCTATCTACCTTACCTTTGGTAGTGCATATATGTCCATGCCTCTCTCTCGCTTTGTCACAGCTTACCCTTCCCCCTCCCCTTATCCTCAAGTCCATTCTCTAGTAGGTCTGTGTCTTTATTCCTGTCTTACCCCTAGGTTCTTCATGACATTTTTTTTTCTTAAATTATATATATATGTGTTAGCATCGGTATTTGTCTCTCTCTTTCTGACTTACTTCACTCTGTATGACAGGCTCTAGGTCTATCCATCTCATTACAAAAAGCTCAATTTCGTTTCTTTTTATGGCTGAGTAATATTCCATTGTATATATGTGCCACATCTTCTTTATGCATTCATCCAATGATGGACACTTAGGTTGTTTCCATCTCTGGGCTATTGTAAATAGAGCTGCAACGAACATTTTGGTACATGACTCCTTTTGAATTATGGTTTTCTCAGGGTATATGCCCAGTAGTGGGATTGCTGGGTCATAGTTTTATAGTGTGTGGTCTTAGATTTAGATCTTTAATCCATTTGGAGTTTATTTTTGTGTATGGTGTTAGGAAGTGTTCTAAATTCATTCTTTTACATGTAGCTGTCCATTTTTCCCAGCACCCCTTATTAAAGAGACTGTCTTTTCTCCATTGTACGTTCTTGCATCCTTTGTCGTAAATTAGGTGACCATATGTGCATGGATTTATCTCTGGGCATTCTATCCTGTACCATTGATCTATATTTCTGTTTTGTGCCAGTACCATACTTTCTTGACTACTGTAGCTTTGTGGTTTAGTGTGAAGTCGGGGAGCCTGATTCTTTTTTTGTGATATCTTCTGGTTTTGGGATCAGGGTGATGGTGGCTTTGTAGAATGAATTTGGGAGTGTTTCTCTCTCTGCAATTGTTTGGAAGAGTTTGAGAAGGATTGCTGTTAGCTCTTCTCTAAATGTTTGATAGAATTCACCTGTGAAGCCATCTGGTCGTGGACTTTTTTTGTTGGAAGATTTTTAATTATGGTTTCAATTTCATTACTTGTGATTGGTCTGTTTATATTTTCTAATTCTTCCTGGTTCCATTTTGGAAAATTGTACCTTTCCAAGAATTTGTCAATTTCTTCGTGGTTGTCCATTTTATTGGCATATAGTTGTTTGTAGTAGTCTCTTTTAATCCTTTGTATTTCTGCAATGTCAGTTGTGATTTCTCCTTTTTCATTTCTAATTTTATTGATTTGAGTCCTCTCCCTTTTTTTCTTGATGAGTGTTGCTAAGGGTTTATCAATTTTATCATCTCAAAGAACCAGCTTTCAGTTTTATTGATCTTTGCTGTTGTTTATTTCATTTATTTCTGTTCTGATCTTTATGATTCTTCCCTTCTACTGACTTTGAGTTTTCTTTGTTCTTCTTTCTCTAGTGGTTGTAAGTGTGGTAGTAGATTGTTTATTTGAGATTTTTCTTGTTTCTTGAGGTGTGATCAAATTGCTATAAACTTCCCTCTTAGAACTGCCTTTGCTGTGTCCCATAGATTTGGGGTCATCGTGTCTTCATTGTCATTTTGTTTCTATGTACTTTTAAATTTATTTGATTTCTTCAGTGATCTCTTGGTTATTTAGTAGCTCATTGTTTAGTCTCCATGTATTTGTGTTTTTTACAGTTGTTTTCCTGTTATTGATTTCCAGTCTTATAGCATTGTGGTCAGAACAGATGCTTGATATGATTTCAATTTTTAAAAAATTTCCAAAGCTTGATTTGTGAGCCAAGATGTGATCTACCCTGGAGAATGTTCCCTGTGCACTTGAGAAGAAAATGTGTTCTGCCACTTTGGGGTGGAATGTTCTGTAAATATCAATTAAATCTATTGGTCTCTTGTGTCATTTAAAGCTTGTGTTTCTGTATTTATTTTCTCTTTGGATGATCTGTCCATTGGTGAAAGTGGAGTGTTATAGTCCTCTACTATTACTTTGTTACTGTTTCTTCTTACATGGTTGTTAGCATTTGCCTTATGTATTCAGGTGCCCCTATTTTGGGTGCATAAATATTTAAAATTGCTATATCTTCTTCTTGGATTGATACTTTGATCATTATGTAGTGTCCCTCCTTATCTCTTGTAACAGTCTTTTTTTAAAAAAAATTATTTATTTATTTATTTATTTCATTTTTGGCCACGTTGGGTCTTTGTTGCTGCATGCGGGCTTTTCTCTAGTTGCGGCAACGGGGGCTGCTCTCTGTTGTAGTGCGCGGGCTTCTCATTGCGGTGCCTTCTCTTGTTGCAGAGCATGGGCTCTAAGCACGTGGGCTTCAGTAGTTGTGTCATGCGGGCTCAGTAGCTGTGGCTTGCAGGCTCTAGAGCACAGGCTCAGTAGTTGTGGCACACGGGCTTAGTTGCTCTGCGGTATGTGGGATCTTCCCGGACCCAGGCCCGAACCCATGTTCCCTGCATTGGCAGGCGGATTCATAACCACTGAGCCACCATGGAAGCCCTTGAAACAGTCTTTATTCTAAAGTCTATTTTATCTGATATGAGTATTGCTACTCCAGCTTTCGATTTCCATTTTCATGGAATATCATTTTCCATCCCCTCACTTTCAGTGTGTATGTGTCCCTAGGTCTGAAGTGGGTCTCTTGTAGACAGCATATATATGGGTTTTGTTTTTGTATCCATTCAGCCAGTCTGTGTCTTTTGGTTGGGACATTTAATCCATTTACATTTAAGGTAATTATCGATATGTATGTCCCTCTGACCATTTTCTTAATTGTTTTGGGTTTGTTATTGTAGGTCTTTTCCTTCTCTTGTGTTTCCTGTTTAGGGAAGTTCCTTTAGCATTTGTTATAAAGCTGGTTTGGTGGAGCTGAATTCTCTTAGCTTTATGCTTTTCTGTAAAGCTTTCAATTTCTCCGTCAAACATGAATAAGATCCTTGCTGGGTAGAGTGATCTTGGTTGTAGGTTTTTGTCTTTCATCACTTTAAGTATATCCTGCCAGTTCCTACTGGCCTGCAGAGTTTCTGCTGAAAAACCAGCTGATAACCGTATGGGGATTTCTTTGTATGTTATTTTTTGTTTTTTTCCCTTGCTGCTTTTAATATTTTCTCTTTGAATTTAATTTTTGTTAGTTTGATTAATATGTGTATTGGTGTGTTTCTCCTAGGATTTATCCTGTATGGGACTCTCTGTGCTTCGTGGCCTTTGGTTACTATTTCCTTTCCCTTGTTAGGGAAGTTTTCAACTATAATCTCTTCAAATATTTTCTCAGACCCTGTCTTTTTCTCTTCTTCTGGGACCACTATAGTTTGAATGTTCGTGCATTTAGTGTTGTCCAGTGGTCTCTGAGATTGTTTTCAATTCTTCTCATTCTTTTATCTTTATTCTGCTCCTCAGCAGTTATTTCCACCATTTTTCTTCCATCTCACTTATTTGTTCTTCTGCCTCAGTTATTATTTTATTGTTTTCTTCTAGTGTATTTTTCATTTCAATTATTGTATTGTTCATCTCTGTTCATTTGTTCTTTAGTTCGTCTATATCTTTGTTAAACACTTCTTGTATTTTCTTAATCTGTGCCTCCATTCTATTTCCGAGATTCTGGATCATCTTTACTATCATTACTCTGAATTCTTTGTCCGGTAGATTGCCTATTTTCTCTTCATTCATTTGGGTTTGTATGTTTTTACCTTGCTCCTTCATCTGTGACATATTTTTTTGCTTTTTTTTTTTTTTTTTTTTTTTTTTTTTTTTTTTTAAATGAGTGAGATTCTGTTCCTGTCTTACTGATTGTGTGGCGTGAAGCTTCAAGCAGTATAGTTTGTAAGCTGTTGGGTAGAGCTGGGCCTTGGTGCTGAGATGAGTACCTCTGTGAGACCTCACTCCAATGCATATTCCTTGGTGTCTGAGGTTCTCTGTTAGTCCAGTGGTTCAGACTCAGAGCTCCCACCAGAGGAGCTTCGGCCTGAACCCCAGCTCATGAACCAAGATCCGACAAGCCACATGGGGTGGTGAAAGAAAAAAAACAGAACAATAACAAAGTAAAACATAAAATTAGACTAGGAAACTAACAGATATGTTAGAAAGAATATAAAAATAAAAATAGATGAATCAACAACCAGAAGGTACAATGGTACCACAATAGTGAAAAAAGAAGGAGGAAGGAAAAGAAAAAAAGGGGAAAAATTCTTGGCTGTGGAGGGCGGGGCCTAAGCAAGGGTGAGGTTTGGGCAGAGGGTGGGGCATATGCTTAGGAACTACAGGGCTAGAAAAGGCCCTGGGGGTTGTGGGTGGTGAGGATTAGGCTCAACAGAATAGAAAGGCCCAGGTGTGCCCCCCACCCCTGGTTTCAGAGGGTGGGGGACCTCACCTGGGAGCTCAGCAGTCTCCCCTGCCTGATTGGGCGGGGCAAATGCCTTCTGCTCCTCTCCCACTACTCCTGAAACGCCACTCCTGCCTGCCTCTCCTGATCTCCCCGGCCTGCCTTCTATGTCTCCAGGACCCACGTGGCCTGGAGGGTCTTTGGAGGGGGGGTACCAGCCTGGGCCTCCCTGGGCACGAGTGGTCTGTGCGATTGCCCTCCGCTTTTCCTGGATAGTCCCTCCCACCTGCCTCTCATGGTCTCCCCGGCCTCAGGGGCACTGATCTTGTCTGGCCTCCACTTCTCCTCCCCCCTCAGTCTCCCCACATCCCTACCGGTTCATTTGGGGGTTCCTGCCATCTCTTGGGGCATGAGGGTCCCCACCAGCAGTCTGCAAGTGCCCTAGTTGTGGGGGAGTGAGGTTTACTTTTTAAACTGTAGTATTATACTTTATATTCTAGAATTCCTTCTCGCTCAACTTGATCCATTGTTCCAACCCTTAAAATGAAAAAGAAGTACTGATTTTTCAATCATATTCTTTTATTCAATATTTGGCTATTTATGCAAATTGATGCATAACTTTTCTGTGTATACATAAATTTTTTTAGCTCAAAATTGTGAATAAGGATCACAGCAGTTTAAAAAAATAAGCCATGTAATAATCATGGTTTAAGAATAATTGTTCAGCTAATACATATCCACATAATTTACAAACATCCTTTCCACCTCTGTCTTGTCCAAAAAACATCAAGAAAACACTGCATTAAATGCCTCATTGTAATGCAGATTCACTATGTCTAAAAATTTAATTAATTTGGTATAATTTATTATAATTTAAGTTAGTGAACTTAAAGTGGCTCTTGGTGATTGCCATTTCCTTTTCTAGGTGTTCATAGCCATCTATCTAATTATGTGTCTTGGAATTTTGCTGAGAATTGATGGAATGCATTATGACGTATAATTTCAATATGTATTTAAAATTTTTTTTAACGTCCTTATTGGAGTGTAATTGCTTTACGATGGTGTGTTAGATTCTGCTGTATAACAACGTGAATCAGCTATACGTATACATATATCCCCATATTCCCTACCTCTTGTGTTTCCCTCCAACCTTCCCTATCCCACCCCTCTAGGTGGTCAAAAAGCACGGAGCTTATCACCCTGTGCTATGTGGCTGCTTCCCACTAGCTATTTATTTTACATTTGGTAGTACATATATGTCCATGCCACTCTCTCACTTCATCCTAGATTCCACGTCCCCGTCCCCATGTCCTCAAGTCCATTCTCTACGTCGACATCTTTATTCCCTCCTGCACCTAGGTTCTTCAGACCAGTTTGTTTTGTTTTCTTTTTAGATTCCATATGTATGTGTTAGCATACAGTATTTGTTTTTCTCTTTCTGACTTAATTCACTCTGTATGACAGACTCTAGGTCCATCCACCTCACTACAAATAACTCAATTTTGTTTCCTTTTATGGCTTAGTAATATTCCATTGTATGTATGTGCCACATCTTCTTTATCCATTCATCTGTCAGTGGACATTTAGGTTTCTTCCATGTCCTAGCTATTGTAATTACTGCTGCAGTGATCATTGTGGTACATGTCACTTTTTGAATTATGGTTTTCTCAGGATATATGTCCAGTAGTGGGATGGCTGGGTCATATGGTAGTTCTATTTTTAGTTTTGTAAGGAACCTCCATACTGTTCTCCATGGCGACTGTATCAATTTACTTTCCCACCAGTAGTGCAAGAGAGTTCCCTTTTCTGCACACCCTCTCCAGCATTTATTGTTTGTAGATATTTTGATGATGTCCATTCGGACCCGTGTGAGGTGATAGCTCATTGTAGTTTTGATTTTCATTTCTCTAATGAATAGTGATGTTGAGCATCCTTGCATATGTTTGTTGGCAATCTGTATATCTTCTTTGAAGAAATGACTATTAAGGTCTTCTGCCCATTTTTGGTTTGGGTTGTTTGTTTTTCTGATATTGAGCTGCAGGAGCTGCTTGTATAATTTGGAGATTAGTCCTTTGTAAGTTGCTTCATTTGCAAATATCTTCTTGCATTCTGAGGGTTGTCTTTTCGTCTTGGTTATGGTTTCCTTTGCTGTGCAAAAGCTTTTAAGTTTCATTAGGTCCCATTTGTTTATTTTTGTTTTTATTTCCCTTTCTCCAGGAGGTGGGTCAAAAAGTACCTTGCTGTGATTTATGTCATAGAGTGTTCTGCCTATGTTTTCCTCTAAGAGTTTTATATTATCTGGCCTTACATATAGGTCTTTGATCCATTTTAAGTTTATTTTTGTGTATGGTGTTAGGGAGTGTTCTAATTTCATTCTTTTACATGTAGCTGTCCAGTTTTCCCAGCACCACTTATTGAAGAGGCTGTCTTTTCTTCATTGTATATTCTTGCCTCCTTTATCAAAGATAAGGTGCCCATCTGTGTGTGGGTTTATCTCTGGGCTTTCCATCCTGTTCTATTGATCTGTATATCTCTTTTTGTGTCAGTACCATATTGTCTTGATTACTGTAGCTTTGTAGTGTAGTCTGAAGTCAGGGCACCTGATTCCATCAGCTCTGTTTTTCTTTCTCAAGGTTGCTTTGGCTGTTCACGCTCTTTTGTGTTTCCATACAAATTGTGAAACTTTTTGTTCTAGTTCTGTGAAAAATGCCCTTGGTAGCTTGATAGGGATTGCATTGAATATGTAGATTGCTTTGGGTAGTATAGTCATTTTCAAAATGTTGATCCTTCCAATCCAAGAACATGGTATATCTCTCCATTTTTTGTATCATTTTTAATTTCTTTCATCAGTGTCTTAGAGTTTTCTGCATACAGGTCTTTTGTCTCCTTAGGTAGGTTTATTACTATGTATTTTATTCTTTTTGTTGCAGTAGTAAATGGGAGTGTTTCCTTAATTTCTCTTTCAGATTTTTCATCATTAGTGTATAGGTATGTAAGAGATTTCTGTGCATTAATTTTGTATCCTGCTACATTACCAAATTCATTGATTAGCTTTAGTAGTCATCTGGTAGCATCTTTAGGGTTCTCTATGTATAGTATTATGTCATCTGCAAACAGTGACAGTTTTACTTCTTTTCCGATTTGGATTCCTTTTATTTCTTTTTCTTCTCTGATTGCTGTGGCTAAAACTTCCAAAACAATGTTGAATAATAGTGGTGAGAGTGGGCACCATTGTCTTGTTCCTGATCTTAGTGGAAATGGTTTCAGTTTTTCACCACTGAGAATGATGTTGGCTGTGTGTTTGTCATATATGGCCTTTATTATGTTGAGGTAAGTTCCCTGTATGCCTAATTTCTGGAGGGTTTTTTATCATAGATGAGTGTTGAATTTTGTCAAAAGCTTTTTCTGCTTCTATTGAGGTGATCATATATGTTTTCTCCCATTTTTTAATATGGTGTATTACATTGATCAATTTGCATATATTAAAGAATCCTTGCATTCCTGGGATAAACCCCACTTGATCATGTTGTATGATCCTTTTAATATGCTGTTGGATTTTGTTTGCTAGTATTTTGTTGAGGATTTTTGCATCTATGTTCATCAATGATATTGGCCTGTAGTTTTCCTTTTTTGTGACTTCTGTCTGGTTTTGGTACCGGGGTGATGGTGGCCTCGTAGAATGAATTTGGGAGTGTTCCTCCCTCTTCTTTATTTTTAAAGAGTTTGAGAAGGATAGGTGTTAGTCTTCTCAAAATGCTTGATAGAATTCACCTATGAAGCCATCTGGTCTTGGGATTTTGTTTGTTGTAAGATTTTTAATCACAGTTTCAATTTCAGTGCTTGTGATTTGGTCTGTTTATATTTTCTCTTTGTTCCTGGTTCAGTCTCAGAAAGTTGTGGTTTTCTAAGAGTTTGTCCATTTCTTCCAGGTTGTCCATTTTATTGGCATATAGTTGCTTATAGTAGTCTTTCCTGATTCTCTGTATTTCTGCTTTGTCAGTTGTTACTTCTCTCTTTTTTTTGCGGTATGCGGGCCTCTCACTGTTGTGGCCTCTCCTGTTGCGGAGCACAGCCTCCGGATGTGCAGGCTCAGCGGCCATGGCTTACGGGCCCAGCTGCTCCACGGCATGTGGGATCTTCTGGACTGGGACATGAACCCGTGATCCCTGAATTGGCAGGCGGACTCTCAACCACTGTGCCACCAGGGAAGCCCTACTTCTCCTTTTTAATTTCTAATTCTGTTGATCTGAATCTCCTCCCTTTTTTTTCTTGATGAGTCTGGCTAATGGTTTATCCATTTTGTTTATCTTCTCAAAGAACCAGCTTTTAGTTTTATTGGTCTTTGTCATTGTTTCTTTCATTTCTTTTTTATTTCTGATCTGAGTTTTACCATTTCTTTCCTTCTGCTAAGTTTGTGTTCTTTTTGCTCTTCTTTCTCTAACTTCTTTAGGTATAAGTTAAGGTTGTTTATTTTAGATGTTTCTTGTTTCTTGACGTAGGGTTGTATTGCTATAAACTTCCCTGTTAGAACTGCTTTTGTTGCATCCCTTAGGTTTTTGGTCATTGTGTTTTCACTGTCATTTGTTTCTAGGTATTTTTTGATTTCCTCTTTGATTTCTTTAGTAATCTCTTGGTTATTTACTAGTGTATTGTTTAGCCTCCAGGTGTTTGTATTTTTTACAGTTTTTTTCCCTGTAATTGATATATAGTCTCTTAGCGTTGTGGTCAGACAGGATATTTGATACAATTTCAATTTTCTTAAATTTACCAAGGCTTGATTTATGACCCAAGATATGATCAATCCTGGAGAATGTTCTGTGAGCACTTGAGAAGAAAGTGTATTTTGTTGTTTTTGGATGGAATGCCCTAATAATATCAATTAAGTACATCTTTTTAATGTGTCATTTAAAGCTTGTGTTTCATATTTATTTTCATTTTGGATGATTTGTCCATTGGTGTAAATGCAGTGTTAATGTCTGTTATTACGGTGTTACTGTCAATTTCCCCTTTTATGGCTGTTAGCATTTGCCTTATGTATTGCGGTTCTCCTATGTTGGGTACATAAATACTTAGAATTGTTATATCTTCTTCTTGGATTGATCCCCTAATCATTATGTAGTGTCCTTCTTTGTCTCTTGTAACATTCTTTATTTTAAAGTCTATTTTACCTGATATGAGTATTGCCTCTCCAGCTTTCTTTTGATTTCCATTTGCATGGAATATCTTTTTCCATCCCCTCGCTTTCAGTCTGTACGTGTCCCTAGGTCTGAAATCTGTCTCTTGTAGACAGCATATAATATATATGGGTCTTATTTTTGTATCCATTCAGCCAGTCCATGTCTTTTGGTTGGAGCATTTAATCCATTTATATTTAAGGTAATTATCGATATTTATGTTCCTATTACCATTTTCTCAATTGTTTTGGGTTTGTTATTGTAGGTCTTTTCCTTCTCTTGTGTTTCCTGCCTAGAGAAGTTCCTTTAGCATTTATTGTAAAGCTGGCTTGGTGGTGCTGAATCTTCTTAGCTTTTGCTTTTCTGTAAAGCTTTTAATTTCTCTGTTGAATCTGAATGAAATCCTTGCTGGGTAGAGTAATCTTGGTTGTTGGTTTTCCCTTTCATCACTTTAAATATGTCCCGGCAGTCCCTCTGGCTTGCCTAGTTTCTACTGAAAGATCAGCTGTTATCTTATGGGGATTCCCTTGTATGTTATTTGTTGTTTTTCCCTTACTGCTTTTAGTATTTTTTGTGTGTGTTTAATTATTGATAGTTTGATTAATATGTGTCTTGGCGTGTTTCTCCTTGTATTTATCCTGTATGGGACTCTCTGTGCTTCTTGGAGTTGATTGACTATTTCTTTTCCCATATTAGGGAAGTTTTCAACTATAAGCTTGTCAAATATTTTCTCAGTCCGTTTCTTATTCTCTTCTTTTGAGACCCCTATAATTCAAATGTTGGTGTGTTTAATGTTGTCCCAAAGGTCTTTAAGACTGTCCTCAATCCTTTTCATTCTTTTTTGTTTTTTCTGCTCTGCAGTTATTTCCATTATTTTATCTTCCAGGTCACTTATCCATTCTTCTGCCTCAGTTATTCTGCTATTGATTCCTTCTAGAGAATTTTTAATGTCATTTATTGTGTTGTTCATCATTGTTTGTTTGCTCTTTAGTTCTTCTAGGTCCTTGTTAAACGGTTCTTGTAATTTCTCCATTCTATTTCCACGATTTTGGATCATCTTTACTATCATTACTCTGAATTCCTTTTCAGACAGACTGCTTATTTCCTCTTCATTGGTTTGGTCTGGTGGGTTTTTACTTTGCTCCTTCATCTCCTGCGTATTTCTCTGTCTTCTCATTTTGCTTAACTTGCTGTATTTGGGGTCTCCTTTCTGCAGGCTGCAGGTTCGTAGTTCCCGTTGTTTTTGGTGTCTGCCCCCAGTGGGTAAGGTTAGTTCAGTGGCTTGTGTAGACTTCCTGGTGGAGAGAACTGGTGCCTGTGTTCTGGTGGATGAGGCTGGTCTTTTTTTCCTGGTGGGCAGGACCGCATCTGGTGGTGTGTTTGGGGTGTCTGTGAACTTATTATGATTTTAGACAGCCTCTCTGCTAATGGGTGGTATTGTGTCCCTGATTTGCTACTTGTTTCGCATGAGGTGTCCCACACTGGAACTTGCTGGTCGTTGAGTGGAGCTGGGTCTTGTTGTTGAGATGGAGATCTCTGGGAGAGCTCTTGCCAGTTTATGTGGGGACAGGGAGTCTCTGGTTGTCCAATGTTTTGTACTCGGCTCCCCCACCTCAGAGTCTCAGGCCTGACACCTGGCTGGAGCACCAAGACCCTGTCAGCCACTTGGCTGGAGGATGGGTAAGTCAGAAAGGAGTCAAGTTTCCAGCGCTTGGATGGTGGCCAACTCGGGGTTGGGGCTCTACTGGTCTGCCTCAGCGGTTGGTGTAGCCACTCTGGGAGCTTTGAGATGTTAGTTCTGGACGGAGAGATTTGCAGCCCCGGTACCTTAGAGTTTACAAAAAAATCAGAAAAACATTGATGTCTATATCATTTTCTACCACTCTTCCCAGTCATCATGCTCATACAGATACTTGTTACATTGTTGATGTAATTATATGCAGAATCAGGGTTGTCCTGTGGTACCCAAGCTCAGCGATGCACTTGTACTTGTGAACCACGTATTAGTCCATTTGAAGAGAACCAAGTAAGTTCTTCCATCTCTTCATGGTATCCATTTTCCTCTTCGTGTGATCTTTTCCCCTTCCTTTCCTTTCCTTTCCTTTCCTTCCCTTTCCATCTTTTCTTATTCCTCTTTGTTTTGGCAGAGATTATTTCTATGTTTCCTAGTTCACAACTAGATAACAAATACTACCAGTAATTCTCAAGCTTATATCCTGTCTATTTTAGAAAGTAGCCTATTTTAAGATGAAATCTGTTATCCCATATTCTATGCAAAAATGGTTGTTTCACTTGGTTAAGGTTTCCCTGTCTGGATTAATCAGTTTTCTCAGGAGTTGCCATTATATTGCATGAACATGACTACCTGTTAATCATGTGGATAGTTGAAATTAGACTTTCTAGAGCTAGATGTGTTATACAGAAAATTTAGTAGGTATCCATTAAACATGGTATCTCATTTAGGTATCCAAAGGTGAGAAACTGAGGACAGCCTGGACAGATGAAACCTGGAATTGAAAAGATAGTAACTGAGGCTACTCTCTATCATTCCTGGGCTATATAGTCTCTCATCTACACTTTTCTCTATGTGCATGTCTTATGGTCTTGATGCTCTCAGAGTACTTGCGTTCTTTGGCTACCCATGGTCTTTGCTTCTCCATGACATCAGAGTGCAGATGGCTTGGACTTGCCAAAATGCTGACCCTGGCCTGACGTAAAATGACTCTTCAGTTTCAGTGCTTACCTTTATCTGATTGGTTACTGTTTCTGAGTTTCTTAGTTAATTTTTTTATGTAGAGAGAATCTTCTTAGTTACTACTTGCCAGTGGATTGGCTGGAGGTTTTTTTGTTGTTGTTAGATGCCTACTGCTGAGAATGGGACAAAGGCAGGGCAAGCATATTGACAGATGTTTTTGCTTGTATAGAATATAATTTATTCGTGGACATTTAAATTTACCTCTTTTTATAGGAATAACGATCTAGTGTCTTTTATTTGCATTTGATTTACCCTTACTAGTATAAATATATATTTTCTTCATAGAGATTGTGAGTACCATGTTTATTATTTTTGATTAATATGAAATGATCAATAGTGAAATTAATCATTTATTTTTTAAAAAAATATTCTGCACATAGCTGACAGATCTTTTTTATTATCTTTAGTTATATTAATAACTCTATACTGAACTTTATATTTCTGCCCTCTCCTTAATCTCCTTGAGCCTCAGTTTCCTGATCAGTAAAATAGTTATAGAAACACTTCTATGTGAACAAATTAGCATCTTGTTTCCACATAAAAGATGTTGAAAATATAATCCTTTCCCTTTCCCTGTGTTACAGTATATATAAGAAAATATAGCTATGTTAGTTTCCTTTGTATAGCTTTCCTTTTTGTGTCTACTTTGTTGTAGCAATTTATAATTTTCTTATCAGAATTTGTTTTTCAGGGGCTCCAATCCTATTAAAAGACTGAGGTCATGGATTCATTCAGATATCCTCTCTAAAATTTTTGAAATCTCCTTTTCTAAAGTCCAAGTTAGCTGTCAGAATGTGCTGAGGGTTTTCTTTCTTGGCTATTTCAAGCACTAAGATGACAAGTTGAATTTCTCCCAAAGTTCCTATCAGTTTAATTTCATGAACCAGTTCTTTCTTTTTGGTCAAAATTAAGTCCAGAGAAATAGTCCCTCATTGTTTCATCAGAGAGCTGAGAGAAGAAATTTTCTGCAAAATGAGACTTCTAACAGATGTCTGGTTCCTTGACATCTCAGCTATAACCTGCCTAACCTAGTTCATTCTCACATCAGGATTATTTATGCCTGTCACTCCTTTAATTCTCAATATGGTATAGTGCACTGTTTCTCAACCTGGTCTGAAGGTGCAATTTCATGGTTCATGAGTACCCTATAGAAATTTAACATTTTGCATTTTATTTTATTTTTTTAATGTTCTTTTCTTTTATAATTTAGTTTTTATTAAAGTATAGTTGGTTTACAATATTGTGTTAATTTCTGCTGTACAGCAAAGTGACTCAGTCATATACTTACACGTGTTCTTTTTTATATTCTTTTCCATTATGGTTTGTCTGAATAATAGTCTAAAAGTTAATGTAACCACATTCTGGATTATGATTTCACTTCCTGGATTTGCATACATATTTATGATTTCATAGGTGTCACATGATCACCTAAAGTGATAACTATTTAACATTATTGTGCTGATAAAATAAATAGGGCTGCCACTAAGATGGTATCTCTTACTGTCTAAGTGAAAACAATAATCATATATACATATGTTAAAAATTATTTTATCTATTATAAACACACAGTTATCTTTTTGAAAAATAAATTTGCAACTAAATGACATTTTCATGAATAAATATTTAGTTTCTTAAGTTTTTCAGTAGATTAAAACATTGATTTGACATCATGAATAAGTGCAGTACTTGTTCAGTTTTCACTGGTTAATGAGAACAGAGGTGAACTTGGCATGTAAATAATACATTCTCATCAAATGAAGGCTATGCTGTTCCATGGGAATAAAGGTGCTGAAGAATTTGAAGAGAAAAGGTGGAGGAAGAATTGAATCATTGCATGGCACACACAAAACAACCTAAAGCATAACAATATATTTCATATCTACCTTGATTTATTTAAAGAAAACAAATATTTCATTAAATAATGTTGAATGTTGGTGGTGATATTGGCCATTGTTTTAATTTAGACTAAACTTTATAATTGTGCTAGAATTAGAATAGGTGTTTGAGCTTAAATGGTGAAAATAAGGAATTCTTTGTCCTAGTGAAGCTTTTTTAGCAAAGTCAGGGACATCATACAAGCCTGTGACTACTGCCATGGTACTATTTACCCCATGATATAGTGCTGTCTCCTGAGATGACAAGTGAATGAAGCAACATCTTTCCATTACCCTGCCACCATTTATCCAACTGCTCTGCATTAGGTCCTCTAATATCAAGTTTGTGGTTAGTAGTTAAAGGTTGAAATAGAAATATAGTATGTCTGAGTATAGGTTTATTTAATAAAAAGTTTTCAAGCAGCCCAGCTGTCTGTATGGGTGATCTCAGATTGTGTATGAGAGAATGGGGGAAGAAGGTAAGGTAAAGGTAGTAAAGTAAAATATGTGTCAGGAAGAGAAAGTAGAGTAGGAAAGAGAAAAAGAAGGAAAACAGGAAGATGAGAAAGAGGGAATGAAGTGAAAAATACAAAGAGAGAATGCAAATTAAATATGAAATTGAGGTTGATAACCTAAAATAATTATAAAATTACATAGTTAATTAAACCAAGATAGAAAATATACTTTATTATTTTCTAATATTTTTTCTTCCAACTCCTTTTTGTTTTTCCTCATAACTAAATAATATGTTCCAGTAATTCATTTTTCAGAATATTTAGAATATGAGATAATCATTATACTTCATGGTGTGTACAGATACTGGTTAAAATTCCAAGATTCACATTTTTACTGGTAATAAAGCTAAATGAAAAATTAAAATTTTAGGCCTGAGTATGTGAAATTTATTGTCAGAAAAGCAGGTTCCAAAATGTAATTATTAACTTGTGACTCTGATAACTAAGTAATATACTTTGAAATATTATTTAACCTCACAAGTAATCATGAATAAAATTTAAAATAAGATATATTTCATCTAAGGCACTGGAGAATATAAAAGTAGAAAAAAGTGGTAAATATAGAAAAAGCTAACTGAAATAATATAATAAGAATGAGATAAATTTTCTTATTAAAACACATAATTGCAGTTTAAATCAAATATTTTCTTTAAAGACTCTATGCTGTTTGCAGGAGAGATTTAAAAAATAAAGTGATTAAAAATATAAATACATTAAGCAAATGTCTAATAAAAAACACAAAGTTGTACTACTAATGATAATATCCAATAAATTAGGTCTTTTTATTTGGCAAAAGTTTAAATCAAAGGGACACTGAAGAGTTTTTGCATGGTAGCCTGAAAAAGGATTAATATGTAAAAACTAAAATAAAACCAAAACCAGAACATCTATAATAAACGTAAAAAATGCCTTTTACAAAAGATAGCAACAAAAATCCTATAATATTGAACAAGAAATGTAAATACTCTATTACAAGTGGTTTCTCAGATCTTTGGAGAAAATCATGATTTGGAGAAAATCATGATTTGGAGAGAGTTAACTATTGGAAAATAAAGTTAATTTATATCTGTTTTTATTGTGCTCACAATATAAATTTAGGATGAATTGGTTAAATAATTAGGGCTTCACAGCCCACAATATTAGACTCTAGTAGATTCACAATAAACATTATTTTTAAAGTCCTAAGCTTTTTTCATGAAAGCCTTGCCTAATTTAACCTAACATTTTTTCTAGAGTTATTTGTTCATGGAATATTTTTCCACAAAATAATGTTTTATTAACTTTCCATGTAACTAAAACTATGCTGATATAACCTTGGCAAATTCTGTGCTGAAAATGAAGATGGTCACTATTTTTTTTTTCTGGAAGAGCAAGCTATGAAATGAGATAAATATATATATATAAATTTTGGAATGAATGTTGCCAAAATCTTTAATGGTTTGCTGATAATAAGTTACCTACCTGAGAAGACCAAGAGGATCAATTCAAAATGTTTTGGACCTAATAAGTGAGTTACGTGAAATGGCTTTTTATAAAATCAATGTACAAAATCAGTATCATTTCTATATACCAACAAGAAACAATTAGAAAATTTGAGAAACATATTCTATATATGATATCACTGGAATTAAACTTCATGAGAAATTTTGTAGGACTTCTATATTAAAACAAAGAAAAAATACACAAAACTGTATTTAAAGACATTATAAACAAAACTTCACAGTGTGTAGCAACGTGAGTTGCTATACATTTCTTGAATCCTATTCTGACTCTTTCTATCCCACTTCCTTAGTTCAAATAAAATGTTTTTTTAACATGAGGCTTTTAAGGAAAAGATACTCACTCATTAGAGTAAGATCAACTTCCTGCAAGTTTCTTCCACCAGAAAAGGAAGAGGAGTAAGGTTCTAATTATATATTTAATTACTTTATTTCTTTTCAGGATGAAAGCTCAGAAATTCAAGCCATTTTATTTTTTGGCTAAGTTGTGCTGCCTAGTAAAAGTTTTCCTTGATTTATATTTTGAACCAGAACATTATACTTCCTGAAATTTCCTTATGCAATATTTTTTTTCAAAAGAAGAAAACTACTATATTGCAGAGGAAATTTCATAGCAAATAGTCATTACTGCCTTATCATTTCTTATTTCACCAAAGTTAAACAACTTAAAAATTCTTTGTAATTAGTCAAAATTCAAACATAATTTTTTGATGGTAAAACTGGACAAAATGATTATATTTTGAAGAATAGTCACAATAGAATACCCAAGGAAACATCAAACATTCAAATTAATAAATAAAAATATGCAGAGTAGGTATACCAGTGAAAATAATAGTGCATCATGTTGAACCTTGTATATAAAGAACTTACTAATAATAACGATTTCTCAAGCAGTATAAAAAAAAAGAATACACAGTAAATGGTACTGTATCAATTGCTAGCCATTTGGGAAACAGTACTTTTAATACCTCTTATCTTTTTCATGAACATTAAAGTTAAATAAGTACAAAATATTTTCAGTAAGAGCACAGTCCATGATATAATGTCATGAACTCACAGATTTTGTGTTCATTTGTTTTATAGTAGGCAGTTTGTTTTGTAGAGAGCATGTATCAAATAAATACACGTGTGTGGACAGGGTGCGGCACATGGAGGCTTTGATAGGGTACATTATTGTATAATTTTCTATTGAAGTCGTGCAAACCTTCATCTAAAATATACAGATGCAAATCATAAGCTTCCTTCCTCCTCATCATAAGAAGTTCCTTTATATGGTTTATTTGAAGGTTGCACAATAAACGGGCTTACTTAGCCTCACTAGTCCATCATTGGTCTTCCAGTGATTTAAAACTTTACTATGTATAGCAGATTTTATGTGTTTAGTTAGAAAAGTAATTAAAACTTACAAGCTTCAGTATTCTCATACATGTCATATGAATAATAAAACCGTAATCGTTGGAATTAAGTAAGACTGCATATATAATACACACTGGCCTTTAGTAGTCACTTAAACATGAATTTTCTTCTATCTCTCTTTCCTGAATGACCTGCCCACTCACAACAAATGCCTAGTATAAAGTAACATATGTGATATGTGGTAAATGGAAGTTAATTAATTCATATTTTTTTCCTTTTTAGATAGTAACCTACTAGAACAACTATCCCAAAGAATCCACACTAACAGGTATAATTTATGCAGTGAAACAGTGGAGAGCCCCAAATCCAATACCCAGTTTGCTTATCTGTAGCTCTGGCCCAGACCCTGAATGTTCTAGGTTACTGAGATGAATATGGCATGTACAATATTGAAAATTCAAAAGTCAGAAGATTTGCATTTACATTTCTGTGTACCCAATTTTTTTTTTTTAATCCAGAACTAGGGAAAATCTCAAATTACTGTTGCCTAAAAGTCTTGTTTCAGTCCTCAAATGCTGTTCTCTTTTCCTGTAGTATTCTTCCAGTGTGAGCACTCTTCTCAACTTACCTGCCTAAATTCTACTCAAAATTAAGTTCTTAATTTAGACATTATTTCCCTGGGAAGTATGTGTTTTGTGATTCTGCCAAACCTAGATAATATACTTACCCTTTCATGTACTTCCATATAATCTTGAGCTTCCTCATCCAAGACATTTCTCAAATTGCACTGAAATTATTTTTCTTATGTATTTGAGTTGCATACTGGATAGTAAGCTCCCTGAGAGTAGGGAACTGCTGTATTATTTACCATTGTCTCCTTATTGCTATGCTTAAATCATGTACAGTGTAGATACTCAATTAATATTTTTTGAATTGAGACTCATTAGGAAAAGGATGCCTATGGAATTAAATCCAGTATAAAATTTGGGAAGAGAAATATGTAAATTACAAACTCAAATCAGCATTTGGAAGCTTATTTTGACTTTTAAACTATTTAACCTAATACATTCAATCTCTGTAGTGAGGAATCTAAAATAAAAACTAAGTTACGCCTAGTGAAAAACATTCACTATTACTTAAATGTTTAATGGACAGTTTTTTTTTATTGATTGATTTTTATATTTTAAAATTTTAAGTAATTTTTACTGAAGTATCGTTGACATACAGTATTCTGTTAGGTTCAGGCATACTATATAATGATTTGAAATTTGCACACATGAAATTATCACCATGATAAGTTTAGTAACCATCTGTCCCTATACAAAGTTATTGTGATATTATTAATCATATTCCTTATGGTGTATATTACATCCCTGTAAATTAATTTATTATATAACTGGAAGTTTGTACCTTTTAATCCCCTTGAACTATTTTGCTTCCTACCCCCCCACTTTTGACAAACACCCATTTGTTCTCTCAATCTGAGTCTGTTTTGGTTTTGTTTGTTCATTCATTTCATTTTTTAATGAGAGCATGTGGTATTTGTCCTTGTCTCATTTATTTCACTGAGCTTAATAGATCCATCCATGTTGTCACAAATGGCAAGATTTCATTTTTTTTTTTAATGGCTAACACTCCTTTGTGTGTATGTGGGTGGGTGGGTGTATATGTATATATGTATATATATACCACATCTTCTATATCCCTTTGTCTATTGGTGGACACTTAGGTTGCTTCCATATCTTGGCTATTGTAAGTAATGCCACAGTCAACATTAGAATGTGTATAGTATATCTTTTTAAATTAGTGTTTTTGTTTCTTTGGGTAAATACCCAGAAGGTGAAATTGCTGGGTCATATGGAAGTTCTAATTTTAATTTTTTGAGGAGCCTCCATACTGTTTTCTGTAGTGGCTGCACCAGTTTACAATCACACCAACAGTGCATGAGGGCTGCCTTTTCTTCATGTAGTTAGCAACACTTGTTATTTGTTGTATTTTTGATGACAGCCATTCTGACAGGTGTGAGATAGTATCTCATTGTGTTTTTAATTTGCATTTCCCTGATGATTAGTGATGTTGAACATCTTTTCATGTTGGCCATCTGTATATCTTCTTTGGAAAAATGTCTATTTGAGTCCTCTGCCTATTTTTTAAATTGGGTGTTTGTTTTTGATGTTGCCTTGTATGAGTTCTTTGTATAGTTTGGATATTAACCCCTTATGGGATACATTATTTGAAAATATCTTCTCCCATTCAGTAGGTGGCCTTTGCATTTTGTTGATAGTTTCCTTTCCTGTGCCAAGGATTTTTAGTTTATTGTAGTCCCATATGTTTATTTTAGCGTTTGTTTTCCTCGCTTGAGGAGACATTGAATAAAATATTGATAAGACCAATGTTAAAGAGCATACTGCATATGTTTTCTTCTTGCAGTTTTATGGTCTTACATTTAAGTCTTTAATCCATTTTAGTATATTTTTGTATATGGTATAAGAAAATGTTCTGATTTCATTCTTTTACATGTGGCTGTCAAGTATTCACGGCACCACTTATTGAAAAGACTGTCTCCCATTGTATATTCTTGCCTCCATTGTCATAGATTAATTGACCATAAGTGAGTAGGTTTATTTCTGGGCTCTCTATTCTGTTCCATTACTCTATGTGTCTGTTTTTGTGCCAGTACCATACTGTTTTGATGAATGTAGCTTTGTGGTATAATCTGAAGTCAGGGAGTGTAGTTCCTCCAGCTCTGTTTTTCTTTCCCATGATTGTTTTGGTTACTCATGGTCTTTTATGTTTTCAAACAAAGTTTAAAATAATTTGTTCTAGATCTGTGAAACATGTCATTGATATTTTGATAGCCATTGCATTAAATCTGTAGATTGACTGGGGAAGTATAGTTGTTTTAACAATATTAATTCTTCCAATCCATGAGCATAGTAAATTTGTCCATTTGTTTGTATTGTCTTCAGTTTCTTTCATCAATGTCATCATTTTCTGAGTGCAACTTTTTACCTTCTTGGTTAGGTTTATTCCTTGGTATTTCATTCTGTTTGATAAAATTGTAAATGGGATTATTTTTTAAATTTCTCTTTTGATAGTTCATTGTTAGTGTATAGAAACACAACAGATTTCCATATATTAATTTTGTATTCTGCAACTTTACTGAATGCATTTATTAGTTCAGATAGCTTTTTAGTGATGTCTTTAGGATTTTATATATATAGTATCCTGTCATTTACATAAGGTGACAGTTTTACTTCTTCCTTCCCAATTTGGGTTCTGTTTTTCCTCTTTCTTGTCTGATTGCTGTGGCTAGGACTTCCAATACTATGTTGAATAAAACTGGCAAGAGTGGGCATCCTTTTCTTGCTCCTTATCTTAGGAAATGCTTTCAGATTTTCACTGTTGAGTATGATGTTGGCTGTAGGTTGGTAATATAAAGCCTTTATTATGTTGAGATATGTTCCCTCTATACCCACTATGAATTGAGAGTTTTTGTCATAAATGGGTGTTGAATTTTTTCAGAAGCTTTTTCTGCATCTATTGAGATGATTGTATGATTTTTATTCTTCAGTTTGTTAATATAGTGTATCACGTTGATTGATCTGCAGGTATAGAACCATCCTTGCATCCCTGGGAGGAATCCCACTTGATCATGGTGTATAGTCCTTTTAATGTACTATTGAATTGGTTTGCTAATATTTTGTTGAGGATTTTTACATCTTCATTCATCAGTGATATTGACCTGTAATTTACTTTATTTGTGGTATCATTTTCTAGTTATGGTATCTGAGAGATGCTGGCTTCACAGAATGCATTGGGAAACATTTCTTCCTCTTCAATTTTTTTTGAATAGTTTGAGCAGGATAAGTGTTAACTCTTCTCTAAATGTTTGGTAGAATTTACTGTGAAGACATCTGGTCCTGGACTTCTGTATTTTTAGGAGTTTTTTAAAATTATTGATTGAATTTTATTACTGGTAATTGGTCTGTTCATATTTTCTATTTGTTCCTTATTCAGTCTTGGGAGATTTATATTTCTAGGGATTTATCTATTTCTTCTAGGTTGTCCATTTTATTGGCATATAATTGTTTGTAGTAATCTGTTATGATCCTTTGTATTTCTGTGCTGTTGGTTGTAACTTTTTAATTTATGATTTTACTTATTTGGGCCTGTTTTCTTTTTTGCTCAATGCATCTAGCTAAAGGTTTATCAATTTTGTTTACCTTTTCAAGGACTCATCTCTTAGTCTCATTAATCTTTTCTATCTTTTTTGTTTTTTTTAGTTTCTATTTCATTAATATCGGCCATGATCTTTATTATTTCTTTCCTTCTACCAACTTTGGGCTTTGTTTGTTGTTCTTTTTCGAATTCCTTTATGTGAAAAATCAGGTTGTTTGTTTGAGAATGTTTTTGTTTCCTGAGCTAGGCCTGTATGTCTATCACCAGTTTGTTATTTAGTAGTATAATGCTTAGCCTCCACGTGTTTGTGTGCAGCTTTTCTTTTTTTTTTGTGATTGATTTCTGGTCTGATTGTGTTGTGGTTGGAAAAGAAGCTTGATATAATTTCAGTTTTCTTAAATTTACTTAGACTTGTTTTGTAGCCTAGCTTGTGATCTATACTGGAGACTGTTTTCATGTGTACTTGAAAATGTATATTCTGCTAATTTTGGATAGAATGTTCTATATATATTTATTAAGTCAATCTGGTTATGGTATTGTTTAAGGCCAGTGTTATTTTGTTGATTTTCTGCCTAGATGGACTGTCCATTGATGTAAGTGGGATATTAAAGTCCCCTATTATATTGTGTTACCATCAATTTCTCCCTTAATGTTTGTTAATATTTGCTTTATGTATTTAGGTGCTCCTATGATTCCTTTATCATTATGTAATATCCTTCTTTGTCTCCTGTTGTAGTCTTTATTTTAAAATGTATTCTATCTGATATAAATATTGCTACCCTAGGTTTCTTTCTGTTTCCATTTGTGTATAATACCTTTTTCCTTGCTTTCATTTTCAGTCAGTGTGTGTCTTTAGATCTGAAATGAGTCTCCTGTAGGCATCATGTGTATGGGTCTTGTTTTTGTACACATTTAGCCACTCTTTGTCTTTTGATTGGAGCATTTACTCCATTTACACTTAAAGTGATTGTTGCTAGATATGTACTTGTTGCCATTTTGTTCATTCTTTGGGGTTGTTTTTGTAAGTCTTTCTTGTTCCTTTCTTTTTCTTTTTCTCACTTCCCTGTGTGATTTGATGACTATATTTAGTGTTACGTTTGATTTCCTTTCTCTTTGTGTGTGTGTTTGTGTATCTGTTATAGGTTTTTGGTTTGTGGGAATCAATGAGATTCATATAGAACTCTCTCTCTTCCTCTCTGTGTGTGTGTGTGTGTGTGTGTGTGTGCGCGCACACACAATAATTTCAAGTTGTTAATCTGTTAAGTCTGAATACATTCTCACAACCCTGAATTTCTACTTTCCCTCTCCCTTCACATTTAATATTCTTGACATCATGTTTTATATCTTATTTTGTATATCCTTTACTTATTGTGGATATGGATGATTTTACTACTTTTGTCTTTCAAGCTTTTATGAGCTGTACATGTTTGATCTACCACCTTTATGTTTGCCTTATCAATGAGATTTTTCTTTCATAATTTTTATGTTTTTGGTTGTGGTCTTTTCTTTTTCACTTCAAGAAGTCCTTTTAACATTTCTTGTAAAGTCAATTTAGTAGTGCTGAACTCTTTTAGCTTTTGTCTGTAAAAGTCTTCATCTCTCCTTCAGATCTGAATGATAGCCTTGCTGGGTGGAGTTCTTGGTTATAGGTTTTTTTCCTTTCATCACTTTGAATATATCATGCCACTCCCTTCTGGCCTGCAAAATTTCTGCTGAAAAGTCAACTGATGGTCTTATGGGAGTTCCCTTGTACATAACTTGTTGTTTTTATCTTGCTGCTTTTAAGATTCTTTCTTTCTCTTTATTTTTTGCCATTTTAAGTATAATGTGTTTTAGTGAGAACCTTTTTGGGTTCATCTTGTTTGAGTCTCTGTGCTTCCTGAACCTGTATGTCTATTCCCTTTCCCAGGTTAGGGAATTTTTAACTATTATTTCTTTAAATAAGTTCTCTGACCCTTCTCACTCTCTTCTCCTCTTGGAGCCCTTATAAGGCAAATATTGGTACACTTGGTGTTGTCCTAGAGATCTCTTAAACTATCTTTGTTTAAAAAACATTTTTTTTTTCTGTTCACCTTGGATGATTTCTACTACTCTGTCTTCCAGCTTGCTGATCCATTCCTCTCTATTATGTAGTCTACTGTTGATTCCTTCTAGTGTATTTTTTTTTTTTTTTAGTTCAGTTATTGTTTTCTTCAGCTCTTTTTGGTTCTTCTTTATATTTTCCAACTCTGTTAAACTTCTTACTGTGTTCATCCACTCTTCTCCCAAGTTCTTTGATCATCTCTATGATCATTACCATTGAGCTCTTTATCAGGTAGATTGCTTATCTCCACTTCATTTAGCTCTTTTTCTGGGGTGTTGTCTTGTTTCTTCATTTGTAACATATTCCTCTGTCTTCTCATTTTGACTAGCTCTTTGTGTTTGTTTCTATATATTGGCTAGGTTTCTTATGTTTCCTGATACTGGAGTAATGTCCTTATGTAGGAGATGTCCTTTGAGGCCCAGCAGCATACTTCTGTCTGATCATTAAAGCTATATGCCCTAGGGGTGCCCCGATGTGGACTGTGTCGACCCTTCTGTTGTGGTGGGGCCAACTACGGTTGATGTACTGGTAGGTGAGGCTGGCCCCTGGCCTGGTTGGCTGCCAGGGCCTGCCTTTTGTGGTGGCTGCTGGCCCACTTGTGGGTAGGGTTACACATTCCAGGGAGTTCCAGGACTGCTGCCAGTCCACTGGTGGCTGGGGATGAGTCCTGTGGTGGCTGCCTGTGGGAATCAGGACATCCTGGGACTGGTGCCAGCTCACTGGTGAGACAGGTAAGCCACTGGCATTTATAAGCTAGAGGGAGGACTATGGAAAGATGTTTTGCAGTACTAGTGTCCTTGTGGTAGATTGAGCTTCCCCAAATGGCAATTGCCAGCATCTATGTCCTCAGGGGGATTTACCTTGTGTCTCTCCAGGAAGCTCTCCAAGATCAACAAGATGTCTAACCTAGGCTCCTTTCAAATTACTGCCTCTGTGCTGGGACTCAGAGCATGCAGAATTTTGCATGCACCCTTTTACAGTGGGGTCTCTGTTTCCTACAGCCCTCTGGCTTTCCTATATGCAAGCCCTGTTGGTTTTCAAAATGAGCCATTCTCAGGGCACATCTTCCCAGTACGGGATCCACAAGCTGGGGAGTTAATGTGAGGCTCAGACCCCTGCCTCCTTGGGAAGATCCTTGGCAATTGTGATTATCCTTTCTTTTGTGGGTTGCCTAATTAGGGGAGTGTCGTTCTTGACTATACCACATCACCAACCCTCCTACTCACCTCATTGGTTTCTTCTTTATATCTTTAGTTGTAGGTAATCATTTCTACTAGTCTTCAAGTTGTTCTCATAGTTAGTCTGTAAATAGTTGTAATTTTGGTGTGGCTATGGGAGGAGGTGAACTTAGGGTCTTCCTACTCCACCATCTTGACCATACCTCACCACATGTATTAATGGATAGTTTTTTCACCAATGAAATTACCAACTTGTGATACTTAGATTGAATTCCTAGACCAGTCTTCCATTCCTTATAAACTCTCTGGAGACTCCAGAAGTATTTTATTCAGGTTTTCATGCTTTTAGTGATAGAAGGTAGCACAGCAGACTGAAACAAAACAAACCAATGATGCACAAAGGTGGAGTATAATCTGTCATGAAGCTATGTGTTAGAAACAGTGGTGGTGAAAGGCTAACTGCAATTGCTGAGATCTTTGGTGAGCAATACCTTGTTTTTAAAAGAGACTTGGTTGCTTGCAGAGCAAACAATTTTTAGCTTTTCAGAACTTCAGTGTATTTGATTTCTGATCTGGGAAACAAATACTAAAGTATTCAAACACACTTTAGCAATTCAATGATTGCAATAATTCATGAAGGAGTATTACAGGGTCTTAGAAGAACACCCTCTGTTAACACTGGCTTTAGGCCTATGGATTAGCATTCTCAGTCACTTGTGTTTTATTCATGTAGGGAATAGAATTGTTGAAATACTGAGCTAATTTAACAGGTCTTTTTTGCTAATACAGTTGGCATACAGTTTTAGACAATTGTACATAAATTTTCTTATGAGTACTTCATTTGTCTTTCTGCAATTGCCCTTCCAGTTTATTTGAAATTTGTGAAGTTAGGTGGCAAAATTACAGGTTGATTTTTTTGTGTTTAGCTAGGGTCTACACCTGTCATTTTATTCTTCCATACTTACGCAGGTTGTCACTAAAATATTGAGGCTAAATCATGAAATCAATGAATATAGAGTTGGAAGAAACTCTATTAAACGCTAAATATTTATAGTTTTAACATCAATTAAAGAAGGAAATGACTAAGTGACTGGGCAATTTCCATATCTCTCAAATGCAATTTCATGTGTGTTAGATAGTCTATTAATCATGAGATGTATATTACTAAGTCATTATCTATTAAAACAACTTCCTACTCTTTTCACTGTTCACTGCATTTATTGGCATTCAACATTTACTGACTTTGTGTTTTAGAGAGAAAAATACTATGTGGCTGTTGGAAAGAAAAATAAATGCAACAGACGATTTCTTTATGCCTGTAGAAGCTTGTAATCTAATTAGGAACATTTTAAGCACCGAAACCTATTTTTTGTAATTTAAATTGCTATTAGTGTGGATTATTGCAGATTACCCTACTACTCTGCTGCTTAACAGCTGAGGAAAAGATAAGTAGAAGAGAAACAGGTGGGATAAAGAATGAAAGGCTTCTTGAAGAAGAGGAGGTTTACACCATGTGTAGTAGATAATATACTTTCCATTGCAAGTACAGAAAATTCAAGTCCAACTGGCTTTTAAAACAAAGGGGATTAATTGGCTCCTGTAACAGAAGAATTCAAAGGTAGATCTGGCTTTCAAAATAGATTAATCCCGAGGTACAGAATGTTATCAGGTTCTGGTTCTGTGTCTTTGCAATCTTTTGGCTCTGCCCTCCTCAACATGGTGGTATTACATTCAGGCACCCCTCTTCTGGTGCCTGAAACAACTTCAGAATTGCATGGGGAGAGAAATTAAATTCCTCAGAAGCACACGCATCTCAAATGGAAACAAGAAACAATTAGGAAGGGGAAGGGGGGAATAAGTGCTGAAAAGGCAACCAACAAACATTGACTGGTCTTGAATTTTTAAGAAATGAAGAATATAGACTTGTGGAGAAGATAGGGTAGGATACCAAATAAAAGGACTGATGTGGCCATCAGCATCATAAAGATTACCTTAGCTAGCATGTAAAGAAATAGTAAGATATTGATGAATTACATGGTAAGAAGTTTTTGGATGGCCTTGAAGACTACCTTAAGGATGTTAATTTTTGAAGCTACGTCCTGTGCTGGGTACCTTGTTGCATGAGTTGCCCCAGCTGAAACTGATCATTACCCCACTCTAGCTTCCCTCCATGGATATGGCAGATAGAAAAAGATGTTTCAAAGATGCAAGTAAAATTATCATCATAAGCCTTTTAGTTATGCATGAGAAAAGCTATAGTCTTAGGGGAGATTGAAGTTACCTGAATAAAGATGTCAGAGACTAAGAAATTAAGTATAGGTTTTCTTGGTATAAACTATGACTGTACTGATAGTTTTCTGTTGAACTTACCCAGCGCCCACTGGAGAAAATGCCTTGGAACTGATTTCATCTTGGCATAGCCATATATGGTTTGGATTGTTGATGTTCCATAGTTAGTGATATTTTAAAAACTGAAAAATACAGAATTTGCTAGTGTTATATTCTGTATTCCAGTGTGATTATATTCTTAAAACCAAATAAGAGTATACTCCTGTAAAAGGTAGGTGGGATTTCATTGAAAAGAATATACATTCTCCCTATCATCTAAGAGGGTCTCTTGAAACAGGGATAAGTTCTGAAACAACTTAAATCCTGTCAAAAGAAAAAAAAGTCTTCTTACTGTATCACTGTGATTATTTCATTCTGGACTTGGAACTGTAGACATTCTCAGAGTAATCTCAGTGTTGGGAGTAAGCTGGTTCTTAATGCATTGTGACAGAATTGGAGATGGATGGGGAGAAGGCCTGGTGAAGTCTGCTAAAGAAGGCTGTTCGCCTGTTGACACTGAGAGTAGTGACATCCAGTAGTCCTTATAAGTAATTCTATGTGTTGCACTTACCTTGCATTTTACACAAAGATTTAGTCACATATATGTATCTTAAATGTATGGCTTGATCTTTACTCAGTTACAGGGAATTGGAATGGTCTTATATCAGCCTGACATGGAGTAACTCAAAGGATAGTTTTAACTTTGACCTTGATGCCAGAGCAGTGGTAATAGTAGTGGTATCCTGTTGAGAAACACTGTGAAAAATGGAGCCATAGTCTTAGGAGGGTCAGCAGCAGCAGTGGCAGCAGTGGGGCTACCTGGTGGGGAGGCTAGAAGGAAAGAAATGTCCCTGAGTGCAATAAGACACTTTCAGAAATATACCTGACTATAAGTAAGGGGACTCTCATAAATAGCTAGAGACACTTTGATGGGGGTTACTAAACAAGAATGTAAATTTATATTGTACTCAGAGACTGGTGAGTTTGCAAGAATATTTCGGCTAATATTCTTAGGAGCCAGGGTAATAATGACATAAGAATGGTATTAGAGGAACATAATACAATACTGTTAGCCATGTATGGAGTTAACCAGAGGACAAGATAAACTAAATATCAAGGGGATCAGAGGAAGAATAAATGAGCAATATATCATTTTAATGAATTTTAAATTACTATGTTTCAAAAAATCTTCAAACTTTAAGGTTGACTGAAATGTGTGTTGTGAGTGGTGTGAGCTAATAGCAGTTAAAAAGAAACAGTCCACTCTGGAGAAGAAAAAGAAATGAGAGAATAGGCTCTGAGATTCTAGTTTTCTTTTTCATTCATTGCCCAACGTTTCAGTCTGGATCTGAAGTGACATCAAGTTGTCCCTTCCAAGAACACTGCCGTGATTCTCAAACACACATTTCATATGGTCTTTACTTTGTTTAGAAGCAAACCTTGATCAGAAAAACAAAACTGAACTTTTCCATATGCTGACTGTGTTTGTAACTTCTTTACACTGTAGAAGTAGTTTTAAGAGGCAGGTAGAGTATCCAACACTATTTCTATGCGCATTTGTATTTTTATGGATAAAATCAATTTGGTAATAAGAAATAATATTTCAAAATGCCAAGTTATGCCTGTCTATTAATGTGAAATAAAAACTTAAATAAAGCAGTATATATTTTCCCTGGAATTACTGTATTAGACTCTTAAAAATGTTGGGTTATTTATTTATTTTTTTTGCGGTATGCGGGCCTCTCTGTTGTGGCCTCTCCCGTTGCGGAGCACAGGCTCCGGACGCGCACGCTCCGCGGCCATGGCTCACGGGTCCAGCGCTCCGCGGCATGTGGGATCTTCCCGAACTGGGGCACGAACCCATGTCCCCTGCATCGGCAGGCGGACTCTCAACCACTGCGCCACCAGGGAAGCCCTGGGTTATTTATTTTTTACACGTGTGTAAAGTGTGTCTTATCTGTTGTTTATTTAATAAAGTATTGTGCTGAAATAGAGGGAGGACTTAAGAGGTGGGTGGCCTTGCTCTAATGGGAGGAGAGCAGTTTGACATTGGTCATATCTAAGCTTTAATAGCAACAGTTACTTTCATCAAATTTTGAATCACTGTTTAATTTATAGCTGCCCATGTATTTTGTTAGCTAAATAATATTTAGCTCCAATTTCAGGGATCATTTTCAGTTTTAGTGATGATAATCATTTTGTGATTTAATGTTGATCATTAAATCCCAAGTCCAGGAATCCTGCACCAGGAAGATGATTTCCCAGAGCATTTGGCTTTGAAGGCCAATGGGACTTACTTTCTGGAGTCCCAGAGGGCTGGAGGAAATAGAGGCTTCACTCTTAAAGGGCACACAGAAAATCTTGCATGATCTAGAACCCACGACAGAAGCAGTAATTCGATAGGAGCCTGGGTCCTACCTACCTCCTGATCCTGGAGAGTCTCTTGGAGAGGCAGAAGTCACCTGCAGCTTACGCTGGGAACAGTTATTTAGGGGAGCTCCTTCTTCCACATGAATACTAGTGCCAGCAAGTGCCATATTGGAATCTTCCTTTTGCTTATTAGCCCCAGGACCCAGTCCTGTCCTGATCTAATGTTCTACAGGTACCAGTGCTGGAATGCTTAGGGCCAAGCACCTAACTGGGTGCAGACACAGACCTACCCACCAGCAGATAGGCAGCCTTAAGATCCCCTGAGCCCACAGCCACCTGTGGACAAGGCCATTCCTGGGTTCTGCAGTCAGCGGCCTCTTGAATCAGTCCCACCAGCAGTGGCTGTCAGCCTACACACAAGGCAGGACTTGGCAACCAAAAGGACTGGGGGCCAACCAAGCCTACCAGACTGCCCACAACAGAAAGACCCATGCAGCCCTCATAGCAGAAACCCCTAGAGCATATATTTCTTGTAACAAGAGGCAAGTACACTGCTGGGATACAATGGCTATCTTCTAAAAATGGCCAGTTCTTCAAGGTTGAGAAAACATAACCACCGTACCAGATAGATAAAAATAAAAACAGCAACTCAGGCATAATGAGGTGACAGAGGAACATATTCCAAATGAAGGAACAAGATAAAACCCCAGAAGAAGAACAAAGTGAAGTGGACATAGGCAATCTACCTTAGAAAGAGTTCAGCATAGTTATTGTAAAGATGATCAGAGTACTCGTGAGAAGAACAGATGCACAGGGTGATCAGTTAGAGGTTTTTAACAAAGAGTTAGAAAATATAAAGAACAACCAAACAGAGATGAAGCATACAGCAATTAAGTGAAAAATATACTAGAAGGAATCAGCAGTAAACTAAATGTACAGAGGAATTGGTCAGCGAGTTGGAAGACAGAGTAGCAGAAATCACTGATTCTGAACAATCACATATATAAATAGATTGCTATATATAAACCCCATGGTAAGCGCAAACCAAAAATCTGTAAAAGATACACACACATTAAAGAGAAGGAATCCAAACATAACACCATAGATAGTCATCAAATCACAAGAGAAGAGAACAAAAGAAGAAAGAAAAAAGACCCACAAAGCAACCCCAAAACAAATGAACAAATGGTTATAAGAACACATATATCAATAATTACTTTAAATGTAAATGAACTAAATAATTAAAAGACATAGAGTGACTGAATGGGTACAAAAACAAGACCTGTATGTATGCTACCTGCAAGAGACTCACTTCAGATCTATAGATGCACACAGTCTGAAAGTTAGGGGATGCAAAAAAGTATTCCATGCAGTGGAAATCAGAAGAAAGGTGGAGTAGCAATACATACATTAGGCAAAATAGATTTTAAAATAAAAACTGTTACAAGGGACAGATAAGTACATTATAATGATCAAGAGATAAATCTAAGAAGATATAACAATTTTAAGTATATATGCACCTAAATGTATGAAGCAAATATTAACAGATATGAAGGGAGAGATTGGTAGTGACACAATAATAGTGTACATGGAACATTCTCTAGGATAGATCACATGCTAAGCCACAAAACAAGCCTTGGTAAATTTAAGAAAATTGAAATCATATCAGGTATGTTTTCAGACCACAGTGCTATGATACCAGAAATCAACTGCAAGAAAAATACTGCAAAAAACACGAACATGTGGCCGCTAAACCACATTCTACTAAACAACCAATGGATCACTAAAATCAAAGAGAAAATCAAAAAATTCCTAGAGACAAATGAAAACAAAACCATAATGGACCAAAATCTATGGGATGCAGCAAAAGCAGTTCTAGGAGGGAAGTTTATATCTGTATAAGCTTACCTCAGGAAACAAGAAAAATCTCAAATAAACAATCTAAATTCACACGTTAAGGAACTAGAGAAAAAAGAACAAACAAAACCCAAAGTTAGTAGATGGGAAAAAATCATAAAGATCAGAGCAGAAATAAATGGTATAGAAGCTAAAAAACAATAGAAAAGATCAATGAAACTAAAAGCTGGTTCTTTGAGAAGATAAACAAAATAGATAAACCACTAGCCAGACTCATCAAGAAAAAAAGGGAGAAGACTCAAATCAATAGAATTAGAAATGAAAAACAATAGAAAAGATCAATGAAACTAAAAGCTGGTTCTTTGAAAAGATAAATAAAATTTAAAACCTTTTGGCCAGATTCATTAAGATAAAAAGGGAAAAAGCCCAAATCAATAAAAGCAGAAATGAAAAACGTTACAGCTGACACTACAGAAATATGAAGGACTATAAGAGACTACTACACATAACTATATGCCAATAAAGTGGACAACCTAGAAGAAATGGACAAATTCCTAGAAATGTAAATATCCCTAGACTGAGTAAGGAAGAAATAGAAATTATGAATAGACTGATTACCAGTAATGAAATTGAATCAATAGTTTATAAACTACCAACAAACAAAAGTCCAGGGCCAGACGGCTTCACAGGTGAATTCTACCAAGCATTTAAAGAATAGTTAACACCTATCCTTCTTAAGCTATTTCAGAAAAATTGCAGAGGAAGGAACACTTTCAAACTCATTCTACAAGGCCTTAATCACCCTGAGACCACAACCAAACAAAGATATCACCAAAAAAGAAAATTACAAGCCAGTATCACTGATGAACATAGATTCAGGAATCCTCAACAAAATATCAGCAAATCAAATCCAAAAATACATTGAAAGGATCATACACCATGGTCAAGTAGGATTTATTTCACGTATGCAAGGATTTTTCAGTATCTGAAAATCAACCAGTGTGATAAACCACATTAATAAATTGAAGAATAAAAACCATAGGTTCATCTCAAGAGTTGCAGAGGGCTTCCCTGGTGGTGCAGTTGTTGAGAGTCCGCCTGCCGATGTAGGGGACACGGGTTCGTGCCCCGGTCTGGGAAGATCCCACATGCCGCGGAGCAGCTGGGACCGTGAGCCATGGCTGCTGAGCCTGCGCGTCCGGAGCCTGTGCTCCTCAACGGAAGAGGCCACAGCAGTGAGAGGCCCGCATACTGCAAAAGAAAAAAAAGTTGCAGAAAAGCTTTTGGAAAAATTCAACATCCATTTACGATTAAAAAAACTCTCCAGCAAGTGGTCATAGAGGGGACATACCTCAATATAATAAGGGTCATGTGTGGCAAGCCTGTAAGCTAACATTATACTCAACAATGAAAATGAAAGCATTTCTTCTAAGATCAGGAACAAGACAAGGATGCCCACTCTTGCCACTTTTATTAAACATAGTATTGGACGTCCTAGCTACAGCAATCATACAAGAAAAATAAATAAAAGGAATCCAAATTCAAAAGGAAAATTTTAAACGGTTACTATTTGCAGATACCATGGTAGTATACATTGAAAATTCTAAAGATACCACCAAAAATCTACTAGAGCTCATCAATGAATTTTGTAAAGTTGAAGGATACAAAATTAATATACAAAAATCTGTTGTATTTCTATACACTAACAACAAACTATCAGAAAGAGAAATTAAGGAAACAATGTCATTTTCAATTTCATCAAAGAGAATAAAACACATAGGAATAAACCTACCTAAGGAGGTAAAAGACCTGTACTTGGAAACCTATAAAACACTGATGAAAGAAATTGAAGAGTAGACAAACAGATCACAATATATAACATGCTCATGGACTGGAAGATTTAATATCGTTAAAATACAATATTGCCCATGGTAATCTACAGATTCAGTGCACTCCCTATCAAAATACCAATGGCATTTTTCATAGAACTAGAACAAATAATGTTAATATTTGTTTGGAAATACAATAGACTGTAAATAGTCAAAACAATCTTCAGAAAGAAGAAAAGAACTGGAAGAATCATGCTCCCTAACTTCAGATTATGCTACAAAGTTACAGTACAAAAGTTACTATACAAGTATAGTACTGGCACAAAAATAGACACATAGAGCAATGGGACAGAATAGAGAACGCAGAAATAAACCCACACATTTATGGTGGATTAATCTGTGACATAGGAGACAAGAATATACAATGGAGAAAAGCAGTCTCTTCAATAAGTGGTTTTGGGAAAACTGGACAGCTCCATGTAAAACAGTGAGACTAGAAACTTATCTAACATCATATACAAAAATAAACTCAAAATGGATTAAAGAGTTAAATATAAGACCATAAACCATAAAACTCCTAGAAGAAAACTTAGGCAGAATACTCTTTGACATAAATCATCACAATATATTTTAGATCTGTCTCCTAAAAAATTAAACGAATGAACCTAATGAAACTTGAAAAGACTAAAAGACAACCTGCTGAATGGGAGAAAATATTTGTGAATGGCATGACCAATAAAGGGTTAATAG